>NW_026652296.1:33585741-33946113 GCF_009828535.3 Hylobates moloch
ATCTCAGTTAGCCCTTGCTGGATAACAAACCACCCCAGAACTTACTGGCTTAATGCATTAACCATTTGTTATTTCTCTAGGCTTTTGCAATCAGATGCTGGGTTGGCTGGAAGCTGGGTGGTATAGTGTGGCCATGCAGCAGGCTAGTCTAGGCTTAGTCACATAGTGATTGCAGGGGTTCAGGAAAACAAATGAAAACATGCAAGATCTTATAAGTCTTTAATTGGAACTGACATACTGTCACTTCTGCCAAACTCTTTTGGTCAAACAACTCTCAAAGCCAAGCCTCACTTGAAAGAGTTTGGGAAAAAGTTCTATTCTTTGTTTGTTTTAGAGACAGGGTCTTGCTATGTCACCCAGACTGGAGTGCAGTGGCATAATCATAGCTCACTACAGCCTTGAACTCCTGGGCTCAAGCAGTCCTCCCAGCTCAGCCTCCCGAGTAGCTGGGACTACAGATGTGAGCCACAGCACCTGGCAAAGTTCTGCTTCTTGATGAGAGGTGTTACTAAGTCACATTGCAAAGGGAGGAGTGGAGAATTGCGGCCATTTTTGCAATCAATCTAACACAACACCCACTTGTGAAAGACGGAAATCTGGGTGACATCCTGAGTCCTTCCTCCCACTTCTGTGACATCTGCTACCTCACCAAGCCAATTTGATTTTCACCCCCCAAAACGCCATTCGACTTTTCCCATTACCACCACCCCAGTCCAAGGAGCCCTAAAGAATCTGTCTACCTGGTCTACTCACATTCGCCCTGGCTGTGCTCTACCAGCTTGGCCACACAGCAGCCTGCAGGACTTCTTCAAAGTACAAGCCAGGTCCCATCATTTCTCCCTGCCCATACCCTTCAGAGACTCTGTATTAGTCCATTTACAGTTGCAAGCAGAAGAAACAGGCTCTGACTATGGCAAAAAAAAAAAAAAAAAAAAATCTAATGGAAGAGTATTGATTAGCTCACAGAATATCTTGAAAACTGGACCCAGAAATCACACAGGCACCAAAGGTAGCAGCTGGATAGCCAAGACCACGATGAAAACCATGCTGCTGGAACATCTGGGGGACACTGTGGCCATCACCACCATGTAGCCAGGCCCCAGGATGCTGCTGCTGCCACCACCACCGGGGTGAATAGCTCACTGTCCTTGCCTTCTTGTATCACTCACTACAGGCTCAAAGAGCTGGGCAGAAGCATCTGATTGGCTATGCCTCCAGTTTTCATTTCATTTCTGTGCTGACTCGGTCAGTGGAGGATTCCTAGGAATTCCTAGGATGAGGAAAGATGCTGGAAATTCAATTCTCAACCTTTACTGTGTTTAGCACAAAGCCACTGGGGGCTTGGTGGGTATCTTATCTGGCACATGGCATTTCTGCTGTAATAAAGGTTCTTATAGTTAAAAGTCACAAACCCCTTATGGTGTAAGTGATAAGGTGGTGGGGATGGGACCTTTGCTTTTTGCAAAGCTGTAAAGAGGAGAAAGTTAGTCTGGGACCCTGGAGGAAAAGACATAAATCATAAGTGAAGAGCATGGCTGAATCCCTGCGTCATCAGGGAGAAACGAGAGGTGGCAAATGTGTAAGAAAGATTCCCCTGGGCCTGGGAAGGGGAGCCGACAGAGGATCCCTGCTGCAGGTCAGGCCTCAGGACCCCTTAGAACTTCACGGACTGTCCCAGCCACTGTGAAAACCCTGGGCCATGTCTGTTCTTACCCGGGAAAGAGGAGGAGAGAGGCTGGCTGGGGTCAGCAGTAAACTGATAGGGGACTGAAATGGACACTGTGGGTGCCTTGCCGAGACCCCTTTGCAGGATAGGGTGCATCTGCGGCTGCTGTACCTGTTGGGTCACAGGGGCCTTCTCTCTTCTCTAGGGAATTGCCTTTCGCCCAGTGGGAGTCACGCCCACTCCAACAGCCTGCAGCCTGTGGATGACTGACATATAAGCCCTGCTGCCTTGCCACCAAGTGAATCTTATCTGAGGTGCCATGATCCAGTGTCCTTGTGGGGTCAGCCAAGGCTAGATACATTTCTGCCCAGCAGTGGCGGTGACAGCGGCCTTTCCTACAATGCTGTGAGGGCGAGGGCAAGGGAAGCAGCTGCCAGGCTCCCAGGGCCTCCCTTCTTTCAGCCCCCACCCACCCCCCCAAGCCCAGAATCGGCCTCACACCTGCCCTGGATTCCACTTCCTCCCTGCTCTTGGGAGCCAGAGAAAAGATATCCCAGGCCCGTTGACTCTCTTTTGCCCTCTCGTGGGCCCGCTGAGAACGGTGGTGATTCCCATAGAGTTTTTCCCTAGGCTGCTTGTTTTTTCCAAAAGTGACCCACTGGGACTTAGGAAAGGTGGGAGAAGGGATCAGGGTGATAATTTGTAGCTGGCGAGATTGAAGGTAGTTTTCCAAGCAAAGGGTTTGATGGCTTTCTTTTTTTTTTGAGAGAGCATCTTGCCCTGTTGCCCAGGTTAGAGTGCAGTGGTGCAATCATGGCTCACTGCAGCCTCAAACTCCTGGGCTCAAGCGATTCTCCCAAGTAGCTGGGACCAGAGGTGCGTGCCACCACGCCCAGCTAATTTTTAAATGTTTTGCAGAGACAGAGTCTCCCTGGGTTTGGTGGCTTTACTGGGGGGATGTTTGGTAGTTTTCCTTAGGAAACCTTGGCATCATGAAGGCTAGGCCAGGAAACTGGTCTGAAGGGGCTGCTTGATGCTGTGAGTGATTTCTGTGGCCTTCAGCCAGCTATCATGTCTTTGTCAAGTAGAGAGAATCAGACAAGCTCCTGTGGCCTGGAGGTAATGGGTGAACTTAAAGTGTAATTACACATTCAAGAGAGCTTCACCATCTCGAATCACACTGATCTTGCTGCCTGTTAAATTTCCACCAGACTTCTCATTTTAGCTATGCAATCTTGCATTTGATTATCTATTTCCTTTCCTGTATATACTCCAACCTCTTCCTACGGGTCTTTCTGCTTCCACACACACGTTGCAACCAGAACTCACTCACTCAACACCGTTTGGCTATGACACTAAAAAGCTTTCAAGAATTTCCCACTGCACTTACAGTAAAGTCCAAATTATGTTCCATGGCCCCCAAAGACCTGCACGGGCCAGGCATGGTGGCTCACGCCTGTAACCCCAGCACTTGGGAGGCCAAGGTGGGTGGGTCTCCTGCCTCAGCCTCCCGAGTAGCTGGGATTACAGGCGCATGCCACCCCGCCTTGCTAATTTTTTGTGTTTTTAGTAGAGACAGGGTTTCACCATGTTGACCAGGCTGGTTTTGAACTCTTGACCTCAAGTGATCCGCCTGCCTCGGCCTCCCAAAGTGGTGGGATTACAGGAGTAAGCCACCATGCCTGGCCTTGTATGTCTTCTTGACTGGGTCATGGGGTGCCCAGATATTTGATCAAACATTGTTCTGGGTATTTCTGCGAGAGTGTTTTTGGATGAGATTAACACTTAAATTGTTAGACCAAGTAAAGCAGATTGCTTTCCCTAATGTGAGCCCTCCTCCAATCAATTGAAAGCCTAAATCGAACAAAAAGGCTGACCCTCTCTTGAGTAAGAAAGAGTTCCTCCTGCCTGATTGCTTTCAAACTGGGTTATCAGCTTTTTTCTTGCCTTTAGACGTGAACAGAAACATCAGCTCTTCCTGGGCCTTGAAACTGCTGGTCTTTGGATGAGAATTACACTATTGGTTCGCCTGGTTCTCAGGGCTTCAGACTTGGGCTAGAATGAAACCATCAGCTCTCCTGGGTCTCTGGTTTGCCCACTCACTCTGCAGATCTTGTAACTTGCCTATATATAGGAGATATATATGTGTATATGTATATGTATATCTCCTATTGGTTCTGTTTCCCTGGAGAACTCTAATACTCAATAGTATTCTCATGATTGCTTCGAATTAGTGCTGGCCAATAGAAATATAATGTGAGCCACATGTGTAATCGAAAATCTTCCAGTAACCATATTAAAAACATAAAAAGAAAGAGATGAAATTACTTTTAATAGTGTATTTTAGGCCCGGTGCGGTGGCTCACACCTGTAATCCCAGCACTTTGGGAGGCCGAGGTGAGCAGATCACCTGAGGTTGGGAGTTCGAGACCAGTCTGGCCAACATGGCGAAATCCCGTCTCTACTTAAAATACAAAAATTAGCTGAGCGTGGTGGTGCATGCCTGTAATCCCAGCTACTCGGGAGGCTGAGGCAGGAGAATCGCTTGAACCTCGGACATGGAGGTTGCAGTGAGCCGAGATTGTGCATTGCACTCCAGCCTGGGCAACAAGAGTGAAACTCCTATCTCAAAAAAAAAAAAATTGTATTTTATTTAACCTTATATATTAAAAATATTATTATTTTGAGATGAAACTGATATACCCATGATTAAGTTACCAAATATTAAAAATATGCTGTGCATTTTATTCTTACAGCACATCTCAATTCAGACTAGTAACGTATCAAATGCTCAATTGCCACACGTGGCTAGGGTCTATCATATTGGCCAGTGCACATTAAGACCAATCAAGATACATTACATGGGGCTGGGCGCAATGGCTCATGCCCGTAATCCCAGCACTTTGGGAGGCTGAGGCAGGCAGATCTCTTGAGGTCAAGAGTTAGAGACAGACTGGCCAACATGGTGAAATCCTGTCTCTACTTAAAATATAAAAATTAGCTGAGTGTAGTGGTACATGTCTGTAATCCCAGCTACTCGGGAGGCTGAGGCAGGAGAACCACTTGAACCTGGGAGGCAGAGGTTGTAGTGAGCTGAGATCGCACCACTGCACTCCAACCTGGGCAACAGAATGAGACTGTCTCAAAAAAGAAAAAAAAATACATTACATAGGACTGGATATATAATTATCTTAAACAAAGTTGTAGCACTCTTAGTCAGGATATTGGGCATGAAATTAAGAGATGACACCCAGATGTTCAATATGTATTTGTTGATTGAATGAATACAAATTATTCCATAATTGTCAATACCCCTAGACAATGAAAACTTCCTTTCTTCCTGTCTTCCTCGTTTTGC
Source organism: Hylobates moloch (assembly GCF_009828535.3). Lineage (NCBI taxonomy): Eukaryota > Metazoa > Chordata > Mammalia > Primates > Hylobatidae > Hylobates > Hylobates moloch. The sequence continues at coordinate 33,590,766 of NW_026652296.1, forward strand.
TCAATGTAACAAAAGTAAGATTAATACATACACACAGACACACACAGACACACACACAGACACACACACACACACACACACACACACAGCTGGTCAAGATGGACTGAATTTATACTCCTACTTTAAACAACTAAAAACCTTGAAAAATGTATAAAACAATGGCTCTAAAGACATTGGACATTAGATACTGAAGGACAGTGATCCCAGAGAGATGGGAAAAAAATGAGTGAGCCCTACAATTGTCCCACCCTACTGCCTGGAGGGAATCTCCAGAATCTCCAGGCCATAATGCAGGGCAGTACAACCTGCCCAAAAACCTTAAAAGCAAGATCTGGAAGTATAAAACTGTTCCTAAGTAATCTACTGACATCTTAGAAAAAACTCAAGAAATTTCTAGACATGTGAAAATCAGAAAAACATTATTCACGAGAGGGAAAAATCGACTAAAACCAACACAGTAAAACACAGGTAATGGAATTAGCAGACAAAGACATTAAAATCATTATTGTGACTACATTTCATATGTTCAAGAAGATAGAGGAAAGATCAAACATGATAATTAGAAACATAAAATATCAAGAAGATTCAAACCAAATTTCTAAGGATGAGCATTATAATGTCTGAGATGAAAAATACACTTGAGAGGATTCATGGAAGATTAGATGTTACTGGAGAAAATAGTAGTAAACTTGAAGACATAGAAATAGAAACTATCCAAAATAAAATGCACAGAGGAAAAAAAAAGGCTGAAAATAAATGAGCAGATCATGAGTGAACTGTGAGATGACTTTGATCAAAAATGTGTGTAATTGGAATCTCTAAAGATGACTGAGGAGACTGAAAAGACATTCGAAGCAATAGTAGCCAGAATGTTTCCAAATATAATGAAAATTATAAACCCAGAGATCCAAACACCACAATAAACCCAAGCACAAGAGCTATGAATAAAACTATGCCAAATTGCACTACAATTAAATTTTTTAAAGCCAATGATAAAGAGAAAATCTTAAAAGTAGCCAGGAGGGGAAAACAAACAAATAAACAAACAACAACACATAATGTATGGAGAAACATGACAGCAGATTTCTTGTTGGAAACAATGCAAGCTAAAAGACAGTGGATTAACATCTTTACTCAAAGAAAATAAATACATCAGTCAATCTAGAATTCTTCACTGTGTAAACACAGTTTTGGAAACTAAAGAGAAAATAAAAACTTCTTTTTTCAGGCATACAGAAGTTGAAAGATTCATCAACCTCAGATCTGCACTATAAGAAATGTTGGCCTGGTGCAGTGGCTCACGCCTGTAATCCTAGCACTTTGGGAGGCCAAGGTGGGCAGATCACAAGGTCAAGATTTCGAGACCAGCCCTACCAACATGGTGAAACCCCATCTCTACTAAAAAATACAAAAATTAGCTGGGCGTGCTGGCGAGAGCCTGTAATCCCAGCTATTTGGGAGGCTAAGGCAGGAGAATTGCTTGAACCTGGGAGGTGGAGGTTGCAGTGAGCCGAGATCATGCCACTGCACTCCAGCCTGGGCAACAGAGTGAGACCTTGTCTCAAAATAAATAAATAAATAAATAAATAAATAAATAAATAAATAAATCGTTAAGGGAAGTTCTTCAGGCAGAAGGAAAATTGTGCCAGCTAGAAATGTTGATCTACACAAAAGCATGAAGGGCACTGGAAATAGTAACTTCTTGGGTAAGTGTAAAGACTTTAAAAATTATGATTTAAAAATTGTTTAAAGGAAAAATTTTTCTTTAAATAATAATTGACTGCCTAAAGCAAATTGATTAACAATTATTGTGGGATTCATAACATATTTAGAACTAAATGCATAACATTACATAGCACTGCATTTCATAACATTGCATTGCATCTTCTAAAACATTGAAGAGAAGAGACTACTTCCTAACTAATTCTGTGAGGACAGTATTATTATTATTATTATTATTATTACTTGTTGAGACAGGGTCTTGCTCTGTCGTCCAGGCTGGAGTGCAATGGTGCAATACTGGCTCACTGCAACCTCTGCTTCCCCGGGCTCAAGCAATCCTCTCACCTCAGCCTCCCAAGTAGCTAGGACTACCGAAGCACTCCACCATACCTGGCTATTTTTTGGTATGTTTTTGTAGAGATGGGGTTTTGCCACGTTACCCAGGCTGGTCTCGAACTCCTGAGCTCAAGTAATATGCTGCCTTGGCCCCCTAAAGTGCTGGGATTACAGGCGTGAGCCAACGTGCCTGGCCAAGACCAGTATTATTACTCCTGTTAAAATCAGAAATTGATATTACAAGGAAAGAAACCTACAGACCAATGTTCTCCTGAATGTGGATGTAAAATTCTTATTATAGTTTTAGCAAAGCAAATATAACAATATGTAAAAAGAGTAATATGGCCGGGTGCGGTGGCTCACGCCTGTAATCCCAGCACTTTGGGAGGCTGAGGTGGGTGGATCACGAGGTCAGGAGATCGACACCATCCTGGGTAACATGGTGAAATCCTGTCTCTACTAAAAATACAAAAAATTAGCCAGGTGTGGTGGCGGGCGCCTGTAGTCCCAGCTACTTGGGAGGCTGAGGCAGGAGAATGGCATGAACCTGGGAGGTGGAGAAAAAAAGAGTAATATATCACGACCAAATGGGATTTATTGCAGGAATGCAACATTGCTCCAACATTGGAATAATTAATGTAGTTCACGACATAAATACACTAAAAAAGAAAAAAAGGATCATTTCAATAGATGCAGAAAATCATTTGACATAATTTCAAATCCATTTCTGGTAATACTCTCAGAAAACCAGGAAGAGAGGGGAAATTCTTCAACTTGATAAAGAGCATACATCTCTGAAGGACCTTTAACTAATGTCATATTTAGTGGTGCATTCTCCTTCAGCTCAGGAGCAAGGCAAGAATGTGTGCTTATATTATTTCTACTTGAAATCGTATTGGAGGTGTATCCCATGCTAAAAGGTAAGAAAAAAAAGACATCCACATTTAATAGAAAGAAGTAAGACTATCTTTATTTGCAGATGATAAAGTCATCAAGTCATCTATCATCTACATAGAAAATCTTATGAAATCTACAAAAAGCTACTAGAATTAATAAGTGGTTTAGCAAGGTTGTAAGATACAAGATCACAATACAACCATCAACTCATTTTATTTATTTATTTATTTTTAGATGGAGTCTCACTCTGTTGCCCAGGCTGGAGTGCAGTGGCGGGATCTTGGCTCACTGCAAGCTCTGCCTCCTGGGTTCACGCCATTCTCCTGCCTCAGCCTCCAGAGTAGCTGGGACTACAGGTGCCCGCCACCATGCCCGGATAATTTTTTGCATTTTTAGTAGAGATGGGGTTTCACTGTGTTTGTCAGGATGGTCTCGATCTCCTGACCTCGTGATCTGCCCGCCTCAGCCTCCCAAAGTGCTGGGATTACAGGTGTGAGCCACCGCGCCTGGCACAAACATCAATTTATTTCCATATACTAGCAAGGAATAATAGGAAATTGAAATGAAGCAAAACCATTTACAACAGCACGAGATACATAAAATACTTAAGAGCTAAATCTGACAAAAGATGTGCAAGACATCACAATGAAAATTACTGGTAGAAATTAAAGACGATCTAAATAAAAGGAGAGATATAATATGTTCATGGATAGCAAGACTCAATATTACAAAATACCATTCCTCTCCAAATTGATCTGTAGATTCAATGCAATTCCAATCAAAATCCCAGCAGTCTTTTTTGGTAGAAATGTATAAGCTGATTCTAAAATTAACATAGAAGTGCAAAGGACTTGTAATAGCTAAAACCAGTTTGTAAAAGAAGCATAAAGTTGGATTTACACTACTTGACTTTAAGACTTAGAAACTGGCATTAATCAAGACAATGAGAAATTGGCATCAAGAAAGAAAAACAGAACAATGAAACATAATAGAGTACAGAAATAGACCTTCTCGTGTATGGCTGATTGATTTTTGACAATGGTGCAAAGGCAATTCACTGGAGAAAGGGTAGTTTCTGTTTTAACAAACAGTGCATGAACATTTGTTTATCCATATACAGAAAAACGAACTTTTTATCTATACTTGGCACCATATAAAAATAAACTCAAAAGCGATCATAGATCTAAAACTATAAAACTTTAAAAATAAAACACAGGGGAAAATATTGTGGTCTTGTTTCTGTTCTCTTTTTTTTGAGTCAGAGTCTCACTCTGCCACTGGGTCCAAGTGATTCTCAAGCCTCCGCCTTGCGAGTAGCTGGGATTATAGGCGCCTGCCACCACGCCCGGCTAATTTTTGTATTTTTAGTAGAGATGGGGTTTCACCATGTTGGCCAGGCTGGTCTCAAGCTCCTGACCTCAAACAATCGGCCCATCTCGGCCTCCCAAAGTGCTAGGATTACAGGTGTGAGCCACCGTACCCAGCCATAACTCCTGTTCTTTGAAAGGCACTTTTGAGAGAACAAAAAGACAAGCCACAAACTGGAAGAAGAATATTTGCAAATTAAATAACTGATAAAAGACGTATGTTTAGAATACTTTTTTAAAAAACCTCTTAAAACTCAATATTAAGAAAACCAACAACTTAAACAAAAATCGGAAAAGATTCTTCACCAAAGAAGAGATATACATGGCAAATAAGTTCACACAAAGATGTTCAACGCTCAATGTTACTAGTCATAGGGAAATGCAAATTAAACCACAATGGAATATTACTATAAACCTCTTCCCTTTTTTTTTTTTTTTGAGACGGAGTCTTGCTCTGTCACCCAGGCTGGAGTGCAGTTGCGTGATCTAGGCTCACTGCAACCTCTGCTTCCCTGGTTCAAGCGATTCTACTGCCTCTGCCTCCTGAGTAGCTGGGATTACAGGCATGCGCCACCAGGCCCGGCTAATTTTTGTGTTTTTAGTAAAGATGGGGTTTCTCCATGTTGGTCAGGCGGTCTCGAACTCCTGACCTCAGGTGATCCGCCCACCTCAGCCTCCCAAAGTGCTGGGATTACAGGTGTGAGCCACAGCGCCCGGCCCTTCTTCCCTTTGTGTTAGAAAGATCTGATATCACCACGTGAACTTATTTCCTGGGACTGCTGTAGCAAATTATCACAATAACTTAAACAATAGAATAAATGATAGGCTTAAAACAATAGAAAAGTATTCTCTCAGTTCTGGAGGCCAGAGGTCTGAATCATTGTGTCTGCAGGGTTGGTTCCTTCTGGGAGCTCTGAAGAAGAATCAGTTCCATGCCTCTTTCTTGGCTTCTGGTAGTTGCCAGCGATGCTTGGCATTCTTGGCCTTGTAGACACATCACCAGTCTCTGCCTCTGTCATCACTTGGCATCCACCCTGAACATCTCTGTGTATTTGTGTCCAAATTTCTCTCTTATAAGGACAGTATGGGATTAGGCCCACCCTAATCCAGTATGATTTCATCTTAGCTTGATTATATCTGCAAAAACCACTATTTTCAAATAAAGTCACATTCACCAGTACTAGGGTTTGGAATTCAATTTATCTTTTGGGGGGACACACTTCAACTCACAACACGACCTTAACCAATAATCGAACTTGCCATCATTTGTAGTCAGACAACCGAACATTATGAGCTTCCTGATGTGATACAACATGACATCATAGTGCCACCTTTGTATTCTTGCCAAAAATGTTTAACCCATATCTAATGAAACTGTTTGAATGAACTTCCACGTTACAGGGAATATACGGGGTAGAGGAGTAAGTTAAATGACACCACGATAAAGCAATCTGACAAGTCCAGAGTAGGGGGATTACATGCCTGTAATCCTGCCTACTCGGGAGGCTGAGGCAGGAGAATCGCTTGAACCTGGGAGGCAGAGGTTGTGGTGAGCCCAGATTGCGCCATTGTACTCCAGCCTGGGCAACAAGAGTGAAACTCTGTCTCAAAAAAAAAAAAAAAAAAAAAACGTAAAAAGAAACATGGTTAAATTGGTTTTAATAATTGTTACTAATTTATTAATATTAAATTAGAATAAATAACCTAATGTAATAGTTTTCTATTACTGCCGTCACAAAGTTAAAACAATAGTAATTCGTTATCTTACAGTGCTATAGGTCAGAAGTCTGATACAGGTCTCATCAGACTAAAACCAAGGTGTGGTAGGCTGTGTTCTTTTCTGGAGGTTCTGGGAGAGAATCAATTTCTGGCTCATTTGGGTTGTTGGCAGAATTTACTACCTTGCTGAGGTCCTTGTTTTCTTGCTAACTATACACTGAGGCATGTTCTTAGCTTCCAGAGGCTGCTGTATTTCTTGGCTTGTGGTTTTCTTTCTTCATCTTTGAAGCCAGCAATGGCAGGTCAAGTACTTCTCAGGTTGCATCTCCCCGATACAGTTGGGAAAGGTTCCTTGCTTTTAAGAACTCATGGATTAGATTGGACCCACCTAGATAATTCAGTATAATCTCCCTATAGTAAAATCCTTAAACTTAGTCACAGCTGCAAAATCTATTTTGCTCTGTAGAGTAATATATTCACAGGTTCTAGGGATTAGGGCATGGACATCTTTGGGGTGCATTATTCTGCCTCACCCTCAATATATCAAAAAATTTTTCAGTTCTATATGTAAGCCATAAAAAATTTATTAATGAGCTATTTTACATTACTTTTTGTGAGTACTAGTTCTTTGAAATTCATTGTGGGTTTTATACTTACGGCACATCTCAATTTGGATCAGGCACATTTCAAGTTCTTAATAGCCACTAACCACTTGTGGCTTCTGTGTTGAATGGTCCAGTTCTAGATTAAAGGACACAAAAGAGACAGAAACCAGATACAAACAATAATTAGATTTTGATTTAAGAAAATACAAATCAAAACAATGTAGCTACATAAGACATTTTGGAAACAACTGGGGATATTTGTATATAGATTTAAATAATCAGCACCACTTACTGTTAATTATTTTAGCTGTGGTATTGGCCTTGACGTAGGAGGACGTTGAGTTTTAGGAGATGTGCATTGCTGTGATCACCCCACAGATATGGGATAGATCTCCCCTAACCCATGTGAAATTTGGTCTGGATGTTGAGACTGGTGATGCTATCTGCACACGGAGAAGGCATGAAAAGAGAGTACAGCAGGTTCCTAAACAGGCCCCAAAGTAGCTTGAGAATGCAGAGAGGGGCAGCTGGCCCGGCTTTGGGTTTGGAAGTGTGGCTGGGGTGAGGGCCCCTACCCATGGGCTGGGTTTGCGTGGGTGAAACTATCTGCCAGCAGCAAGGGAGGGAGCAGCTGGGCTTTTTTATTGGTCTGTCCAGCTGTAGGGCAAGAGGGGAAAAGGGAGGGATGGGGCTTGACAGCTGTCAGCAGTTAATCATTAAGAATGGAGTCAGAATTGGCTGGGCATGGTGGCTCACGCCTGTCATCCCAGCACTTTGGGAGGCCGGGGTGGGAGGATCACCTGAGGTCAGGAGTTCGAGACCAGCCTGACCAACATGGAGAAACCCCATGTCTACTAAAAATACAAAATTAGCCGGACCTGGTGGCGCATGCCTGTAATCCCAGCTAATTGGGAGGCTGCGGCGGGAGAATCACTTGAAGCCGGGAGGGGGAGGTTGCAGTGAGCCGAGATCGTGCCATTGCGCTCCAGCCTGGGCAGCAAGAGTGAAACTACGTCTCAAAAAAAAAAAAAAAAAAAAAAAATGGAGTCAGACTCATTACAGCTCCCCTCAATGCTCGACTGCTGACTGAAATGTGCCATGTTTCATTTGATTTCGTTTGAACTTGTTTAAGCAAACCATTATGGTGCCCTATGAGGCCTTGAGTCTGAGGCCAATAAAGGAGGTGAAAGTTCTGTTAAACATCTTTTTCAAGAGCCCAGTATTCATTGTCAAAATTAATAATGTTTGTGCTTCAAAGGACACCAGAAGCAAGTGAAGACACAGCCCATAGAACAAAAAAAATTTTTTTTGCAATTCATATATCCGGTGATGGACTTGTCTCTAGAATATATAAAGAACTTTTTACAGTTCAATAATAAAAAAAATTAGCCCAATCAAGAATGGGTACTATTGCAGAGTAAAAAGACAACTGGCAGAATGGTAGAAAATATCTGTAAATCATATTTGATAAGGTTGTAATATCCTGAATATATAAAGAACACCTACAACCCAATAACAAAAAGACAAACAACCCAATTTTAAAAATGGGCAAAGGGCTGGGCTCGGTGGCTCAAGCCTGTAATCCCAGCACTTTGGGAGGCCGAGGTGAGTGGATCACTTGAGGTTTGGAGTTTGAGACCAGCGTGATCAACATGGTGAAGCCCCGTCTCTACTAAAAATACAAAAATTAGCTGGGTGTCGTGGCAGGCACCTGTAAGCCCAGCTCGGGAGGCTGAGGCAGGAGAATCACTTGAACCCGGGAGGCGGAGGTTGCAGTGAGCCAAGATTGAGCCACTGCACTCCAGCCTGGGCATCAGAGCGAGACTCTGTGTCAAAAAAAAAAAAAAAAAAAAAAGTACTGGGTAATTCACTGTGAGGCACCATTCATTCTTTCCAGGTTCACAAGCAGGCTATTAAATGGAGAAACAGTGTGGATAATCACCCCTTTTCTGAATAAATCTTGTATAATGAGTTTCAATCCTTGAAGGCCCTGCTTTAATTTATGTTGGGCCACATTAACTGTTTTAAATGAAAAGGAAGAGGTAGGTCCATGGGGTCCCATTTTGTTAACCTGATTGTTAAGTGCCAAAGACTTAAATGAATTTTAATGTATTAGTCATTGGATCAGAGAGTCCATGCCCACTATAGGACATTTTAGAATAATGGGTGCTATGACTACAGGGAATTTAGGCAAGGCAATAGTTCAGATGGTTAAGGTGAGGCATACCTGTTTCTCCTGTTATGTTTAGTAACTTCCCTAAGATTACAAAGGGTACCTTGTCTTAATTTAGTGGGATCGCTGGTATAACTGTAATTTGAGCCCCAGGATTAAGAAAATGACATTTTGCCAATTGGTACATTTCAGCAGATGTTGAACTTAATTCAAAACTCATGTTGTAGAGGCGCAAAAGCCATTCGGCACCCTTTCATGGTTTTGTTGTATAAATTCTTTCCGTAAGTTTTGGATTCCCGGCTGGGCGCGGTGGCTCACGCCTGCAATCCCAGCACTTTGGGAGGCCGAGGTGGGTGGATCACCTGAGGCCAGGAGTTTGAGACCAGCCTGGCCAACATGGCAAACCTCCATCTCTACTAAAAATATAAACATTAGCTGGGCGTGGTGGCTCTCGCCTGTAGTCCCAGCAACTTCGGAGGCTGAGGCAGGAGAATTGCTTGAACCTGGGAGGCGGAGTTTGCAGTGAGCCAAGATTGTGCCACTGCACTCCAGCCTGGGCGACAGAGCGAGACTCCGTCTCAAAAAAAAAAAAATTATTTTGGATTTCCACTTGGGTCATCCCCAACTGTGGACCTCGGTTTTTTGTTTTCTCCCCCTGTATCCAGGTATCTGGAGGGAGGTGGTTACTCACTGTGGTTTGAGGCAGGTCCCCTCCAGCTTTGCCATATTTGTAAGCTTCATCCTTCAGAGGGTCTCACATTAGCATGGTCGGGGCGGGGCCTCCTTCAGGGCAGAGGTTACCTTGTTGGCTAAGGGACACAGACTTCGCAGGGGCAGAGCAGCCCTGTTGCGTGTTGATAAGTTGTGGCACTCAGCTGACCCCAGAATCTTTGTTGGTCCATTTTACAGTTGTCCAATAGGGCCAGGGTATCCTCTAACCCCTTAGGAGGGGCTGATATAAAGCATTCAGGCCTTTTTCACAGGAGTCTGTCCATGGGGTGTCATGGATGTCTTTTTCTTATAACCCTGGGGATCAGAGTCTTTGGTGTGAGAGAGGCGCAGGTAGCAGCAGCAGCAGGTGGCACTTAGAAAGCCATCACCTTTTAGGGGTGTGGACCTCAGCAGGCACATGGTGACAGCTCCTGCACCACATGAGTGACCATCATTGGGCAGAAATATTGCACAAGATGTTACTAGTTTCCCTGAGTGCTCTGCAGATTTAGGGCCAACGTCTGGTTGAGACTCACAGCCAAAGGCCCCACAGTAAGAGTTGCTCCCCCGAGCCTAGCATCAGCCATAGCTTATGCTGGAACCACACAATTCAGTGAGACACACAGACAGGGCCACGCCAAGGTCCATGACCCAGAGCCACGTTAAAGAGGGCTCCAATCCCATACTTCTGTCCCTAAACACCAATTACTGAAATTTCCAGCTTGCACTGGTAAAATCTGTAACAGACCTTCAGAGGACTTGGCCAATGCAGCACAAAGCAGCACAGCTCCAAACACAAATGAATCAGCAGGCAGAGGCGCAGAGGGCAGGTCACCAGCAGGCAGCAGAGCCAGTTCACAAGCCAAAGCGAGGGAAGAGAGACCCCTGCCATCTCGGTCACTGCCCACATGCCCTGCTTGCTGTGCCAACTGTTGGGGTCCATTGTGCCTCTGTGGGGAGTCCACATGTGTTGAGGTATCGAGGGGTGATGTGTCATGACATCTGCAATGGGCATTCAAAAGTTGCATCCTTGGCCAGGTGCGGTGGCTCACGCCTGTAATCCCAGCACTTTAGGAGGCCGAGGTGGGTGGATCACCTGATGTCAGGAGTTCGAGACCAGCCTGGCCAACATGGTGAAACCCTGTCTCTGCTAAAAATACAAAAATTAGGTGGGCATGGTGGTGGGTGCCTGTAATCCCAGCTACTCGGGAGGCTGAGGCAGGAGAATCACTTGAACCCGGGAGGCAGAGTTTGCAGTGAGCCGAGATTGCACCACTGCACTCCAGCATGAGAGATAAAGCGAGACTGTCTCAAAAAAAAAAAAAAAAAAAGTTGCACCCTTAAGGCTTTAGGCAGAGGAGGGATGAGGTTGAAGAGGGCCAGAGAAAATCCTTCAGGTGCTGCAGTGGGGCAGAGGGGATGGAAGTAGGAAGCGCATAGGGAGAGAAGATGAGTTTGGCTAACCATCTTCATAGTCCAAGGACATTGAGAAGCTCCCGCTCTGTGGTGGTGGGGGAAAAGGCAGTAGAGGAGAAGGGCTGAGAGCAAGACTCACTCACTCACGATTAGGAGCAGCACAGTGCCTATTGGCTCAAAAAAAGGCCAGGCATGGTGGCTCATGCCTGTAATCCCAGCACTTTGGAAGGCTGAGGCAGGCCTTCCCCGTGCTGGGTGAGCCCAGAAGTTCAAGACCAGCCTGGGCAAGATGGCAAGACCCCAACTCCACAAAAAATGTAAAAATTAGCCGGGGATGGTGGCTTGCCTGCAGTCCCAGCTACTCTAGAGGCTGAAGTGAGAGGATTGCTTGAGCCCAGGAGATTGAGGCTACAGTGAGCTGAGATCATGCCCCTGCACTCCAGCCTGGGCAACAGAGTGAGACCCTGTCTCAAGAAAAAAAAGAAAGAAAGAAAGAAAGAAAGAAAAAACCCACAAAAAACTGTGGCTTGGTGCCAGGCACGGTGGCTTACACCTGTAATCCCAGCACTTTGGGAGGCAGAGGTGGGCAGATCACGAGGTCAGGTTTTCGAGACCAGCCTGACCAATATGGTGAAACCTTGTCTCTACTAAAAATACAAAAATTAGCCGGGCGTGGTGGCAGGCGCCTGTAATCCCAGCTACTCGGGAGGCTGAAGCAGGAGAATTGCTTGAACCCGGGAGGTGGAGGTTGCAGTGAGCCAAGATCATGCCATTGCACTCCAGCTTGGGCGAAAAGAGCGGACCCTATGCCCTCAGAAGCCTTCCCTACTTGCTTCAGGCACCTCACTTCTGAGGTCACAGCTCTGAGGTCAGAATCCTCTGTAACCGCCTTCTCCCCACAAGGCAGCCTGACTGGGTGGCCCCCTGAAAGAAACTAAGCCTGCGATTTTCAAACTGTGGTCTCCATACCATCAGCATCACCTGGGAACTTGTTAGAAAGGCACGTTCTTGGGCCCACCCCAGACCTCTGTGTGTTAATAAACCCTCCAGCTGATTCTAATGCATAGTCCAGGCTGAACAAGTGTCCTCAAGTAGACCCTCAGTGAGGGAATCAATTCTGCGAACTACCGCTTGGGGGCAGCACAGGACCGCAAGGTAACCATGGGCTGATGAAAAGCACCCGCAAATTGCAAAAGCCTCTCACTGCCCTTCCGGCCTCCAGTCTTGCTGTAAGCCCCCCTTCAGTTCTCCCTACATACCCTGCGTGACCTCTGGAAATCTCATACCTGATGGTGTCACTGGTTCAGAATTCTCCAGCAGAGCTCCCTAGGACATGAAAGGTCCTTCATTTGCTGAGCAGTATCTCCTACCAGGTGCATCTTGCACAGCTCCTCTCTCTCTGTCTCTGTACCTTCCCTGGGGTCAGACCCACCTGGGTTCGAATTTCAGCCCCGCCATTTATCGTCTGGGTGTGATGTGGGCAAGATCATTTTGAGCCCCTCATCTATGAAATGGGAGCAGTTAATAAGACTTTTCTCATGGGGTGGTTATGAGAGTTGGAGACCTCATTTATAAAGAAATTTTAGCCTAGGATCACGCAAACAGTAGGTGCCTGACATGCAGCAACTCTGCTTCCCCATCTGCACTGCCAAGCGCAACCTACAGTTGAGGCCTACTGGCCTATCTCCGTGCCTGGTGTAGTAGGTGCTGTCTGAGTCTCACCAATCCTCCGCCTTGGTGGCTTCCAGCTGCCAGAACCTGTGTCTCTTTGCCTGGGGCTTTCTCTGGCTGCTGGTACCCACTGTGGTACCAGGGCCATAAATCTCTGTAAATTGGGGATGATAATAATGCCTACCTCATGGCACTGTTGGGAAGGCCTTGTTAGTACCCTGCATAGAAGGGGGCCTCAGATGATGGGGTGCTGTTGGGGTGCTGTCTCTGTGACTTGTCTACTCTCAGGAGTGGCTGTATCAGGAATACTGGGCAGTAGATGAAGGACATGGGCCTGGCTCACATGGTGGCTCTCTGCTCTGCCACCCAGGCCGGCACCTGAGACGCCTGAATTGATGTCATAGGATGTAAGAGGACACCAGGAGCCTGGGGCTGCCAGATAACCCTGGCACCTTGGCAGAGCAGCGAGTTCTTCATAGCCTCTCAGAGCCTGGACCGTCTCAAGCTGGGGACCTGGAGGTAACTCAGCCCCTCAGCCTGCAGCCTGCAGGGCCAGAGGGACCTGCACTTTCCTGGGTGGGTGGGTGGGGGGCATAGAGCTTGTCCAAAGTCACCATCATCAGGACCCCACTCTTTCTTGTGGTTGCTTCCTGGGGGTTTCTCTGCCCTTTATCTTAATGTTCTGTGTGGGGCTAATCTTGCCCTTGGATACAGTAGGCATTCATCTATGTGACTTGATGTAAGGGGCTCCAAAATTGCCCCCCGCCCAACCAGCCTAAATATCTCCCTGCCAGACTGTCATACTGTCTGTGCACGAAACCCCTGGCTTCAGCATTGCCCTCTCCCATTTCCTCGTATTGAAATAGGTGGCAAGCCGCAGTCAGGACTGGCAAAGAGCCCTGTGCAAAATGAAAATGGAGGGCTCCTCGTCCAAAAGTTAGGAAGAATTTCAAGGCAACAACAGAAGAGAATTCAACTAAGCAAGGGGCCCTGCACTGCTGCACAGGCTGTGCACTCTCGAAGCCAGCTCTGCCTGCAGCCTGAGCTCTCAGCGAGACAGGGTCACCTCCTTTCCTTGCACCAGTGAGGGGCCCCGGAGCTGCCCAGATCAAGGACACAAAGACAAAATGAGCCTCTTTACTCAGCTCAGGACAATTGTTGTTTCGGAGATGGGTGAAGCTCAGGGCCCTCTGTCCAGCTGGCCTAACTTCAGGGCCTCCTGAAATTCCTCTGGGCTCTCCAGGCCCCTGGAGTCCTGGCAGTTGATGGGGCGTTTTCTGCCTATGGCCTGGCTGGCCCTGAGCTCGTCCTTACTCTATTGCAGTGTTTGCCTTGCCTGCTTAGGGAGTCCCTCTGGCATGTGGACCTGATCCTGAGGGGTCCTTTTCCTGTTTCCTGAACAACCACCAGATCTTTGGATTTAGCTCCTAGCAGCCCCTGGAGCACCCCCAGACACACTCCCTGTGCTTGGGGCTGTTCTAGGCTCTCTAGATCCACTGTCTTCTCCATCGCCCTGTGCCCCACAAGGCTGAGCTGGGTGGCTGCCTCTGTGTGCTCCCTATGCTTTTGCTTCTGGTTGGGTGTGACCAATGGAAGAGAGGGAGGAGTGAGAGAGGTGGGCATTTACCCCCCAGCTCCCTCCCGGGGCTGCTGCAGCCTGGCTGTGTCCCTGCCCCAGGTGCCAGCTGCTTGTCAGGCAGCTCTCCTCGCACAGCCCTCTCTGCCTCTGGGTTCTAACCCTCCCCACTAGCAGCTCCCTCCCCTTGGACTGCCAGGCCTCGGGTGGTCACAGATTCCAGCTGTCACTACTGTTCCCTCCCTTGAGATCTCCCAATACCCTGACCATCCTTTGTGAATGGTTCCTTTATTAAACGCTCCCAGAATTATCCTAATTTGAATTTGCAACTATTTCCTTCTGGGTTCCTGACTGGTATAAAGATATTTGCTCTCTGTTGTACCCCTGATCTATCTTTGTAGCCCTGAATCCCTCAGGACAGCCAGGTCAGGGACCAGATGTCCAGGAACTCAGGCCAGAGCCCACTCTCAGTCTCCTCGGAGAGCACCACAGGAGAAGTGGGGACCCTCCCCCAGGCCCCCCAAACACACCCACCAGGTACTCCATCCTCAGCGAATTGGGCACCAGGGGCCTACACGTTGTGTCTTTTTCTCCTTCAGCTTCGGGGCTTGATGGAGGTAAGACAGTCATCCAGAGAGCCTCTCAGCCAGAGAGGCTCATCCCCACACAGGCCCCCGGTGACCAGGAAACTAGGTAACCAGACAAGTATACAATTAGACAACTAGGCAACCAGATAACCAGACGACAGGCAACCAAACAACTAGATAACCAGGCAACCAGGCAAGCCGACAAGTAGGCAGCATTCTCTGAGGGGGATGTCCGCTGGCTCTGCTGGTCAACCTTCACTCTATCTTTTCCTGGCAGCAGATTTTCCCTTAGGGAGCTTGTCCTCCCTCCCTATTCAGGGGAGGCACCTATGACCTCTGCCTAAGCCAGTCAGCCAGTTAGACTTACCCAAAGCTGATTCTGGACCTTGACTAACCTAAAAGAGGCTGTTTCTTGCTGGACCTGCAGAGAGGAAGTGAGGTCTGGAGCTGTGTCACCCTTTTAAATCTGGGACAGGAGCCAACCTGAAAGAGGCAAGGCTCTTGATTGAACCATTCCTGAAGCTGCTGCCTTGGTGCCTTTAAGTTTTATGAACCAGTGAATTCTCTTTTTGCTGAAGCCACTTCATGCAGTGTTTCTTCCTTTGCAAAAGGAAGAACCCTGGCTGGGATGAGAGTCCCTGAAACTTTGCTCCACTGGCCTGCTGCTAGGAGTGAGGCCCCTCCCTGCTTGTGATAGCCTTCCTGAAGCACCACCCATGGCATTGGTCAGGAGGCTTGGGCTCAAATCTGGGACTGCTTTTAATGAGTTGTGTCAATGGACATGTCCCTTCAGCTCTCAGGACCTTGGGCTTCTCACAAATAGCCATGCCTTTCTGCCCCACTTTAGCCATGAATGGGGCTGAATGTTAGTACCATTTCCTGGGAGCTGCTGGTGTGCTGTGGAGGGCAGGAACATGGCTGACTCAAATCTGGCTTTCAGAGTCTGATAACTTATTGCTCCAGGGTGAGTAGCCAGGGCTTTCCTGCTGCCCTCTTCTTCATTTGGGGAAGTCTCTGGCTCCCAGCCAGGGTCAGAGCCCAATGCTGTGGCAGCTAAGCCTTCTTCTCCATTCCTGGCTTGCTCACAGGAGGCACCTGTGACCTCCGCCTAAGCCAGTCAGCCAGTTAGACTTACCCAAAGCTGATTCTGGAACTTGACTAACCTAGAAGAGGCTGTTTCTTGCTGGACCTGCAGAGAGGAAGTGAGGTCTGGAGCTGTGCCACCTTTTGAAATCTGGGACAGGAGCCAACCTGAAAGAGGCAAGGCTGGGAGATGGGGAGACATCGTTTGAGCCTCAACCGAACCATTCTTGAAGCTGCTGCCTTGGAGCCTTTAAGTTTTATGAACCAATGAATTCCCTTTTTGCTTAAGCCAGTTCTTTCTTTCTTTGGGCCCTATCTCTGCCTCAAATCAGTGTGCAGCAGGCTTCAGCACATCATTTTAACAACGATTTTATCAGGAAATTCCCGTCGTGCTCATAACTCAGCCTTTAATTGGTGGAAATTACTGGTCCCAAATGCTTAGAGCTGTGGTTTTCAAAATGTGAGCTCCAGACCAACAGAACCAGCAATTACTTGGGAACGGGTTAGAAATGCAAATTCTCGGGCTGCATTCTATACCTGCTGAATCAGAGACCCTCAGGGTGGGCCCAGCAATGTGTGGGTTAAGAAGTCCACCAGGTGATTCTGATTCTCATTCAGGTGTGCGAACCACCTGCTTGGAGCTTTTGCTGGTTCAAAAGATGCACATAGAGGATGATCTGGCACTGCCTGGATCTCCTTTAGCTGCAGATGGGCTGTTCCCCAGCAGCAGCGAATGAGTATTGGCTGCTAACGGCTTCCAGCTGTTCCTTCTCCCTGCACTAAATGATCATGCCCAGAAATGCCTGAGAGATTATGCACACATCTGCCTTCCATGGGCCATGGCCAGTGCCTGATGGACATGGGGGTATACCAGGCTGGTCTCTTCGTCCAGTGGATCAGAGAGGGACACTCCAATGTGAATTACTTTCTAGCCCCTCTGTGAGTTAGGCCAGAGCTAGATTTTAAATGCTTAAGTCACTGCTTCTTCCGAACACCTAGCTGTTTTTGGGACCACAGGTATGAGTTACCATACAACACCCTGGTGAAAAAAAAAAGTCACTTGGCTTTGCATAATTAAAATAGGCCTGCTTGATTGCTTGATTATCCTCCTCTGCAGGCTGGTTTTAAAGTCAACCAAGAGAGCCTCTGACTGTCATCTGGGTTGCAGGTCCTGGTGGCCATCAGCTGTGATTGGTCATTCTCCTCTTTGTATCAAAGAATCAACACTTCCACCCCTTGGCTCAGACCTCACAGGGATATGTTTCATGGTAGCCTAAGAAATACAAAAAACTTGTCAACTGCTTTCTTCCCCTGACCGCCCTTCCTGAGAAGGGAGAAGGGAAAAATATTTACTTTTTATTCTCAATTATCAAAGAGAAAGGCAAGATGCCAGTTACTTTCCCAATTAATTTCTGAGGGGTAACAGAAAGTTTGGCGAGTGTGTTTGTGTGTGTGGGTGTATGTTGAGTGTTGAGGTGTGTTTGCATGTTTGTATGTGTTTGTGTGTCTGTGTGTGTGTGTGCAGATGGATGTAGAAGTGTGTTTGTGTGTTTGTATGTGTGTAGATGGATGTGGAAGTGTGTTTGTGTGTGTGGTGTGTGTGTGTGTGCAGATGGATGTGGAAGTGTGTGTGTGTGTACAGATGGATGTGGAAGTGTGTTTGCACTTGTGAGCCTGGGGCTTGGGTTCTGTGACAGCCACAGCAATGGGGCCAGAGCCCCACCACTCCCCAGAAGGTGTCAGCCCCTCCCTCAGTGCCAGGCCTCACAGCTGACACAGCATTCATCTGCTATCTCTTGGAGCCTGCTGGGGGCACAGATGGTGGCACTGAACAGGACAGTGGGATAAACTGTCAGCTCCAGCCACTTCCCTGCTTTGGTACTTCAGAGCTCTGAGGTTCTGCAAAAACAATTATTTGGGTAATTATGGCCCTAAACGTACTCAGAAGTCTGGGAGGAAGGAGAAGTAAAAATATAAAAAGACCAGATGGGAATATAGGAAAACATTTACAGCATTAACTTTTTTCCTGGGGACTGTGATTATGAGTGATTTCTATTTATGTCTTTGTGTTTATTTGCATTTTTGAAATTTTCTACAACGAACACGAATTATGTGTACGATAATTAAAAATGAAACCAGAAGAATAATTATAAACATCCCACACCTACTCCTTGAGTGCCAGCTTTCCCTCCCACCTCCAACACCACAGGAAATCTTTAACTTCCTCAACTTTGTGTTGTTACAACTTCCCAGCATGGGAAAAGTAGAAAGACAGTACAACCAACACCTGTGTACCTATATACACTATACCCCACCACCACGTATATTCAAAATGGGCAATAATTTTTTATATTTGCTTTATATATATATATATATATATACATATATATGTATATACTTTTTTCCTGAAACATTTAAAAGTAAATTGCAGACAGATATCATGTTATTTCACCTCTAAACACTTTTGAATACATCACTTAAGAAAAAGGGCAGTCTCCTTTTCTGAGATTGAGTCTTGCTCTGTTGCCCAGGTTGGAGTGCAGTGGTGTGATCTTAGCTCACTGCAAGCTCCAAATCTCCAGTTCGAGCAATTCTCCTGCCTCAGTCTCCTGGGTAGCTGGGACTACAGGCATGCGCCACCATACCCGGCTAATTTTTGTATTTTTAGTAAAGACGGGTATTTCACCATGTTGGCCAGACTGGTCTTGAACTCCTGACCTCAGGTGATCCGTCTGTCTCAGCCTCCCAAAATGCTGGGGTTACAGGCATGAGCTACCCCACCCGGCTGCCAAGGGCAGTCTCCTTTGTAACCACAATAACATTTCACACCTAAGAAATTAATAATGATTGCATTATGTCATCTAATGTCTAGTCCATATTCAATTTCCCCAGTTGTCCTAAGAGTGGCTTTTGTAGTTATCATCACATTTAGGATTGTTAAAAAAAAAAAAAGAAGACTGGCTTTTGTAGTTGTCTATTTTTTGAAGCAGGATCCGATTAAGGTTCACATATTGTATTTGGTTCTTATGCCTCTTTAATCTCTTTCAATCTAGAACATCCACCCCCTCAATACTTTTTTCTCTAATAACTGTAACTTTTTGAAGAATCCAGGCCAGTTTCTTGTGGAATATCCCTCTGCTGGATTAGTCTCTTTCCTTGTGATGTTGTTTCACTTGTCCCTGTATTCCCCGACTTTTCTGTAACCTGGAGGTAATCTTTAAGGGTTTGATTACATTCAAGCCCTACATATTACTATATTGATTAGATTGAACATTTTTGGCACAAATACTTTGGCACAAATAGAAGGCTCACGGCATCAGATTTTTCCATTGCCTTTGATGGCTTCGTGAAGCCCATTAGCGTATCAATTGAAAGGCATGTTTCCCCCTTTGCAATTAAGAAGTGAGATTTTATTTTGGCATCTTATAAATATCTCATTTATGTCAACCATTTGGGACTGGCCTTAATCAATCATTACATTGGGGATTTGAAAACAGTGATTTTTGGGATATCATTATGGACCTATGGATTATTATAATTCAGTGTATTACAATCATTACTCTTTTTGATGTTCAAAGTATCCTAAATTTAGCCAATCGCAGTCCCTTCATGCTTTGTCGTATGTCCTGTTGTCATGACCCAATTAAATCTCTGAGTGTTTCCTTGCTTTCTGGAACATGATGTTCTAGGCTCACCTTGTATTTTCCTGGAATCAGCCATTTCTTCAAAGAGCTGTGGTTCTTTTTAGTGCAAAATGGTAATTGGAAAGCAAGAGCTGGGTGCTAGGTGTGCTGATTGCTATGCGGGGGTGCTGTCATTGCTTTTAGGTCCTTCCTTTGGACAGTGTTAGGAAATTTTTCTTTAAATTATGAGCTCCTATTGATATTTTTTATTCAGACTTAATATTATAGGAGTTTTAAAAAACTTCTTTGATCTTTAAAAATTTGTCTCATTTCTCTTACTGGAAATATTGGTTAACAGCAACATTATATATCTTACAATATACGTAAAGTAGTTTAGAAATAAACCTCCCGAATGAAGGTTAAGATTTTTTAATATATATTTTGTCTTGGGATTTTATCCTACCATAAATATATAATCAGAATACTACATTCAAAGATAATCGAAATAATGATATTTTCCCTAAGTGGTTGCTATCAACCTGACACATAGTCAGGTATAATTATTTATTAATTAATTTTTTTTGTAGAGATAGAGTTCTCGCTTTGTTGCCCAGGCTGGTCTCAAACTCCTTGGCTCATGTGATCCTCCCACCTCTGTGGCCTCTTAAAGTGCTGGGATTACAGGTGTAAGCTACCCTGCACAGCCCATTTATTTTGGATTGCATTCAATTTTAGGGTTTGCTTTTTTTCTTTTTGATTTAGCTTTTGAATATGTAAAATATTTTCGTACTTTAAAAGTTAATGCTTTATAACACAGCAAGTCTTACTTTCAACCCTTTCTTCTCCACTCAAGTTCCTGCCACCCATTGGTAACTTTTTATTTATTTCTAGTTTATCCTTCTAGTGTTTAATTTATGCAAAAATAATGCACATGCTCTTTATATTTATATCTATATCTGTATCCGTATCTATATATCTTATGTACTTTTCATTTTTGCATAATGGGAAATGTATTACTAATGCTGTTTGCACTTTGCATTTTTCACGTTGCAATACATCCTAGAAGTCATTCCATGTCAGTGCATAGTGATCATCCTCCTTCATTTGTACAGCTGTGTAAATGCCACAGAATCTATTCAACCAGCCCCCTTGTGTTAGTTCCTTCTCGCATTGCAATAAAGAAATACCTGAGGCTGGGTAATTTATAAAGAAAAGATATTTATTTTGGCTTACAGTTCTGAAGGCTGTACAGGAAGCGTGGTGCCGGCATCTACTTCTGGTGGGGGCCTTGGGGAGCTTACCATCATGGCAGAAGGGGAAGGGGGAGGGAGCAGTGTATCACATGGTAAGAGAATAAGCAAGACAACAAGGGGGGAGATGCCACATCTTATAAACAATCAGATCTTGGGTGAACTCAGGACGGGGACTCACTCATCACCATGGGGAAGACACCAAGCCATTCCTGAAGGGCCTGCCCTATGACCCAAACACCTCTCACCAGGCCCCACCTCCAACACTGGGGATTACATTTCAACATGAGATTCGAAGGAGAGAAATATCCAAACCATATCACCCCTATAGACAGACATGTGGGTTGTTTTTGATCATTTGTTATTACAAGTAACTCTACAGTGAAATATCTTACTGTTTTGTATTTGTGGAGGTGTAATTTCAGGGTAGATTCCAAGAAGTGGGATTGCTGGGTCAAAAGCATTTGTAACTTCTTAGGAAAGCTCTTTTTAAGCCTTGATCTGATCCTGTGATGGTGACTTCCTGTGGCCACAGTTATGATCTCAGACTCCCATCCTGCCTGACTTTGACCTTGGCTCCAAGCAGTGTTCTTCACTGAAGCGAATGTGCACAGTCACCCCTGTCTAACAAGGCTATTTCCCTCTGTGCGATGTTCCTCTGGACTGCTTCACCCGTCCAGATCATTCAGATTCTGAGTCAATTGCAAGGCTCATCTCCTTCATGGAGCCTTCCCTAAAATTATCAAATAATATTCTGTTTTGTTATTTAATGTTTCATTCAACATTTCCTGAGTAGAACAACTCAGAGACCACGACCCATTGCTGCTCTCCAGGAGCCTACACTGTGGTGAGCGCTGCAGGAGGCACAAGGATGTGGTGCTCATGGAAGAAGAGGAGGGGTCCTTCCCAAGGCTGTGGGGGTCATTTCAGAGAGGCAGATAGTGTGTGAGCTGAGACCTGAAGCCTACATGGGGGAGTGCAGAGCAAGGGCAGATCAGGGTTGGTGGAAGATGCCTCAGAATTAGGTTTCTTCTTCTTCTTCTTCCTCTTCTTCTTCTTCTTTTTTTTTTTTTTCCTTTTTTGAGACGGAGTCTTGCTCTTATTTCCTAGGCTAGAGTGCAATGGCGTGATTTGCAACCTCTGCCTCCCGGGTTCAAGCGATTCTCCTGCCTTAGCCTCTCTAGTAGCTGGGATTACAGGCACCTGCCACACCCAGCTAATTTTTGTATTTTTAGTAGAGATGGGGTTTCACCATGTTGGCCAGGCTGGTATTGAACTCCTGACCTCAGGTGATCCACCCGCCTCAGCCTCCCAAAGTGCTGGGATTACAGGCAGAGCGACCACAGCTGGCCAGAATTAGATTTTCATATTAGACACATTTCTCTGCCCTTGTGCTCATAAATATTGTTTAAATGAATGAAGCACTGAATGGAGAATGGGTTGGAGAAGGGCAGAACTGAAGGTCCAAGGACCACGTAGAAGCTATTGCAGTCACCTAGGAGATCACTGCAGCTTACATTTTTTATTTTTATTTTTATTTTTTGGAGACGGAGTTTTGCTCTTGTCGCCCAGGCTGGAGTGCAGTGGCACGATCTTGGCTTCATGCAACCTCTGCCCCCTGGGTTCAAGGGATTCTCCTGCCTCAGCCTACCGAGTAGCTGGGATTACAGGCATGTGCCTCCACACCTGGCTAATTTTTGTATTATCAGTAGAGATGGGGTTTCACCATGTTGGCCAGGCTGGTCTCGAAGTCCTGACCTCAGGTGATCCACCCGCCTCAGCCTTTCAAAGTGCTGGGATTACAGGCGTGAGCCAACTCGCTCGGCTACTGCAGCTGAAATTTGAGTAGATGAATTTGAGGGTTTGGCTTTTGACCAGATATGGGAGTGTGAGCAGGGAGATAAAACCCGGTAAAACATCCAACTTCTGACTGGAGCAACTGGATTGACGTGAGTGCCTTCAGTGAGTCAGATAATTTTAAAAAAGAAATATAGGATTTTATGGGTGGGGAAATGGGCTTCCTTTTACACACGTTTTTGTTTGACGTGCTTGAGGTTCACCCAAGCAGAGACAATAGTCGGGAGTTTTTATGAAAGGTCAGGGGACTCATCTAGTCTGAAGATAGAAATCTGTGGGTGATTAACATATGGATGGCAGATGAGGCCACATCTAGGAAGAGAGTGTGGCTTGAGAGTAGTAGTCTGAGCTCCAAACCCGGAGGAATGGTCACATTTATGAGTTAACTGGAAGAAAGAGACAGAGAAGGAGTGTCCAGAGAGGTGAAAGCCAAGAGCAGGTGCCAAAGAAAGCGAGTACACTTCTAAGGAAGGAGGAAATGGTCAGTGAGTCAAAATATTCCCAAGAGGGTACGTGAGATGAGACCGTACAAAGGTCCACCGAGGAAGCTATTAAAGAACAGTTTCCGGCCGGGCGCGGTGGCTCCCGCCTGTAATCCCAGCATTTTGGGAGGCTGAGGCGGGCGGATCACGAGGTCAAGAGACCGAGACCATCCTGGCCAACATAGTGAAACCCCGTCTCTACTAAAAATACAAAAATTAGCCGGGCATGGTGGTGGGCACCTGTAATCCCAGCTACTCAGGAGGCTGAGGCAGGAGACTCGCTTTAACCCGAGAGCGGGAGGCGGAGGTTGCAGTGAGCTGAGATCAAGCCACTGCACTCCAGCCTGGTGACAGAGCGAGACTCCGTTTAAAACAAAACAAAACAAAACAAAACAAAAAAACAACAGTTTCCGTGGAGTGAGGAGAGCAGAAGCCAGCCAGATTCCAGGGGCGTGGGTGATAAGTAGAGCACGAGGCAGAGAGACACCAAGAAGGGTTTGCTCCATAAGCCATAGAAGGAGTTGAGAATGGGAGATGGATGGATGGAGGAAAGAAGCATCCTTTGTTTTTTTAATTTCTAATTTAATTATTTATTTTTTTTTTGAGACGAATCTCTCTCTGTCGCACAGGCTGGAGTGCAATGGTGCAATCTCGGCTCACTGCAACCTCTGCCTCCTGAATTCCAGCGATTCTCCTCCCTCGGCCTCCTGAGTAGCTGGGACTACAGGCATCCGCCACCATGCCCAGTTAATTTTTGTATTTTTAGTAGAGATGGAGTTTCCCTATGTTGATCAGGCTGGACTCGAATTCCTGACCTCAGATGATCCTTGCACCTCGGCCTCCCAAAGTGCTGGGATTACAGGGGTGAGCCACTGTGCCTGGCTGGAAGCACCCTTTGAAACGGAGTCTCCCATTCTCCATTGTCCCTCAGGGTCCAGCTAGCGAGGAGGAAAGCTGTGATGGGGTGCAGGAGTGGAGGAGAAACGTGGCAACTGCCAAATAAACACACCAACCAGGGAAGACGGCCAAGGCTGGGCCCAGAATATCTGGAATGGAACCCATCTTCCTTTTGCAGCAGGAAGTGGAGTTGGAAGCTGAGTTGACCGTGGAATTTCCGAGCTTGGAGGATGTTCGTGGCGAATGCTTTTTTATTTATTTATTTTTTCATTCATGAAGAGAGAGTTGGAATGAAGTGACCCCCCCTGCCCTGAAACACTCCCTCCCACAGAGGAAGCGCTTAATTTAGCCTTATGTTCCCAGTTAGAAAATATCCCTGAGGTCTGAAGGCTTCTGCTGGGTTGTCACCCTTCAACATGGCAGGATGTGAAAACCAGACCTCTCTGTGTCTTGATTTCAGCCAAGGAGCACCATCCCAACCCCAGTGCCAAGAGGAAGTCCTTTTAGACCACCTATGGCGGATATGGAAAGAGGCGTTGAAAGCCAGCTTTGGGAGCCTTGGAGGACCCCCACCCTGGCCCTTCAGGCAAAGAGAGCGAGTTGAAAATCAGAGACAATTTCTTTAGATAATTTCCTAGGCACTTGTGCTATGGGTCTGTCTCCCTTGGGGTGAGATAGAGAGGGTGCTTCCCCCACATTTGGGGTCAAATGAGAGGGGCATCTATAGCACCACTCAGAAAGCTTGATGTGAGAGTTTGTAGCTTGCAAGACATAGCAGACTGGTATCTGATTCACTCAAGAAATTTGATTTGTGATAGGCTATGAATAGAACTGATGGCCAGGGGCCTAAAAAGAAGTATGACTGTGTTTGGGAAGTAACTGCAGCCTCTGGGGTGGTGGGTCAAAGGGGCTAATCTCGTAGCATATGTGGCCATACACAACAGATAAAGAGGATTGTTTAGATCCCTCCCAAAAAGGCTACCTGGTGTAAGGTGGTGATCCCAGCACAAGGAGCCTTGAGGTGAACCATCCCTAATACCTGGGCAGAGGTGGCTTATTCTAGACAAGAGGTGGCTTTAAGGCTGGACTTGGTGGTAAGCACCTGTAGCCCCAGCTACTTGGGAGGCTGAGGCAGGAGGATCCCTTGAGCCCAGGAGTTCAAGTCTGCAGTGATCTATGATCACACCACTGCACTCCAGCCTGAGCAACAGAGAGAGACCCTGTCTCTGAAAATAAAAAAAATTAAAAATAAAAAACCAGCCAGGTGCAGTGGTTCATGCCTCTAATCCCAGCACTTTGGGAATCCAAGGTAGGAGGATCGTCCAGGAATTTGAGACCAGCTTGGGCAATATGGCGAGACACTGTCTCAAAAAAAAAAAAAAAAAAAAAAAAGAAAAAGAAAAGAAAATGAGATGGCTTTGTAAAGACATTCTAAGCAAGAGATAGACTGGACCTCAAGACTTACAGGAAGCGTTCTTGGCTATGCAATGATTAGAATACAGCTGTTGCCTTCATCTCTATGCCTATTATTTTATATGCCCTCAAGGGAGTTATCATTAAGTTGAATAAAAACAGATGTCACAGGCTGGGTGCAGTGGCTCATGCCTGTAATCCCAGCACTTTGGGAGGCTGAGGCAGGCAGATCATGAGGTCAGGAGATCAAGACTATCCTGGCCAACATGGTGAAACCCTGTCTCTACTAAAATACAAAAAATTAGTTGGGTGTGGTGGCGTGTGCCTGTAGTCCCAGCTACTCGGGAGGCTGAGGCAGGGGAATCGCTTGAGCCCGGAAGGTGGGGGTTGCAGTGAGCTGAGATCGTGCCACTGCACTCCAGCCTGGCGACAGAGCAAGACTCCATCTCAAAAAAATAAAGAAAAGAAAGAAAGATATCACAGTACAAAGGCCAATGATGAAAAGTCAAGAGTTTTCAAATGTTAAAAAAAAAAAAAAGACATTCTTTGGGTGGAGTTACTTAAACATCAAATTGAAGATGAACAAATAAACCTGTAACCTTCTAAGTATTTGAGAAGGCTGGATTGCTAAAGAAACTCCAAGCCTGGCCTGCAACCCTGAAAGTAACCCCTGGTCCCCCAGACCTGCACCATAGGAAGCCAGCTGTGAAGGCTCTGCAGAATGTAGGAAGTGCATACATTCCAAAGCCCGCTTGAAATTGAGAATAATTAATCTCCAAGTAGTCAATGCCAAGGTCAAAGAGGAAATGAGCAGAGTTAAATGGACCAGCCAAGGATTCACTCCATGGTCAGGGAGGGAGTTTCATGATTCTTGCCCATCTAGTGGGACTTAACAATAGTTGTGGACCACTGGCTGCTGCGCAGATTTCCCTTCCCCCATTTTTCCAAATTAGAGCTTTTTTGTTGTAGTTATGTTTTCACTCCAGCATTGTACACATCCCACATGTGGTGGGGACCAGATAACTTGTCCTTTATTTTATAGACCATTGAACACAGAGAAGTTTATCCAGCCCTGACGGAGAGAGCTTCACATCTCCTATAAATCCTGGACTTGGCTAGGCGCAGTGGCTCATGCCTGTAATCCCAGCACTTTGGGAGACCGAGGTGGGTGGATTGTTAGAGCCTAGGAGTTTGACACCAGCTGGGCATCATGGCAAAACCCAGACTATAAAAACAAAAAACAAAACAAAACAAAAAACAAAACAAAACAAAAAACATGCAAAAAATTAGCCGGAGGTCTTGGCATGTGCTTGTGGTCCCAGCTACTTAGGGAGGCTGAGGTGGGAGGATTATCTGAGCCTGGGGAGACTGAGCCTGCAGTGAGCTGTGATTGTGCCACTGCACTTTAGCCTGGGCAACAGAGCAAGACCCTGTCACAATCTAAAAAAAAAAATCCTTGACTTTGAGCTGGAATCATTAATTGGATAAAACTTTAGGATCATCTACCTTGAGGAGGGAGCATGGATTTTTCTATGGATGAACAGAAGTGTTTGTATAGCCAAAGTGGTGGACTTATAGAAAGATTACTAAATTGTACCCTGTCTTCTCCATTTGACTTTTATTCTACAGTAACAAATAGAAACTTTTACTAGGTGTTTGTTCAGCTATAATCCTGTTTCCTGGCTTCTCTGGCAGCTAGATTTGGCCATGTAGCCAGGTCAGTGGGGTGTGAGTGGAAGCGATATGTACAATTCCCTGGTTTTATCATTAAAAGGAAGTTAATTTTTATTCATTCTAGTTTATTCTTCATTTCTGCAGTAAGTTATTTTATTTCAAATTTTCTTGAGTGCTATCACCTTATTTCTAAATTTTTCTATTCTGATATGTATTGCTATCTCATATCTTATATAATTTCTCAATATTGTCCAGCTCATTTTGATATAGTAGATTACTTTTTAAAATCTGTTTTGTGGGCATATCTTTCTGGTGTGTTCATTGTCTGTAGGAATGTTATTTTGCTACGTATTCTCTTTTTTCTTTTCTTTATTTTTCTGTAGAGAGGGGGTCTCACTTTGTTGCCAAGGCTGATCTCCAACTCCTGGCCTCAAGTGGTCCTCCTGCTTTGGCCTCCCAAAGTGCTGGGATTGAAGGTGTGAGACACTGTGCCCAGCTTTCCCCGCCCCCCTCTCTTTTTTCTTATAATAACATTGTATGGGTGGGGTTTTTTGTTGTTGTTGTTTTGTTTTGTTTTCTGAGATGGAGTCTTGCTCTGTTGCCCAGGCTGGAGTGCAGTGGAAAAATCTCGGCTTACGGCAACCTCTGCCTCACACTCCTGGGTTCAAGTGATTCTCCTGCCTCAGCCTCCCGAGTAGTGGAGATTACAGGCATGTGCCACCACCCCCAGCTAATTTTTTTTTTTTTTTTTTGTATTTTTAGTAGAGACGGGGTTTCACCATGTTGGCCAGGCTCGTCTCAAACTCCTGACCTCAAGTGATCCACCCACCTTGGCGTCCCAAAGTGCTGCGATTACAGGCGTGATCCTGGCCTGTATGGGTTTTTGCCTTGATGATTTTCTATTGCTTATTTCCCTTCCCTTTCCCTTTCCCTCTCCCTTCTTTCTTTCTCCCTTCCTTCCTTCCTTCCTTCCTTCCTTCCTTCCTTCCTTCCTTCCTCCCTCCCTCCCTCCCTCCCTACCTCCCTCCGTTCCTTCCTCTCTCTCTCTTTCTCTCTTTCTTTCTTGGGCCTCACTCTGTCACCCAGACTGGAGTGCAGTGGTGTAAACAGGGCTCACTGCAGCCTTGACCTTCTGGGCTCAAGTGATCCTCCTGCCTCAGTCACTTGTGCAGCTAGAACCACAGGTGTGTGCAACCACATCCAGCTAACTTTTTGATTTGTTGTAAAGACGGGGTCTCACTATGTTGCCCAGGCTATTATTGAACAACTAGGCTCAAGTCCTCCTTCCTTGGCCTTCCAAAGTGCTGGGATTACAGGTGTGAGCCCCTGTGCCCGGCTCTATTGTTTGTTTATTTATTTATTTATTTATTTTTTGAGGTAGAGTCTCGCTCAGCTGCCCAGGCTGGAGAGCAATGGCGTGATCTTGGCTCATTGCAACCACCGTCTCTAGGGTTCAAGCAATTCTCCTGCCTCAGCCTCCCGAGTAGCTGGGATTACGGGTACATGCCACCAGGTGCAGCTAATTTTTGTATTTTTGGTAGAGACGGGGTTTCACCATGTTGGCCAGGATAGTCTTGATCTCCCGACCTTGTGATCTGCCCGCCTTGGCCTCCCGAAGTGCTGGGCATGACCCACCATGCTGGGACTCTATTGTTTATTTCTATGTGAAGTTAGTTTTCCTCAACTTTTAGAAGAAGCCTGACCAGGACTTCTAGTAAAGATGGAGACAGCAAGTAATAGTGGGTATCTTTGCCTTATTCCAGAATTTGGAGGGTCAAAATATAATGTTTCTCCATTAAGTATGGCTTTTTTACGAAGGATTTTGGTGGATATCTTTCACCAGATTGGGGGAGTTTCATTCTTTTGTAGGTATCTAGGATTTTTTATCCTTAATTGGTGTGAATTTAATTTATTTTTTCTTCATTTGAGATAGTCTTGTATAGTTTCAAATTTTAATAATTAGGTGACTAGTTAATACATTTAAATGTTAGACCATTTCTGAATTCTGGAGGTAAATCTAACTAGGACATAATGCATTATTGCTTTGAATACATTACTGAATACAGCTTGCAGAATTTCATTTTGAATTTTTATATTTATGAATGATATAGGTCAGATTTTTCTTTCTCATTTTGTTCCTGTTTGGTTTGGGTATCAAGGTTTTTCTAACCCCATTAAGTGCATTGAGGCATGTTCTCTTCTCATATTCTGGAAGAGTTTTATGAGATGGGAATGATCTGTTTCTTAAATACTTTGAAGAAACTGCCTGTGAAACCATCAGAGCCTATTTTTTTTTTTTACAAGGTAGATTTTTAAACTCTTGATTACATTTCCCAAATGATTATAAAATTATTTAGCTTTTCTATTTCTTCTTGAGTCAGTTTTGCATAGATATATTTTCCAGGAAGTTACCCATTTTCGTCTAAGTTTTTTTAAATTTATTTTTATTTTTTATTTATTTATTTATTTTGAGACGGAGTCTCGCTCTGTCGCCCAGGCTGAAGTGCAGTGGCGCAATCTCGGCTCACTGCAAGCTCCGCCTCCCGGGTTCATGCCATTCTCCTGCCGCAGCCCCTCGGAGTAGCTGGGACTACAGGCACCCGCCATCACGCCTGGCTAATTTTTTTTTTTGTATTTTTGGTAGAGACGGGGTTTCACCATGGTCTCGATCTCCTGACCTCGTGATCCGCCTGCCTCGGCCTCCCAAAGTGCTAGGATTACAAGCGTGAGCCACCGCACGTGGCTCATCTAAGTTTTTAAGTTTAGTGGTAAAAATTTATTTGTAATTTATAATGGTTTATAGTTTAAATTTCTGTTTTTTTTTTTTTTTTTTTACCATTATGCATTGCTTTTTCATTTTTCATATTGTTAAGTTGTACCTTCTTTCTTATATGTTTTGGAGATATTTATTTATTTTCGAGATGTTGCTCTGTCGCTCAGTCTGGAGTGCAGTGGCCCAATCTCAGCTCACAGCAACCTCGGCCTCCTGGGTTCAAGTGATTCTCCCGCCTCAGCCTCCCAAGTAGCTGGGATTATAGATGCGTGCACCACACCCGGCTAATATTTGTATTTTTAGTAGAGACAAGGTTTCTCTATGTTGCCAAGGCTGGTCTTGAACCTCAAGTGATCCTCCCGCCTTGGCCTCCTAAAATGATGAGATTACAGGTGCGAGCCACCTCACCCAGCCATTTTATTTAATAATTTAGGTATTTAATATCTAAATCTTATTGTTTTATTTTTTCTACTTTCTTTGGATTTGTTCTATTATTCATTCTTTCATGTTTAATGTTGGCTACATCACTCAATAATTTTCAGCCTTTCTTTTTTTTTAACGTTACCATGTATGGTTATACATCAGTCTTATGTCTTCCTTCCTAGAGGCAGCACCTGCTATAGGTATTCTTGTATGTGTGATTTATTCAGGGAGGGCACTCAGAATGAGGGAGCAGAGGGGAGATGGATGAAGAAGAGAAAGGAGTTAAGCAAGGATGTGTGTTCAGCTGGAGTCTAGCCTTGGCTTGAGCCCATGATTCTGGAGTATGAATGGCCGTGGAATTGGTCCTTCCTTGAGGCAAGTGGGCTGGACTTTTGTATTCCTATTTGAGTCAGTGATTGGCTGCAGACCACTGTGGAAGTGGTGGCTGGCACATAAAGTCTAGGTGAAGTCGCTGTCATCAACTGAGGGCAATTCTATGGAAACAGAGCAGTCATGGAGCTACTGGCAGGCAACACTCACAGCAGCCAGAGGATGGGCACATTGACCTGTTATAGGGGATATGGTTGGGGCACCAATAGCAGCTATTACATCCAATAAGATATAGTATTTTGGCAGAGCACAGTGGCTCACAGCTACTGTAATCCGAGCACTTTGGGAGGTCGAGGCAGAAGAATTGCTCGAGCCCAGGAGTTTGAGACCAGCCTTGGCAACAAAGAAAAAAGAAAGAAAAAAGATATGGTATTTATATAATACTATAATGTCTCAAAGAAAAAAGATATAGTATTTTTATAATTTCATATTTGTAATACTTCATTATTTATTATAAATTTATTATTTTATCTGTAACACCTAGAGATGTGTTTAAAATAATTTATAAATGTGTGTTTCTTTAGTTATCTTTTGTGAGATTTATAAATCAATTTATTTGCATCAAGATAACTTTTATTTATTTATTTATTTATTTATTTATTTATTTATTTATATTTATTTATTTTTTGAGATGGAGTCTTGCTCTTTCACCTGGGCTGGAGTGCAATGGCGCATTTTTGGCTCACTGCAACCTCCACCTCCTGGGTTCAAGCAATTCTCCTGCCTCAGCCTCCCGAGTAGCTGGGGTTACAGGCACGTGCCATCACATCCGGCTAATTTTTTTGTATTTTTAGTAGAGACGGGGTTTCACTGTGTTAGCCAGGATGGTCTCAATCTCCTGACCTCATGATCCGTCCACCTCTGCCTTCCAAAGTGCTGAGATTATAGGCATGAGCCACCGTGCCTGGCCAAGAGAACATTTATGATACTCATTCTTTGCTATTGGTTTGCTATTGATTACTCTATGGTCTATTATGTGGTCAATTTTTGGAAATATGTGTATGCACTTGAGAAGAATAATGCTTTTTGTTTGTTTGTTTTGCTGGGTGCAAGGTTCTATATATGCCTTTTAGATCAAGCTTACTAACACAATTGTTCAAATCACCTGTATTTCTTAAAAATATTTAATCTACTTAGTTCTCAATTATTGAAAGAAGTTTGCTAAAAATTTACACCAAGATCATGGATTTGTCAGTTTCTGCTTATAATTTTATGAAATTTTGTTTGACCTATATTTCATCAATTCTTAGTAGTCCCTAGGAAAGAAATGTCAGATTACTTTTAGTTAGATGGCAGTGGAAATGAGGAGAAACTGGGAATAACATTTTCAATGTGTTGGGAAAAAAATTCATAGAATTTTATGCTCAGCTAAAACATCTTTTAAGAAAGAGGTGAAAAAAGGCATTTTCATAAAACAAAACATCTAAAATATGGCTTTACCCCCAGCAGAATGTTACAAAAGATTGTTCAGCAGGTACTTTAGATAGAAATAAAATAAACTCAGACGGAAAGTCTCAGATGCAAACAAGAGATAAAGAGAAAAAATAAAGGCAAATATATTTTTCCGTCATATTTACTTCATAGCACCAGACATGACCTCTTCTTTTTTTTTTTTTTTTTTTTGAGATGGAGTTTTGCTCTTGTTGCCCAGGCTGGAGTGCAATGGTGCGTTCTCAGCTCACTGCAACCTCCGCCTCCCAGGTTCAAGTGATTCTCTTGCCTCAGCCTCCCGAGTAGCTGGGATTACAGGCATGCACCACCATGCCCGGCTAATTTTGTATTTTTAGTAGAGACGGGGTTTCTCCATGTTGGTCAGGTGGGTCTCGAACTCCTGACCTCAGGTGATCCGCCCGCCTTGGCCTCCCAAAGTGCTGGATTACAGGGATGAGTCACAGTGCCTGACATAGACACGGCCTTTTCTAACGGCTCTGCCTCTTGCCCAACTTTCAGAAAGGAGCATCTGAAGTGGAAACAAAACCACTGTCACCAAATGCTTTGGGGGGTTGAGAAAATAGTAATTTCAAGCTAGAACATTTGCTGCCATCAGAAAGACTATGACTACCTTTATTTTGAAATATGTGATGCAAACCTAAGAGAGAAATATGGTTTAAAGGAAACACATGATAGAATCATTTTGAGGTTCTTCTACTTTAAAA
The DNA here is from genome assembly GCF_009828535.3 of Hylobates moloch. Classification (NCBI taxonomy): domain Eukaryota; kingdom Metazoa; phylum Chordata; class Mammalia; order Primates; family Hylobatidae; genus Hylobates; species Hylobates moloch. The sequence continues at coordinate 33,623,567 of NW_026652296.1, forward strand.
ACTCTGGAATATAAGAATAACTCTCAAAATTCACTGATAAGGAGACAAATAACCCAATAAAAATGGGCAAAGGATTTAACAGACATTTCACTGAAAAAGATGCAGATGACAATAAAGCACATGAAAGAATGCTGGGCTGGGCGCGGTGGCTCCTGCCTGTAATCCCAGCACTTTGGGAGGCTGAGGCCAGTGGATCACTTAAGATCAAGAGTTCGAGACCAGCCTGGCCAACATGGTGAAACCTTGTCTCTACTAAAAAAAAAAATACAAAAATTAGCTGGGCATGGTGGTGCACACCTATAATCCCAGCTACTTGGGAGGCTGAGGCAGGAGAATTGCTTGAACCCGGGAGGCAGAGGTTGCAGTGAGCTGAGATAGTGCCACTGCACTCCAGCCTGGGCGACAGAGCCAGATTCTGTTTCAAAAAAGAGAATGTCCAACATCATTAATTTTTATGGAAATATAAATTAAAATTACAATGAAATGTCACTATACACCTACTATATGACCCAGCAATCCAAATTCTAGTATTTATCCAAGTGAAATAAAAACTTATGTTCTGAGCCAGGTGCAGTGGTGCATGCCTGTAGTTCTAGCTACTTGGGAGGCTGAGGCAGGAGGATCGCTTGAGCCCAGGAGTTCAACGCTGTAATGCACTATGATTGTATCTGTGAATAGCCACTGCACTCTAACCTGGGCAACAGCGAGACCTTATCTGTAAAAACAAACAACAACAAAACTTATGTTCACACAAAAATCTGTATGTAAATGTGTATGGCAGCTTCAGTCATAATCTCTCCAAAGAGGAAACAACGTTAAATGTCTTTCAATTAGCGAATGGATAAACTGTGGTATAACCATATAAAGGAATACTACTCAGCAATAAAATATGAACAACTAATATACACATTGGCGTGAATGAATCTCAAATACATTAAGCTAAGTGAAAGAAGCCAGACTCAAAAGGCTACACATACTGTATATTTTGGAAGAGGCAAAACTACAGGGAGGGAAAATAGGTCAGTTGTTTTCAGAGGCTGGGGGAAGGGAAGAGGTGATTACACAGGGGCATGGAGGAATATTTTGGGGGTGATGCAACTGTTTTATATATTGATTCTGGTGTTGATAACATACTGCATGAATGTGTCAAAACTTGCAGAAATGTACACTAAAAAGAGTGAACATTACCCTATGTAAATTAGACCTTTAAAAAAAGAAGAAAAAAATTGAGGCATCCTCAGGGTATTTTATAACTTCACTCTCTTCAACATGGAAGTAAATGCTGTTTATTATACACTCCTGCAAACACATACCCACGCCCCCTCCCCACACCAAAAACGCTGTTTGTTGTTGAGTCAGATTTCCAGAACCACTTCCTCTAACCCTCTCTGACTTTTTAACAGATGACTTTTCCACCTACTTTACCAAGAACTGGATCAGATGAACACATCTGACCTTTCTCTCCTCCGTCTCAAATTTCCTCTCCTTATTCATGTGAAAATACACGATGACCTCTAAGAACCTCCAAACGTTTGCATTCTAGTATGGAAAATAATTTTAAAAATTATTAAAAAGTACTATAAACTCACCAAAAAGTATAGTGACTTGGTAGTGTGACCAGACGCTGGCACACCTTGACGTTTCAGGACCATTTGAGGACTCTTTAACCATTTACAGTTAAGTGGAAGAAGCCAATGTGAAAAGGCTACATATTGTACGATTGCAACCCTAGGATATTCTATGAAGACAGTAAAAAGATCAGTGGTTGCCAGGGGCTCTGGAGGAGGGAGGGACGAATATGTAGAGCATAGGAGCTTTTTAGGGCAGTGAAATTACGATATGTAATTATGATATGATATGTAATTGTATGATATGATATGTAATTGTATGATATGTACGATATCGTAATGTTGGATACATATCATTATACATTTGTCAAAAACTCATACAATGTATGCCAAGAGTGAATCTTAATGTCAATAGAGACTTTAGTTAATAATAATACATCAGTATGGGCTCATTAACTGTAACAAATGTACCACACTAATGCAAGATGTTAAAAATAGGGAAGATTGGGAGGAAGGTGAAGGAGTATATGACATCTCTCTGTACTTTTTACTCAATTTTTTCTGTAAACCTAAAACTGCTAAAACAAAAATTTACTAATTAAAAAAAAGTGATGTAGAAGGGTTGAACTTTGGACGTGAAGTTTTAGGAATACTTAACCCATTTTATTTTGCTTATTTCCTTCTTATGTATGCACAAGAGTGATAAGCCATAATTCATTGATTCTAAGACACACATTAAAAAAATTCTTTCTTCCTTTTTTTTCTGAGACAGGGTATCACTTTTTTGCCCAAGCTGGAGTGCAATGACGCAATCACAGCTCACTGTAACCTCAACCTCTCTGAGCTCAGGCCATCTTCCCACCTCAGTCTCTTGAGTAGTTGGGATTACAGGCACACACCACCACACCCAGCTAATTTTTCTATTTTTTGTAGAGACGGGGTTTTGTCATGTTGCCCAAGCTAGTCTGGAACTCCCTGGCTCAAGTATCTGCCTGCCTCGGTCTCCCACAGTGCTGGGATTACAGGTATGAGCCACTGCACCTGGCCAAAAATCTTTCTGAAATCAGACTGCATCTTAAAATAGATGGAATTTTAGATTTGATAAAATATGGTATGATAAAAAAGTATGATAAAATATATATGTTTAAGATTTCTTTCAATAAGTATAAAATAAAAATCTAAGATTATAAAGTATTGTGTCAGAATGATAAAGGATTGTGTCAGAATTTAATTGGCAATATTTTTCCTTTTAAGTGGGGGTTAAAATAACAGTGCATCTTAGGCGCAGTGGCTCACATCTGTAATCCTAGCACTTTGGGAGGCCAAGGTGGATGGATCACGAGGTCAGGAGTTCAAGACCAGCCTGGCCAACATAGTGAAACCCCGTCTCTACTAAGAATACAAAAAGTTAGTCAGGTGTAGTGGTGGGCGCCTATAATCCCAGCTACTCAGGAGGTGGAGGCAGGAGAATCGCTTGAACCCGGGAGGCGGAAGTTGCAGTGAGCTGAGATAGCACCATTGCACTCCAGGCCGGGCGACAGTGCAAGACTCCATCTAAAAAAAAAAAAAAAAAGTGCATCTTACAATTGATGAATTGATCAAATTAGATGAAATATAAGTTTAAGCCAAAGAAGCCGATTAAATGGATACATATTTAATTTATCTGTTGTTGCCTCTGGCAGTAGGGATCCAAAGGAGACTACAATTTGACTTGTAGTATTTCATTACTTGTATTTATTTGCTTTTTTGATTTTATTGATTTTTTTTTTTTTTTGAGACTGAGTCTTGCTCTGTCACCCAGGCTGGAGTGCAGTGGTGCAATCATAGCTCACTGTAGCCTTGAAATCTTGGCCTCAAACGGTCCTCCTGCCTCGGCCTCCCAAAGCTCTGAGATTACAGGTATGAACCACTGTGCCTGTCTACAAAAAAAGAATGACGGGGCAAATGACATATGTTCACAATAATCATATCTGAGAAGCAGGAGCATGGTGTTTGTCTTTCTTGGTTATTTTTATTTTATTTTCTGTATTTACAAGTTTTAAGGAACAAAAGAGAAATGCCTGAAAAAATAATACTGAAGAGACCGAGTGTGGTGGCTCACACCTGTAATTCTAGCACTTTGGGAGGCAGGAGGATCGTCTGAGCCCAGGAGTTCAAGACCAGTGTGGGCAACATAGCAAGACCCTGTCTCATTAAAAAAGGAAAAAATAATAATAATACTGAAGAACAACAGCTCAGAAACCTTCTTGTAGCAGCCTGCCAATCACCAATTCTATTTGCTGGGGAGTATTCTTAGGCAATTGGAGAATGATAGAACTTGAGGGAGGAAAAGTCGGGCAGGCAGACACAAAGGACAAATATCGTGTGATTCTGTGTATGTGAGGTGCCCACCATAGATTCATAGAGACAGAAAGCAGAACAGTGGTCACCAGGGGCTGGAGGTGGGGCAGAGGGGTGTTATTGTGTAAAGAGCACAGAATTTTAGCTTGGGTTACTGAAAGAGTTCTGGAAATGGATAGTGGTAATGGTCACACAAATTGTGAATATACTAAAAGCCACTGAACTACACACTTAAAAATGGTTAAAATGAGCTGGGCACAGTGGATTACGCCTGTAATCCCAATGTTTTGGGAGGGAGCTTGAGGCCAAGAGTTTGAGACCAGCCTGGGCAATATAGGGAGACCCCATCTCTACAAAAATAAATAAATAAATGAACAAACAAACAAATAAATAAAGCCAGATATGGTGGCACACATCTGTAGTCCCAGCTATTCAGGAGGCTGAGACAGGAGGATGGCTTGAGTCCAGGCAGGAGGATGGCTATGATTGCGCCAGTGCACCCCAGCCTGGGCAACAGAGCGAGACCCTGTCTCACAAAAGATTAAAATGATAAATGTTGTGCTTTGTATCTTTTACTACACGCACACACACACGTTGGGCAGAAGAAATCAAGAATTTTATTTTGGCCATATTAAGTTTGAGGTGCTTAGGAGGTACTTTGATAAAAATCCAAGCTCTAGCGAGTGACCAGGGCTCTAGATGTAGATTCAGCAGACACCACGTTGAAGCCATGGGGCTAGCGAGAGTGTGCGGAAGGGGAGGCGGTCAGGACCAAGATGGGCCCTCCCACATTCGGAGGAGCATTGTCCAGTAAGGCAGGAGGAAAACCAGGAGAGTGTAGGGTCTGAGACGTCTAGAGCAGAAAGCCTTCCCAGAGGGAGGCAGCGGTCAGTGGACTGGATATTTCTGAGAGATTGAGCGAGGTGGGGACCATCGGATTTGGCCACGTGGGAGGTGCTGGAAAAGGAAGCTGGCCTGCAGTGGGCTGGGAAGAAAGGAGCTGGGGATGGGAAGGACCAACAACCCTTGAAGAAGGTTTGCTGTGAATATCACTGAGGAGGGGCGTGGTCGCTGGAGGCAGATAAGGAGGTTAGGGTAACCTTGTTTTGTTTAGATGAGAGCGGCTGGAAAATGTGTGTATGTTTATGGGAACAGTCCATGAGAGAGGGAGAGATGGAAGAAACAGGAGAGGGGAGAGGAGGGAGAACTGAAGGAGGAGGGGCACAGTGGGGTGAATGGCTTTTGCTAGGAGCAGGATGCCTCTCGTGTCTCAGAAGGGACAGCAGGGTGGGACAGACAGCCCCTAGGACAGGGTTGATTTCCCCAGCAGCGCTCTCTCTCTGAGAGCTCTCTGGAGTGTGTGCAGAGAGCGTAGTAGGTGGGTCTAACTCCATCAGTGATTCTCAAAGTGAGCTTGATGGGCAAGCAGCATCGCATCACCAGGAAACTAAGAAATGCAAACCATAGGGCACCACCCCAAACCTACTGGATCCGAAACTCCGTGGGCGGGGCTCAGCCATCTGTTTTTACAAGCTCTCCAGGTGATTCTGAAAGTTTGAGAAGCACTGAACTAGGGCGAAGGGAGCCCAGGGCATGCAGATGACCCACAGCGTCTGGGTGAGAATGGCTTCAGTTCTTCGAGGAGGCAGAAGCTCCTGGTGGTATGAGCTCCAGGGGTGTCTTCTCTCTTCGCCAGGGACAGAACTATAAGTAAACCCTGGAAATTTCCAAGCATGGAATGCCATTCAGAGGAACTCTGAATCTTTCTAATGAAAAATTATTTATCAAGGCAAACAACACACTTCAATGTACCTATTCTTTTTCCGCGCCTGTATTTGAATATCAGGTTTCACCTATCTTGATCTTTGCTCCTGCCCACAGTGATTTGAAAGGACCCTGGACTCTCGCTCCCTGGGTCACCTCTTTCAGGGTTGTCCCGAAGACCTTCTTGGGGCCTGGTCCATCTTTCCACATGGCTCAATTCCAGTTTTCATTTCTGTTGGGAAATAGCAGTGAACTGGCTTGGCCATTCTCTGTGGGAGGCCTTTTTCTTCTCTGCTGAAATAAAGACAAAGATGACTCAGCCTCTCCCAACCTCCAGGATTTCCCAGGCCTTCCAGTGACTCAGAGGATGGTCTATTTAATGGGTAACTAACAGCTCCTCCCAGGAAGTTGGCGGCCCCAGCCTCCCCCTACCTGAGTCACCAGCCCTGGGATGCTCCCATCAAGGCACAGTTACCTTCGAGACCAGGGGAGGCAAGCCAAGAAAGATCAGCAATAAGTGGATCAGAAACAGGACGGAAGCTGAAAGGCTAGATTTGTTCCTCATTTGCTGGCGGCCTTGGGTGGACCAATGCAGGGCTCAGTGTCCCTATTTGAAAATGGAGAAATTGTGTATCCTACGATATCATAGCCGCCCCAAAGGAGAGAAGATAAGCCCAGCCCTCTGGAACTTTTCTGTGCAAAAGGAAGGGAACCCTGGGGGTGGGTTTATCCTTGAAGATTTCTAGGACAAGCTGTAGCAGGGGCAGGGCCTAGAAGGAGAGTGGAGGAAGGTGGGGTGAGGGGCAGGAGGTCAGATATGGGGTGGGCTGGCCAGGGGCAGGGCTGGAGCGATAAGTGGGAGGCAGGGAAGCTTGGCGAGGAGCACGGCCTAGAGGGCGCAGGGCACCTGGTGGGAACGGCAGCCCAAGACCTTGGTTTTGTGATGTCTTCAATTTTGCCCTGCTTTCTTCCCCCTGACTCCTTCACTACTTCTTTGCCTTTGCTCTTCTCCATTCCTCTCCTCCCCCTTCTCTTTTCTCTCCTCCTTCCCTCTCTCTTGCATCACTGAGAGCATGGAGGCAGCCCTCCCATGGGTTGAGCGTTTCCTTCCTGTTTAGATAGTGAGTGGCATCTGCTTTTGGAGCAGCCATCGGTCCATCCTGTTTACTTGTTGCTGACCCAGTGGGTTGTGGCCAGCGAGGCCATCCACCAGGACCCCCACAGGGTGGGGTGGGAACCAGGACGCTGACACATACACAGGCATACGCATAGCCACGACCAGGTCAGGCTGCCCCACTGGAGTTGATGTTTGGGATGCTGTGGGATCGGCATCTGGGCCGAGGTCATCTCCTGTGCTGTTGTCACAGATGCCCCAGCCTGCCTGGCATGGCTCAGGGCTTGGAAAAGATCTGACTGAGGCTGAGCACGTGGCCTGCAGCTGCTCACAGGGTCAGGGGAGGAGTAAGAAGCAGAAAGGGAGATGCCGGAGGGGCGACCTTAGTAGGCACCTTGTCCGGTGGTGCTCTGATTCCTCATGAAGGAGTTAGAGCCAGACAAGATAAAGGGCTTGCAGGATGGGTGCCCTTCACCACACCCACTCCCTGTTCCGCCTCCCCTGACCGGGCCCTTCCTTAATTCATGTGATTTGAGAAGCACTCCTTTGTTTTTCTCGATTTCTCTAAATGCTGTGCAGTGGCTACTGTTCAGGGTGACGCTGGAAACTGACAAAGGTTTCCAGGGGCTGGTGGTATGGGCTGGGGAAGGGGGCAGGCCTGTGAGAGGACAGATGGTGGAGGCGATGGCATTTAAGTAGAAAGTTGGAGGAAACTGAGGCAAAAAAAAAAAAGTGCTTGAAAGGCTGGGCGTGGTGCCTCACACCTGTAACCCCAGCACTTTGGGAGACCAAGGTGGGAAGATAGCTTGAGGCCAGGAGTTCGAGACCAGCCTGAGCAACATTGCAAGACCCTGTCTCTATAAAAATAAAAAAATTGGCCGCGCGTGGTGACTCACGCCTGTAATCCCAGCATTTGGGGAGGCCGAGGCAGTAGGATCACCTGAGGTCAGGAGTTTGAGACCAGCTTGACCAACATGGAGAAACCCTGTCTCTACTAAAAATACAAAAAAATTAGCTGAGTGTGGTGGCGCATGCTTGTAATCCCAGCTACTCAGGAGGCCGAGGCAGAAGAATCGCTTGAACCCGGGAGGTGGAGGTTGTGCTGAGCCGAGATTGCGCCATTGCACTCTGGCCTAGGCAACAAGAATGAAACTCTGTCTCAAAGTAGTAATAATAATAATAATAATAATAATAATAATAAATCTGAAGAAGCTGATTAAAAAAATAATAATAGGCCAGGTGTGGTGGCTCACACCTGTAATCCCAGCACTTTGGAAGGCTGAGGTGGGTGGATCACCTAAGATCAGGAGTTCAAGACCAACCTAGCCAACATGGTGAAATCCTGTCTTTATCAAAAATACAAAAATTAGTCAGGTGTGGTAGCGAGTGCCTGTAATCCCAGCTACTCAGGAGGCTGAGGCAGGAGAATCACTTGAACCCAAGAGGCAGAGAGGTTGCAGGAGAATTGCTTGAACCCAAGAGGCAGAGTACCATTGCACTCCAGCCTGGGAGACAAGAGCAAAACTCTGTCTCAAAAAATAAATAAATATGTAAATAAAATGATAATAAAATAAAAAGGAAAAAAAAGAGGGGTGCTCTGATTTTAAGATACTTGCCTATGACCTGACTCCTAAACTCTGAGATAAGGGCCTAAGCATACAAAGATTATCAAAGAAAAAAATCAAGGAATAAACAAAACTCACACAAGCCGACTCTAGAGGTGTGGCCTGGGCTGCTCTAAAGGGATTTGTGGAATCACTGAGGTTACCTGAAACTCTCCAGGAATCTGGCCTCCTGGGCTGATTACACACCAAGAATGATGGTGGAAATCCAGATAGTCCGACCCAGATCTGCCACTCACTGCTGTGTGGCTGGGCCAGTGCTTCTACTGAAAAATTATTCATTGTCTGCCTGAAATTCAGACGTAACTGGGTAACCTGTATTTTATTTATTTATTTATTTATTTTTTATTATACTTTAAGTTCTAGGGTACATGTGCACAACGTGCAGGTTTGTTACATATGTATACATGTGCCATGTTGGTGTGCTGCACCCATTAACTCGTCATTTACATTAGGTATATCTCCTAATGCTATCTCTCCTCCCTCCCCCCACCCCACGACAGGCCCCGGTGTGTGATGTTCCCCTTCCTGTGTCCAAGTGTTCTCATTTTTCAATTCCCACCTATGAGTGAGAACATGCAGTGTTTGGTTTTTTGTCCTTGTGATAGTTTGCTGAGAATGATGGTTTCCAGATTCATCTATGTCCCTGCAAAGGACATGAACTCATCCTTTTTTATGGCTGCATAGTATTCCATGGTGTATATGTGCCACATTTTCTTAATCCAGTCTATCATTGTTGGACATTTGGGCTGGTTCCAAGTCTTTGCTATTGTGAATAGTGCCACAATAAACATACGTGTGCATGTGTCTTTATAGCAGCATGATTTATAATCCTTTGGGTATATACCCAGTAATGGGATGGCTGGGTCAAATGGTATTTCTAGTTCTAGATCCTTGAGGAATCGCCACACTATCTCTCACAGTGGCTGAACTAGTTTACAGTCCCACCAACAGTGTAAAAGTGTTCCTATTTCTCCACACCCTCTGCAGCACCTGTTGTTTCCTGACTTTTTAGTGATCGCCATTCTAACTGGTGTGAGATGGTATCTCATTGTGGTTTTGATTTGCATTTCTCTGATGGCCAGTGATGATGAGCATTTTTTCATGTGTCTGTTGGCTGCATAAATGTCTTCTTTTGAGAAGTGTCTGTTTATATACTTTGCCCACTTGTTGATGGGGTTGTTTTTTTCTTGTAAATTTGTTTGAGTTCTTTGTAGATCCTGGATATTAGCCCTTTGTCAGATGAGTAGGTTGCAAAAATTTTCTCCCATTCTGTAAGTTGCCTGTTCACTCTGATGGTGGTTTCTTTTGCTGTGCAGAAGCTCTTTAGTTTAATGAGATCCCATTTGTCAATTTTGGCTTTTGTTGCCATTGCCTTTGATGTTTTAGACATGAAGTCCTTGCCCATGCCTATGTCCTGAATGGTGTTGCCTAGGTTTTCTTCTAGGGTTTTTTATGGTTTTAGGTCTAACATTTAAGTCTTTAATCCATTTTGAATTAATTTTTGTATAAGGTGTAAGGGAGGGATCCAGTTTCAGCTTTCTACATATGGCTAGCCAGTTTTCCCAGCACCACTTATTAAATAGGGAATTCTTTCCCCATTTCTTGTTTTTGTCAGGTTTGTCAAAGATCAGATGGTTGTAGATGTGTGGTATTATTTCTGAGGGTGGTAACCTGTATTTTCACTTGCAAATCTGACAACCTCTCCGAACCCTCCAAAGGACAGATCCTAGCCCCAACTTGAGGCCATCAGCAGCAAACCTGGAATTACTTTGAAGACTGGGATTTCACCTCAAAAACTCACATAAATTTCAAGCTCATCTCCATGTTTCTATCCTTGTTTTGATATAAAACAGGTATTAAATCGTCCTGGTTAAAAAGCAGGTGTTTCGGCCGGGCGCCGTGTCTCATGCCTGTAATCCCAGCACTTTGGGAGGCCGAGGTGGGTGGATCACCTGAGGTCAGGAGTTTGAGACCAGCCTGGCCAACATGGTGAAACCCTGTCTCTACTAAAAATATAAAATTAGCTGGGCATGGTGGTGAGTGCCTGTAATCCCAGCTACTTGGGAGGCTGGGGCAGGAGAATCGCTTCAGTCCGGGAGGTGGAGGTTGCAGTGAGCTGAGATCTCACCATTGTACTCTAGCCTGGGTAACAAGTTGGTCAGATGCTAAAATAAAATTAAATTAAAGGGTCACTTTTTTTTTTTTGAGATGTAGTTTGAGACCACTCTGGCCAATATGGTGAAACCCCATCTCTACTAAAAAATACAAAAAATTAGCCAGGTGTGGTGGCACATGACTGCAGTACCAGCTATTCAGGAGGCTGAGGCAAGATAATTGCTTCAACCTGGGAGGCAGAGGTTGCAGTGAGCTGAGATCGCGCCACTGCACTCCAGCCTGGGTGACAGAGTGAGACTCCATCTCAAAAAAAAACAAGAAAGAAATACAGAACCTCAGGCCCCATCCCAGACCTGCTGAATCTGAACCTGCATTTTAACAAGGTCCCCAGGTGATTTGTATGCAGTCTGCCTTAGTGACCTGTCAGGAGTTTCATCTTGATGGGTGGTCTCAGCAGTAGTTGGCCTTCTTCAATGGGGACCTGAAGGCCACGAAGGCTTGCTTTCCCATCAGAACTTGCTGCAGTATCTCCTACCCATGGGTGTACAAAATTGGAGCTTTTATCCACAGGAATGGAACTTGGATTCATCCTTTGCCTGGGTCTATTAGTGTCTTTTCATCAATGCATCATTGTTCCACTGGGACAACCATACAGTAACCAAAAATGTTGGCTGAAGATCAGGGACTTCTGTCTTGGAGGAAAAACCTGAGGATAACCAGTGAGAATATGTGTAGAGGAGATGATAAGGCATACAGTTTGGCCTTGACTTCGGATGCAACATTCATTTACTGCATGACCATACAGGCCTGGTTTTAAGCTATGCACCTTCTTGTTTTCTAATCCTTTTTTCAATCATACAACACTGACACAAGCTATGAAAAGACTGGGCAAGTGAGGGATGTTCTTTATTTGTCCTCTGTGTCAGCCAGTTATCACCATGACAGTGCTGTGAAACAACCATGAAATTGGCACACAACAATTCCTATTTATTTCTCGTGTGTAGGGTGTCTGGGATGACTCTACTGATCTCCTGTATCTATAAGTTAGCTGAGTGTTACAAGCTGAGCTAAGCTTGGATCAGATAGGCGGCTCTGCCTCAAGTTACTCTTTGGGTGAGTTTGCTTCTGGGCGCTGGATTGAGTTCTGGTCTGCTCCTGTGTTCATTCTGTGGCCCTAGGCTGAAGGGCAGTGGCTGTCTAGGAAAAGACTTTTAATAGAGATGATAAAAGCACAAGGAAGTGGAAACATGCAGGAACTCTTAAAGCTGAGGCTCAATAGGGACACACTACCACTTCTTCCCTATTTCATTGGCCAGGGAAAGCCACATTGTCAAGCCCAATATCGGTAGTTAGGAAAATATAATCCTCTTTTCCGAGTCCATGGCAAGAATGTGGATGCAAAATACTATGTAAGGAAGTGAAGAACGTGGCCAATACATCAGTCCACTATATCTTCCAACAGGAAACTACGTTTCTGTGGATATACATGACCCATTCCTTTATAAAATTCTTCTTGGCAAAGAATGCTGGCTGTTCACCAAATATCACTTTCCTACCCTTCCTGAATATACAGCTAGGACACATTTCCCAGCCTTCTTCGTACTTAGATGTGACGATGTGACTGGTTTTGGTCAATGGCATGTGAGTGGAAGTATATCATTTTTCAAGCTAAGACTTTGCTGCTGGTTTTATGCCGATTACTACAAGACCCTAACGGTAGCTGGAGGCACAAGATGGAATGAGCCTAGATCCCTGAATCACTGTGTGGAGGAAGGCCATTATGAAACAGGAATATTCCTTTATTGTGTCCATAAGATCTAAACTTCTATTACGTTTGAGTCATTATATTCTTGTGTCTCTGTTCCACTAGCCAGCATTACTGTAACTAACATATTTCTTAAAGCCCTTCTTTGTTACTCAGCTTTCATCATACATGGTAACCCAGTGCCCTGTGATGGTGGGTGTGAAGTGCTCCGCACATGTGAAATCTGACTGTGATCAATGTTTTACTAATGTTCCAACACAAAATGGATCTAAGTCAGCTGCACTAATGTGACAGAGACTGGTGCTAATAATTACTGACATTTGGAGAGGACCTGATGGCTTGGACATCACTTTTCACACCCTTTATTCTTTTTAATCCTCACTACATCCCCAAGAGGCAGACTTTTATCATTACCTCCATTTTACAGAAGACAAAATGGAGTTTTCCAAACTTGCTGAAGGCTTCACAGCTGGTCATTAGATACCCGCACCCGACCTCCTTCCTCTCGTTGTCCTGTGAGGAAACGATGAGGAGACTTCTCAGCTCCACTCCATTTTACACCAGTCAGGCTCCAAAGGCCTCCTTGGTGAGGTAGAAAAACAGATTCTACCCAAGGCTGCTGGTGCTGCTGGTGTGACTTGTAAGGAGAATTTGCAGTTCCCAGGCTTTAGTTGAACCTGCCTGTCCTAGGAATCTGTTCTTGAAGACAACAGCAAGGTATTCCTGGGGGCTTCTGCTTGGTGGTAGATTACTTGCAAAGATGGCTGCGAAGGAGTCCTTCAATTCCCGATGCACAGTGGTTATGGGTTGAATTGCGTTCCCCCAAATATGCTGGAGTCGTAACCCTGAGTTCTACAGGATATGACCTTAGTTGAAGATAAGGCATGATATATTGTTTGTGTGTGTGTGTGTGTGTGTATACACACTATATATTGTGTGTGTGTATATTACACACACAATATACTGCGTATATATACACACACACACGATTATATTGTGTATGTGTACACACACACACACACACACACACATGTTTTTGTCCATGGTTCTTAGTTCATAACTCCCATAAGCCCTTATTATTTCCTAAATGACCAAAACATATCTTTTGTTAAAATTATTTGTCCTTTTGTCTTTGGTTTCTGAAGTAGCTTCAGAACAGCTTCAGAGTCATGAAGGTGAAAGGCAGTCTTTTGTTATAATGTTGGGGGACTTTAGGCCTCAGAAGAGAGAATTGCTCTCTCTGACCTTCTTCATCCACCTTTCACCTGCTTCTTTTTCTCCCCAAGGCAGGCCGTAGAAATTAAAGATACATTCTAATTTCCCCCCATCTTTCTGTCTTGGAGCTAGCCATAAGGAAATTCTCTGACTTATCTAATTGCAGGTCATAAAATCCTCATTTCGGAGGGGTCTTGCCCCATTCCCTGGAGGAAGGACTGCTGCACGGGGAGGCTAAGAAGAATCTGAACAGACAGGCCTTGCTGGGTTTCCCCACTCCGTCTATGAGTATTAAATTATACCCTTTTTGTCTAATCACATTTCTACACAGTTGTCCTTATACCAATCATGTCTATCCAATGAAGTCTCCATAAAAGGCCCAAGAGGAGGGTTTGGGGAGTTTCTGGACAGCTGAACTCATAGGAAGGTGAATAAGAACTCATCCACATGCCCAGAGGGTGTTGTATCCCAAGTCCATAAGAATGGAAGCTCCTGTTCTCAGGATCCTTCCAGACCTTGCCCTATATAATCCCTTCATCTGGCTATTTATTTGTATTATTTAAATACAGGTATTAAATTAATTAATTACTTAACTGATGTATTTATTTTTTTCTTCCACTGACAGAAATATTTGTATTCTTTAAAATATCCTTTTTTTTTTTTTTGAGATAGTCACTCTGTCGCCCAGGCTAGAGTGCAGTGATACCATCTTGGCTCACTGCAGCCTCTGCCTCCCAAGTTCCAGCGATTCTCCTGGTCAGCCTCCCAGGTAGCTGGTATTTCAGGCATGCGCCACCATGCCTGGCCAATTTTTTATTAGTAGTAGAGACAGGGTTTCACCATGTTGGCCAGACTGGTCTTGAACTCCTGATGTCAGGTGATCCACCTGCCTTGGCCTCCCAAAGTGCTGGGATTACAGGTGTGAGCCACCACACCTGACCTAAAGTATCCTTTCTAATAAACTGGTAAACATGTTTCCTGGAGTTTTGTGAGCCACTCTAGCAAATTAATCAAGCCCAAAGAAGGGATCTTGGGAACACTAACTTGAAGCTGGTTGGTCAGAAGTTCCAGAGGCCTCGGCTTGCAACAGGCATCTGAAGCTGGGGCAGTCCTGTGGGACCAAGCCCTCAACCTGGGGGATCTGCCACTATCTCTAGATAGATAGCATCGGAATTGAGTTGCATTAGAAGATGCCCAGCTGGCTGGGCATGGTGGCTCACGCCTGTAATCCCAGCACTTTGGGAGGCCGTGGCTAGCAGATTACCTGAGGTCGGGAGTTTGAGACCAGCCTGACCAACATGGAGAAACCCCCACCTCTACTAAAAACACAAAATTAGCCAGGTGTGGTGGCACATGCCTGTAATCTCAGCTACTTGGAAGGCTGAGGCAGGAGAATTGCTTGAACTCGGGAGGCAGAGGTTGCGGTGAGCCGAGATTGCACCACTGCACTCCAACCTGGGCAACAAGAGTGAAATTCCATCACAAACAAACAAACAAACAAACAAAAAACAAAAAAAGAAATTGCCCACTGCAGAATTGCTTTGCTTGCTTACTTATTGGGGAGCAATCTCCCATGTTTGGTCACAGAAGTGTTCTGTTTTGATTGTTGGGGTGTGACAGCAGAGGATAAACAGTTTGTTTTTCAGCCCCTGGGGTTTTTACAGAGTTAATCAAGTTAAATGAGGTCATTAGGGTGGGCCCTAATACAATGTGACTGGTGTCCTTATAAGAAGAGGAGATTTGAGCTGGGCGTGGTAGCTCACGCCTGTAATCCCAGCACTTTGGGAGGCTGAGACACAAGGTCATGAGTTTGAGACCAGCCTGGCCAATATGGTGAAACTCCATCTCTACTAAAAATGCAAAAATTAGCCAGGCATGGTGGCACACACCTGTAATCCCAGCTACTTGGGAGGCTGAGGCAGAAGAATCACTTGAACCTGGGAGGTGGAGGTTGGAGTGAGCTGAGATCCTGCCACTGCACTCCAGCCTGGGCAACAGAGCAAGACTCCGTCTCAAAAACAAAACAAAACAAAACAAAACGAAACAAAACACCCAAAACAGGCTGGGCGCAGTGGCTCACGCCTGTAATCCCAGCACTTTGGGAGGCCAAGGCGGGCGGATCACAAGGTCAGGAGATCCAGACCATTCTGGATAACACGGCGAAACCCCGTCTCTACTAAAAATACAAAAAATTAGCCGGGCATGATGGTGGGCACCTGTAGTCCCAGCTGCTTGGGAGGCTGAGGCAGGAGAATGGCATGAACCCGCAAGGCGGAGCTTGCAGTGAGCCGAGATCACACCACTGCACTCCAGCCTGGGTGACTGAGTGAGACTCCGTCTCAACAACAACAACAACAACAACAACAATAACACACACACACACAAACCCCAAAACAAAACAAAACGAAACAAAACAAGAGGAGATTTGAGAGATAGCTCATGGGAAGGTGATGAAGCCAGTGAACACCAGAGTGCCAGAAAACTACCAGAAGATAGGAGAGAGGCTGGAACAGATTCTCCCTTCTAGAGGGAACCCACCTACACTTTGATCTGGATTAATGCCTCTAGAACTGTGAGAAACTAAATTTCAGTTGTTTAAGTCCCCTAGTCTGTGGCATTTTGTAATGGCAGCCCTAGCAAATGAGTACAACACTCCACTCTTTCCGTCAAGAGGTGGAGTTGATTTATCCTTCCCTTGAATATGGGCTGGACTTATGACTTTCTTCAGCCATAGAATGTGGTAGAAATCATGGCTTGGCAGTTCTGAGTCTAGGTCTTAAGATGTTTGGTTGCTTCCATATTCACCCTCTGGGAAGCCAAGCCACCACATGCTAAGGAAGTCTAGGCTATCCTGCTGGAGAGGTCCCATGGAGAAAGAGGCCATTTTGATTGTTCCAGCTTCAGCCAAGCTTCCAGCTAATGTCCCCAGTCAACATCACATGCAGCAGAACTGTCCAGCTGAGTCCAGCAACCCCCAAAATTGTGAGAAATAAGAAATCATTCAGCTAGGCACGGTGGTTCGTGCCTGGGAGGTCGAGGCAGGCGGATCACCTGAGGTCAGGGGTTCAAGACCAGCCTGACCAACATGGTGAAACCCCGTCTCTACTAAAAATACAAAAAAATTAGCTGGGTTTAATCTCAGCTACTTGGGAGGCTGAGGCAGGAGGATCACTTGAACCCAGGAGGCGGAGGTTGCAGTGAGCCGAGATCGTGTCACTGCATTCCAGCCTGGGCAACAGAGCAAGATTCTGACTCAAAAAAACAAAATCGTTGTTTTAAAAACCACTACATTTAGGGCAGCTTGTTATGTAGCAATGGGCAACTGAGATGTGCATCTTCAGTTCAGTGGGGCAAGTACTCCAGCATCTCTGCCACTGTTGCCCTTAAAGCCTCCAGTGCCATCCTTGCCACCCTCCTCCTGGTGGATTCTGGGTGACTCCTGCCTCCTCACATTGCTTGCTTCTCTTCTTTTTTATTTTTTAAAGATACATTCTGTTTGATGTTCCCAGCATTGCTCACTTCTATACGCTAATTTTCAGTGGTGCATCTTGTTGGCAGGGCCTGGATGCTGCCAGCGCTTCAGCTGCAAAGGAGACTGGGAAAGAATGTTTCTGGCTTTGGCATGTGGGGAGGGGTTGGGGATTCATGATGTGGAAAGGTCCCCTAACATAGAAGGATGTTCAAAAGGTATTGGCACCCCTGAAATGTAACGAAGGTCTTCAACCATGGCCAATACTTTTTGGGAACTTAATGTGTTCTTGGCACACAACTCTGGGTCCGTTCACCTTCTAAAGGTAAACAGAGCCCTGAAATCACCTTTCCTCACTCTCCATCCACATGAATTAGGATGAATTGACTCTAGGGATGGGTGTGTGACTCAGACCCAACTAATCTGAATATCAGAACCTCAGCGATTAGTTTGGAATGATATGTGAACCAGTCCAAGGCAACTAGGTGTCACCTTGGCTTTTTGCTGAAATAAATGAGGACTTGGGCTGTGAGGGTGGAGCCTAGAGCTGCTGGAAGCCAACTTCCTACTGCAAAGAACAGAGATGAAAGATAGGAGAAGGAAGACCAAATCCTGATGTATTTTGTGACTCTTGGTACCTGAATCAGTCAGACCACCTTTTATGTGAGCATATAAATTACCTGTCTGCTTACACTAAGCCAATTTGCATAGTTTCCCATCATTTGTAATCCATCAAGTCCATATTAATACTTTTATTTAATAAACTCTTTTTTTTTATTTTTTGAGAGGGTGTCTTGCTCTGTCACCCAGGCTAGAGTGCAGTGGTGTGATCTTGGCTCACTGCAATCTCTGCCTCCCGGGTTCAAGCGATTCTCCTATTTCAGCCTCCCGAGTAGCTGGGGCTACAGGCGCCTGCCACCACGGCTGGCTAATTTCTGTATTTTTAGTAGAAACGGGGTTTCACCATATTGATCAGGCTGGTCTTGAACTCCTGACCTCAGGTGATCCACCCGCCTCGGCCTCCCAAAGTGTGAGGGCTACAGGCGTGAGCCACCGCGCCCGGCCTTATTTAATAAACTCTTTGGAGTAGGTACTATTTATTAACCCTGTTTTACAAATTAAGAAAGTGAAGCAAAGAGATTAAGCTTACCTAAGGCTACTTAGGGGCAGAATTCAAATCCAGGAGATATAATTGTGAGAGCTAACAAATATTCTTCTCTCCTTGGTGACCCAGGAGGATTCACAGAGGAGGTTGTGACATGTAGACTGACATTTAACCCCAAGAGGGCATAGGGATTTGTGGGGAGGGGTGGAGAAGAGGCTTCCAGGGGATGGAATAGCTTGGGCAATGACAAGCAAGGCCTTTTCTGCTGAGAGGAAACCTCACCTGAAATTCACTTGCCCCAGTCCTGAAGCCTGTCCCCAAGCGGTTCCCTCTTGGAGGGGAGCATCAAACCCCATTTCTCCAGGGCCACCTCTACCCTCCTGGCTTCTGGACCTCTGCCGCCGCCCTGTGCTACACGCCGGGGCCTGTCCCGCGGTGGGTCCCCTGCGGGAGGGGGGGCCCCTGTTAGGGAGGGAGGGGGTACGGGCCCAGATGTGGGCGCGGGACCCGGGTTTCCGAGGCAGGAATCCAGCAGTCTCCGGCTTCAGGGGCTTCTAGCTGCCCGGCTCCCGGCGGGGCGGGCCCGGGGAGGAGCTCGGCGCGTTCCCTCCCAGAGGCGGAGCGGAGGGCTGGGCCGGAGCGGGGTGGGTAGGGGACGCGAGGCGGAGCGCGGCCCCACACAGGCCGCGGCGGCTGGCTCGGGCCCCTACGGTCCCGGCGGCGGCTGGAGGAGGAAGCCAGGCGGCTGGCGGAGGAGGAGAGACGGAGGAGGCCGAGACCGGAGCGCCGCTCGCCGCAGACTTACTTCCCCGGCTCAGCAGGGAAAGGTACGGTGCGCCCGCTCTCCGGCCCCGGGCCCCGGGCTCCGGCTCTCAGCTTTCCCCGGGCGCAGGCAGGGGCTGCGGCCGCCGCGAGAGGGTGAGGGGCCCGGAGCGGTCCCCGAGGGCTTGGCCGGCCCGGGGCTCGGGCGGCCAGCGCGGCGCTCGGGCGCTCAGGCAGGGGTGCGGGGCGTTCCGGGAGGCTCGCGGGGAGCAGGGGGCGCCGCGCCCCCCTAGCTCCCGACAGGGTAAGTAGTGGTGTGGGCCGGGGTGGCGGCGATCCCGGCGCCAGGGCTGCGTGGCCCGGGCCGGGCGCCGGGGGTAGAGGGTCGGACGGACCCCCGGGCTGCGTGCGGAAGGGGAGCGTCCCGGGCGCCCTGCAGGCGCGCTCCATGGGCGCAGACAAAGCCGGGCGCGGACGCCCCGCGACGACTCGGGCTGCCGGGAGGGTGGGCACCGGGGAGAGGACAGAAGGCTCCCGGGTGATGGCCCGAACGCCAGGAGAGGCTGTGCTGACTTCCCGCTCTGGGCTCCGGGCGTCCGGGTGGTCCCCTTGGTGTCCAGGGCAGAGTGAGGAGCAGCTTTCTCTTAAGGGCCAACTAGGGGCTCACGGGTTGCCCCGGGCTTGGCGGGAGCCGGGCTCGCAAAGGGTTCGGGTGTGTTGGAGGGCTCACTTTGTGGGAGGGGCTGAGGGAAGCCACTGCCCTGGGGTAGGGGCGAGGGCTCCTTTAGAGCAGTTGAGGGGCCCGCGGAGCTTGCGCCAGGGGGGCTTGGCCCGATGAGATACGCTCGGTGCCCGGCACGTATAGTGAGAGGTGCCCACAGGTTGTTTGCAGAACCTGCTGTTGGTGGCACATCACGTCCCAGTCTGTGGGGGCAACTTGGCCGTGATTGGAGCCAGCCGTAGGTGCCCTGGGGTTACCGGGAGCGGCGCGGGCCGAGGTGCCATGCATCCGAAAGTGTGTGCAGTGAAGCCCCCACATTTGCATTCGGCCACCACTGCCCCCTGGCCTCTTGTTAGGCGGAGAAAGCATCCCAATTCCTGCCGCTGGCCCTGCCTCCGCTTGGTCCTCTCCCTGTCCCCCTTTCTGCAGTTACCTCCCCTCTCTCCAGTGTTAGAAGTGACTTCTATCCCCCTGGATCGTCCACAGCATTATAAGAAATATGCTTTGGCATCCTGTCTCTCCAATTTTGTAGCCCCGTTTTTGCCTTAATCCCTCATTCCCTCCAGCTTCAGACCTTCTTCCCTTCATAGCAAAACTTCTCTGGAGAGCCTTCTGCACTCTCTCCTTCAGAGCACAGCTCTTCCGTTCTTTTGCTGGTTTGCCCTGACTTGGGTCCCACCCCTTCAGTGAAACAGCCTCAGCCAAGCTCTCCAGTGAGCTCCACGCCCCCCAAAGCAAGTCTTCTTCCACCTCTCCAGGTCTCCTTGAACACTCTCCTTCGAGAACCAGTATCCTCCCTTGGCTTCTGGTTTTCTTCCTTCCTTGGCTGCCCTTTTTCTTAGACTTCTTTTTAGACAACTCCTTCACTCAGCTCCAAATATTGGAGGGCCCCAGGGCTCTGTCCGTAGCTGCTTCTCTCCCCGGTCTATTTACAACCCCTTCCCCGTTTCATTCTTTCTTATGATTTTAAAACTCAAGCATCAATTTGCAAACACACAGATCTTAAATGTACATCATTCTCATGGTTTTAAATAGCAGATTTTATCTCCAGCCCCAGCCTCTCTACCTAACCCCCTATCTGATGATTTATGATGTCCTGGATGACAAAAAACTTAATATGGATGAAACAGAACCCTGATGGCACTCCCCAGGCCTTCCCATCGCAGTGAATGGCCCATCATCTACTCACTTTTTTTTTTTTTTGAGACAGAGTTTTGCTCTTTTCGCCCAGGCTGGAGTGCAATGACGTGATCTCAGCTCACTGCAACCTCCACCTCCTGCGTTCAAGTGATTCTCCTGCCTCAGCCTCCCAAGTAGCTGAGATTACAGGCATGCGCCACCACGCCCGGCTAATTTTTGTATTTTTAGTAGAGATGGGGTTTCATCATGTTGCCCAGGCTGGTCTCGAACTCCTGACCTCAGGTGATCCACCCATCTTGGCCTCCCAAAGTGCTGGGATTACAGGCGTGAGCCACTGCACCAGGCCCATCTACTCACTTTTAAAGATGAGAAAGCAGGAGCACAACTCCACCAAGAGCAAGTCCGTTTGGTTCTTTTCACAAAATTGATCTCAAGCCTGCCCTCTGTGCTCTGACTCCACTGTTTCTCGGCCCCAGGCTACCTGCCCCAAGCCAAGCCAAGCCACATAACCCTCTCCCCAGGTCTGCACTTGCCCTTCTCTGATCTATTTTAGTAGAGCAGCAAGAATGATATAGAAACTTTTGATGGGACCATCTCATTTCTCTAAAATTCTTGATAGCTCCCTATCACACTTGATTACAATCTCAAAGCTTTCCCTCAGCCTACCAGACCCTTCCCATTCTGGCCACAGCTGACCTCCCCAGCCTTATCTGGACCACTGTCCCCTTTGCATTCTCCCTGACAGACACATCCGAATCATTTCTGCCCTTTGGACAACCTAAGCTTTCTCCTGCCCCAGGGCCTTTGCTTGTGCTATCTTTTCTGCCAGGAGTGTTTTTCCAGTGCCCTTTACTGGCCTGGCTTTTCTCCTTCTTATTTTGAAGTTCTTCACTTAATTATACCTTCCTCAAATGCCTTTCCAGTCTTAGGAAGTCCTCCGTAATTAATCATAGCACCTGACTTACTTTCTATATTATATTTATCACAGTTCACAACCATTTGTTACAGTTGTTTGTATACTTGACTTATTCTGGCTTCTTAAGGGCTGGAACCTTGAATGAATGGACCAGTGCTGTATCTGGAGCATCTAGCACAGTGCCTGGCATGTAGCTGATGCCCAGGAAATCTTTATCCAGGTGGGCAGGTTGGGGCTGGGTTAGGCAGAGAGGTGGGTCCAGGAGCCCCCTTTAAACTTCAAGTGACCCTGAGGATTTTTATTTTCTTTCCACAAAAGCAATTGTGCAGATTGCTGCAAGAATCTAAGGGTGCCAATGGGATGTGAAAAAGGGAAGTGGAGAAGGTACGGGTGGCTCAAGGGCAGGCCTGTATGCTGAGGGCAGCCGGTGGGATGTGAGTCTGTGTGTGTGTCACTGTGGTTGGGGTAAATGATTTCCTTTGCTTTCTTTGGTAGAAATCCAAGCTGGGTCAGCAGAGGGATATGTGTGCATGTTGGGTGGGAGGGAGATTCTCTAGCTCACAAGATGTGGGCAGCCTGGGCAGCCAGGGATTGATTTCAGCCCACCGTCTTGGGTGACTGCTGGGTGCTCAGCCCCGGGGTGGTCTCTCTCTCTAGATTCTTGCCTTTCTACTCACAGCTCTCCTGTTTGCACAGAGGAGCCACTTGAGTGTTAAATTGTGTGGCTGGTACTCTCAGAATGGAAGGCTGAGAGCCAGGGGACCTCAGATCTGGGAGGGAGGGGAGCTGAGCCCTGGACAGGGGGACAGGGGTGGACCGAGGTAACACCACGACGTGGGTGCTAGAACTAGGGGCAGTGGTCCAGATCTGGGATCGGGCTGGCATGCCTAGGAAAGGCCTTGAGCTGGGATAGGTGGGGATGAGGAGGGCATCCTGGGTAGGAGGAATCAAGCGGAGGCCAAGAGGCAGGGCAGGGCCCTGGCATATTCACTGCATGCCCTGCATTGTTCTAAGCACTTTGCAAATGTTAACTCCCTTAATGCTCTTAACGGCTCTATAAGGTAGGTCTTATTCCCATTTTACTGATGGGAAGACTGAGGCACAGTCATACAGCTAAATAGTGACAGAATGAGGATTGAATCCAAACATTTTACGGATGGGAAGACTGAGTCATAGTCATACAACTGAATAATAACAGAGTAAGGATTGAATCCAAGCAACTTGGCTCCAGAATCCATGCTTGAAATCAGTCCACTCTGCCACTTCTCTCATGCCTCTCAGTTATGTGTCAGCCGAGGGCTTCCTGAGAAGAGGCTTTTCCTGCCTCCCAGAGGTGCCTGGCCTTGGGGGCTGGGGAGGTGGGAAAGAAGGCAGAAGGGGTCCTCGCTTGGAGTGGGTGACCGAATTTTTCTGCCTCATGCCCCACTTTTTCTTCCAGGAGGGGCTCCGGACCCAGGCCAATGGGTTGGGCATCACGTACACTGTGATTTTGGGGTGCTGGGAAGGTCTACTGCTTCTGGTTCAGCTACCGCTTTCTGCCTGAGATGCCATCATTAGAATGTCACCATTCTGGGTTTAGCATTGCCCTCGTCATCTGCCTGTAAAATGGGATTAGAGGGACTTTTTTCCTTTGCTCCCTGGAGGTCACATGCTTGAGTGCCTTCTCCTTGTAGACTCTGAAAGGAGGAAAGGCTTCCCCTGGGATGCCAGGCTGAGGAACTGGGCCAGGAAGGAGGGAGGAGGGTGTGACAGCTCTGCCCTGGGAGGCCTTCCTGTTTGGCATGAGGATGACTCTAGGCAGGTGACCTGGCCTCCCAGGGACCTGGCTGGCTGGCTGAGGAACGGTTTGCTGACCACACAGGGATGGGGTCTGTTTTCTCTGAATTCTGAGCCCCAGAGTTGAGGGGATCTGCTCATCTATCTAGACAGATCCTGCCAGCCTCCTAGGAAGAGAGGGAGGCAGGGTTAGTGGAAACTGAGGCACAGGGAAAACATTGCTGTTGGAAGCTCACCAGCCTTCATGGTTGTCAGGAAGGGCTCCCTTCTCTGGCAGGGGAGCATGGAGGAGGCCTGTGCATGGTGCCCAAGTCCTTGTCTGCTGAGTTGAAGTGAAGGCTGTGGCCAAGCCTAAGGCGGGTAGGCTAGAGCTGAGGTGGACTTCCTGACAAGTAGACACTGGGCCTTGTTAGCTGTGGTCAGCACCTGGCATCTCCTGTGCCCCAGCCTGGTGTTCAGAGCCTTTGGGAACACAGGACATGGTTCCTGCTCTCCAGGAAATAAACGTGAGCCATGCCAGGTGTGAGACAATGAGGTCCTCCTCCCAGAGGAGGTGGTGCTTTGAGAGGGTTCTGAAATCTTGGGTGGCTTTGGCCGACAGAGGAGGGGATGGCATTCCTAAGGTGGAGGAGGAGAAGTGGGTTGAAGCCAGGCCTGGAGTGGGTTGAAGCCAGGTTGGGAAAGGCCTTGGCTGCCAAGCTGCTGAGTCTGGCCTTGATTCAGTAGGCCCTGGGGAGCCTTTGAAGGTTATAGGGCATGGGGGCAATTACTTGATTAGAGCAGTGGTCTATAAAAGTGCTTTTCAAAGTCGAATGCACATAGATCACCTAGGCGGCTTGTTAAAATGCAGGTCTGTCCTGTCTGATTCAGCAGGTCTGTGGTGAGGCCTGTGACTCCGCATTTCTTTCTTTCTTTTTTTTGAGATGGAGTCTTGCTCTGTTGTCCAAGCTGGAGTGCAGTGACAGGATCTCGGCTCACTGCAACCTTCGCCTCCTGGATTTAAACAATTCTCCTGCCTCAGCCTTCTGAGTAGCTGGGATTACAGGTGCCCACCACCATTTTTAGTAGAGACAGGGTTTCACCATGTTGGTCAGGCTGGTCTCGAACTCCTGGCTTCCAGTGACCCACCTGCCTCAGCCTCCCAAAGTGTTGGGATTACAGGCGTGAACCACTGCGCCTGGCCTGAGACTGCATTTCTAATAAGCTCCTTGGCAGTGCAATGCTGCTGCTCCATGGAGCACGCTTTGTATAGCAAGGATTTAGACTGGAGTCTTGAGGGACGAGTGCAGTTCAGGTGGGTGGAACAGGGCACCACCTTGGCTCCTGCAGCTCCTGTGTTGCGGGATGTGTAGGGAGCTGCTGGGGTAGGGGGTGGGGGTGGTGTAGGTGGGCTGGGGGCAGGACAGAGGGGAGTGTAGAAGACGTGAGATGCAGGGGCCACTCTGCTGGGAGCTGGGGCTGTGTGAAGGCCTCTGGGTGCTTGGGTCATAGGCCAGGAACATAGGTCTGATTTCCAGGGCCTCTGACTGTAAGGAGCTCCCAAGACCACGAGGGGGTGTCTTGGGTGACTGTATCCTGGGGCAGGGTGACATGCAGACAGCACGGAGGGCACCTTATCTCTGTCCACAGCCGAGCCTGGCACTGTGGGCAACCAATCTGGGGTGAGCACCCTTCCTCCAGCCAGGGCGGGGCCAAGAGATTGGGGAAACAGCTGATCCAGCCCTCTAGCTCTAGCTGTGACGTGTCCTCATAAAAGACCGTAGTCTCCCCAGCTGCCAGGCCATCACCCCAGTGTGTGCAGTGCCCGTCACCCCGGCCCAAGTCCTTGTTGCTGCCGCTGATGGTTACGTGAGCTGTTGTCACTGATGGTTACATGAGCTGCTGTTGGGGGTCTTATCCCACTCTGGCCACCTCTGCGGCATACGTGGGAGTTGGGGGGGCCTGGATGCTTCTCTCTGCTCTGCCCTGGCTGGGCCACTACAGGCAAGTGTCTCCTCCTCTCTGAGGTGTCAGTCTCCTCATCTGTAAACTGAGGGGCTCAGGTCCCTCCAGTGGGGGTTATCACAGGGTTTGTTGGGTGGGGCATTGCCTCTTCCGAGAGAGTCAGCTTAACACATTTTAGTTTAATATTAAATATTAAATATTAAAGTTAATATTAAAACTTACATGCTAATGATGGGGTCGAATTAGCAATTTGCTTGGAAAAAACCATCCAGGTTGCTTTGGGGGTCTCCCAAGGCCCCTTGCACCTCAGGCTGTACATGGCCTGGGGTGGGTATCTGAGGACACTGGTCGGTTGAGTCCCCCCAGATGCTGGAAGGGGGGTAGCAGTCACCACACCCAAAGGAAGGTACAGTGGGCAGACACAAAGGGCAAAGGTTCCGCTGCCCTGGGCAGTGCCATGAGGGGCTGGTAGGGTAGGGGTTGACTGGCTCTCAGTCTGAGCTCCCCAGATATCCCACACACACCTCCTCAAAGGAGGGCAAGGCCAAGCCAATCACACCCCACTTTGATCCCTGCCCCTGCGCCAGGCCATCCTGCGGGATGGGAGGGGGTAACATTTCTCAAAGACTGTTCTGCGCAATCTCAAGGGTTCAGGGGACAAATAACGGTAGAAACTGGCAAATTCACTCCACTACCCTATGGGAGATTCAGAATACATTTAAGAGAATTAAAGGTCCTGACAAGTCCTGTAGAAAAGAAACTGTTTCGTGTTTCCCAGCCTGATCTGACCATAGAAATCTTTTTTTAAACGACTGGCAATAATGTCCCACCCACCAGGAAAACACCTGCTGGGAAAAGCTGATGTGGAAAGATGCTGCTCACTGGAAGGCCACGAACATGGTAGCACAGGTGGACTTCCTGGTAGAGGTAGACTTGGTGGGATGGGCACATTTGGACAATCAGTAGAAGAAAAGGGCACTGCAGAGAGAGAGATGCCAGGCTCCCCTCTGAGGCCTCAGTTTCTTCATCTGTAAATCTTTGCCCCCCATGTCTGCCTCCCCACCTTCCTTTGGGTGTAGCGACTGCCACCCCCCTGCCAGTGCCTGGGGGGACCTCAACTGACCAGGGCCCTCAGATGCACCCATCCCACCTCTACCAGGAAGCTCCCTGCCATCCTTCCTTTTCTCCCTGGTATTTCTGGGCTGAGAGCCAGCCCTGGGTTCTTGTGGCAATGGCTCTGCCTCACTGGGTGAGTGAGGAAGGATCTGGAAGGACCTCTCTGGTGCCTGGGATCCCCAGGTAGCTGGGCCTGGGTCTTCTGGATTCTTTTTCTTTTTTTTGAGATGGAGCCTCACTCTGTCGCCCAGGCTGGAGTGTAGTGGTGCAATCTCAGCTCACTGCAACCTCCACCTCCTGGGTTCAAGCAATTCTCTTGCCTCAGCCTCCCGAGTAGCTGGGATTACAGGCGCTCACCACCATGCCCTGCTACTTTTTGTGTTTTTAGTAGAGGCAGAGTTTCACCATGTTGCCCAGGCTGGTCTGGAACTCCTGGCCTCAGGCGATCTGCTCACCTTGGCCTCCCAAAGTGCTAGGATTACAGATGTGAGCCGCTGTGCCCAGCCGTCTTCTGGATTCTGAGAGGGCCTTTTCCTTATACCTCCCGGGCATTTCCTCGCTTTGCAAGTTTTCCCCAGCCTTTCATCTCAGAGGTTAACACAGCAGGGTTGTGAACTCTGGACAATAAGCCAAGCCTTTCTGTGCCTCCGTTCCCTCATTTGTACCATAAGGGTAATATTACCTCCCTCCTAGGGTGGCTGGGTTGTTGTGACACTCTAATACCGGTTGGCTGCTCTTACTACTAGATTGACATGGCTGGAGGAGGGACTCTGGGGAGAGCCCTGTCATTGTGGACATGAGGGAAGAAAGCAAGAGCCAGCAGAAAGCAGCACAAGGCTTAGGTTGGGGTCCTGGTTAGACCAGAGTAGCTTGCAGAGGAGAAGAATGAGGGTGCGAGTAGCTAGCAGGACTGGCTTCCTGGAGGAATGGCCAGTTGGGTGGGCAGATCTGGACAGAATGAGAAGTCACAGGTTTGAGTCTGAGAGTCAGAGGATCCTGATGGGTGTGTGTAGGAGACAAGTGGCCTGCGGGCAGGGAGGAGGCATCAGGGACTGCCTTCGTTCACTGGGCTGTGGCAGCCCACAGAAGGTTTTGAGCAGGGCAGTGATGTGATCAGAGCAGTGCATTGGTGAGAAATGAGGCAGAGTGTGAGTGATGGTGGGCTGTGGGAGGGGGCGGTGCTGTGCCCCTTCATGGATATGAAGCTGGGGGAGGGGCCAGGTTGCGGATGGGATCCTCATTCTCAGACTCTCAGGGCTGCCTTGCCTCTGCCACACCTCCTTTCCTCTGCGGTGGGAGGCTCTTTGTTCAGCAGCTCAGGCTGGGGAGATGGGGTGTGGTATTTTTTATTTTTTATTTTTTTTTTAGAAGGACTCTCGCTCTGTCGCCCAGGCTGGAGTGCAGTGGAAACATCTCGGCTAACTGCAAGCTCCGCCTCCCAGGTTCACGCCATTCTCCTGCCTCAGCCTCCCGAGTAGCTGGGACTACAGGTGCCCACCACCACGCCCAGCTAATTTTTTGTATTTTTAGTAGAGACGGGGTTTCACCATGTTAGCCAGGATGGTCTCAATCTCCTGACCTCGTGATCTGCCTGCCTTGGCCTCCCAAAGTGCTGGGATTACAGGCGTGAGCCACCGCGCCCGGCCAGGGTGTGGTATTTTAAATAGTACCCAGGAGGAGCTATGATGGTGCATGGCGCAACGTTGGCCCTCCGACCTGACCCGGAGGCCCTTATGGGGCATGCTCATTGGATTTTCCTACCCAGCCCTAGCTCCACTCCCTTGTCCTCCTTTGCCCCCTTGTCTTTCTTCCTCAAGCATGTAGGAGCCCAGTGCTCTCTAAATCTGGGGCTGGGAGGTTGGAGGATGAGGAAAAGCATCTGGGTTCAGGTGGAGCATGGTGGCCTAGCTGGGGGCCATTGCAGCACCCCTTAGTCCAGATTCCCTTCTTCTCCACCTGCTTCTTGAGGGATGGCATTAAGGAAGGTGTGACTTAAAGCCAGAAGAACAAGAACTTGGAAATGAGTTGCAATTTATTAGAAAACAGAACAAAGAATCTAGCCATCCCTGCCAACTCTGTGCCAGGCCCTGGCAGACACATGGGTCCTGTCTTCCCCATACAGCCCCATGGGTCCTGAGTGAGGCATGATGGGTCTCACTCAGGTTCTGGGACATCTGGTTCGCTGCCCTTTCCTCAACCTCATGGCTTTCTCAGAGCCTGTCCTCATACCTTCAACTGCTCCCCACCCATCACCAGACCTCCGGGGCAGCCCAGCTCGGCCACCGCACCTCTGATCCTGGTGGGTGGTGGTGATACTCCTTGCAGGCTGACTTGGCTAGATTTTAGGATGACTCAAGCAGGAGACACCCAGGACCACCAAGGGGCATATATTCTTAGGAAATATTTTTAAATGATGCCTTTAAATGTTAAACACACAGGGACCTTTTACTCTCTCTTATTTTGGAAAATTAAGAAAAAATCATACACAATGCAAAACCTT
Source organism: Hylobates moloch (assembly GCF_009828535.3). NCBI lineage: Eukaryota > Metazoa > Chordata > Mammalia > Primates > Hylobatidae > Hylobates > Hylobates moloch. The sequence continues at coordinate 33,652,522 of NW_026652296.1, forward strand.
GAGAGTTAATCTGAAAAGGTTTGGAGTTTAAAAAGTAACTCAAGGAAAGACAATGAACTTGACTTCTTCATTAGATTTTTTTTTTTTTTTTGAGACAGAGTTTCACTCTTGGAGTGCAATGGCGCGATCTTGGCTCACTGCAACCTCTGCCCCCTGGGTTCAAGCGATTCTCCTGCCTTAACCTCCCGAGTAGCTAGGATTACAGGTGCCTGCCACCATGCCCGGCTAATTTTGGTATTTTTAGAGGAGACGGGGTTTCACCATGTTGGCCAGGCTGGTCTCAAACTCCTGACTTCAAGTGATCCGCCCAATTTGGCCTCCCAAAGTGCTGAGATTACAGGTGTGAGCCACTGCGCCCAGCTGCTTCTTCATTAGATTTTAAAAAGAGCAAGGCCTGAGGCTCAATATATTACTAAGTAAAATTTAAAGGCAGGCTAATAGCAGGCTGTGGAACCTCTCTGAATCTCAGTTGCCTCCTCTGTAGTATGGGGGTATTGATGTGAGGACTGAGATATTCCACACAAAATGCTTGGCACTGCACTCTGTATCTCAGATGTATTCAGCTAAAAATAGAGTGATAACAATGATGACAGGATTTTAAGAACAGACCTTCCTTGATGCTTCAAAAGCTAGTGAGTTATTCTCTCTTTGAACTCCACAAAAGGGCGTAAAGAATATGTTTACGTCCAAGCTCAGCGTCTCAACTCCATAGAGTTTTATGGATTAAATCATGGGTGCATGGCCCATGTGTGCATTTTGAAATGAACCCCAGTAGCTTTTGAAACCTGGTTCCAGCTCTTGGTTGGGTGGGGGACTGTGCTTCATGGTTGAATTCTATAGAAAGTACTTTATTGGTTAATCCTGTGGACTTCTTAGGAGAGCACAGTTAATGTACCCTGAAGTCACCAGGAGGGGAAAGTCTCGGGCCAGTGATCGAGGACCGTCTAGAGGCAATTATGAGTTACTTGCTTTTTGAATTTTCTTTTGTGCCGGCCAAAGCAATTAGAACTTGTCCCTGGCCCTATTTATGGAGGAGGAGATCAAGGGTGAAGGACTGGGGCCTGGCTAGTTTAGTGCCTGGCAAGCCTAATCCAGCTGCATGGGGCAGGGAGACCAGGGTGGCTTGCAGGGACCCCACTAAGCACCCAGGCCAGAAAGCAGGTAGCTTCCCGGTGGCAGCCCCAGGCTTTGGCAGTGAAGCTGGAGTGAACCATCAGGCCTTGAGATGACTCCTGCCAGCCCCAAGTGCCTGGCACAGTGTGTGCATATCAGTATGTGGGGAGGAGTAAGATGGGAGAATTGTCGAGCCAGGGCAGTCCTCGGGCCTGCTGCACCCCTGGGGAGGCTGAGTGAGGGGCCTGAGGTTGGAGCAAGGATTGAGCAGTGTTGCCCTGCCCTGCCCCTCACTCCATCCAGGTGGCCTCTGTCATGCCTCTGAACCTCTTGGGGCCTATTTCCTCATCTGTAAAATGGGCAGCAGAGAGTTTATGAGTATTAAAGGATGCAGTGAATGGAAAGTGCCCAGCAAAGGGCCTGGCACAGGAGGGGCAAAATAGAGGTTTGCTGTGAGGTTCATCTGGTAATTAGATTTTTCTTTGGATATTTTCCTTTTTTCATTTTGTGATTATGCATGCCACCTTTGCTCTATGATAAATTATATTGTGTGGACACCATAAGAGAGGTATTTGTGCTGGAAAAGGGTTTACAGCGGAGGAAGGCCCGTCCCCACCTTCTGGGAGGAAGGCTGCCTGGATCCAGCACAGCACAGGCAGCTCTGACACTGGGGCTGTCTCGTCTCTTTGTGGGCAGAAAGCACAGGTCCCAGGCTGGGCAGAGTGGGACCCTGTGGCTCAGGAGACAGGATGGGCTTGCCAGAGACCCCACCCCCTCCCCGGGACTGGAGCTGAAGCACAGTTGGGCTTTGTGCAGAGTCACGAGGGGCCGCTGAGGGGGAACTGCGCCCGGGCTGAGCTCACAGGCCTCAGTTCTTGTAAGTGGTTTTGAAAGAGTCAGCGGAAAGTGCTGACTGAGCTGTTCTCCTTCACCCCAGAATTGTGAGGCTGCGGCTCCTGGCAGGGATAGGGGAGAAGCCCCACCGGGAAGCCACCCCCTCAGCTGCCAGCTCACACCTCCCAGGCGTCAAGTGCCCAGGCTGCAGAATGGGCAGATCTCTGTGCTGGGTGGCGCTGGGGACACTGACTCACATCGGGGCTGTGCCTGCAGGTGATGCCTGATGCAGAGGGCTGCGTTTGGGGGTGTGCTTGGCCCTGTGATGGCAGGTGGCTTGGAGAAGCTCTCCCAACCCTGCTGATAGCCTGGAGGAGAGAACTGGGCTTAGTAATCAGACCCCTGGGCTGACCTCCCCACTGCAGTCCTGCACCGAGGTATTTGGCTTCTGTCATTTTTCTGACCCTACCAGCGTGTTGTGAAGGGCAAAGATGATGACCAGTTGACACAGTTAGAACTGGTCTGGGTTTGTCCCAGCGGTGTCATGCCTGGTCACCCAGGTCATGCTGATGTGGCCCTTGCCCTCACCCCACATCCTGCCATTAAGCAAGTCCCCAGGAGGTTGACATAGCACTGCACCTCCTCTGCTGCAGAGTTGCCTTGGCAGGAGGCCTTCCCTGACACCCCTGTGCAAGCAGTTAGTTTCCTGTCTCCATGCCCTGCTTTTCCCTGACCTGACAGATCCTTAAGGGGAGGCATCTGGGTGTTGCAGTATCCCTAGTGCCTCGGACAGTGCCTGGCACAGGTAGCCCTCCAGAAACCTTTTTGAATGAATGAAAAATCTGTCCCCTGCTACTCCTCTCCCTGCCTTAGGCCTCACTCACGAACCCTGTCTGTGCATTTCTCCAGTCTCCTTAGCACTGGTCCCACCCTAGGCCGGGAATGTGCCCCCCGCCCATCGAGACTCCCACTCACGGCGGCGGCCACCAGGTGGCAGGGCCTGTGTGTCTCCAGTGCCTGTGCCTGCCCCGCCCCCTTCCTGGTGCCTTGGGCGGCAAGTCGTGTGCCTCCTGGCAGGTGTGCCTCCTGCCCTTCCCCAGGGTGCCTCAGGGAGCCAACCTGCATGGCTGACTTGCCCAGGAAGCACAGGGCGGCACAGGTGGGGCTGGGGCAGGCCCTGAGTGGAGGCGGGAGGTGTGTTCTCCCCACCTGACGCTGGAAGGCTTCCCCACTCTCCACTCCCCACTCCCAGGGCGGGGTGAGGCGGCTGCTGCAGTCATGGAGGAAGCTCAGGAGAGTGCACAGTGTGGGACCAGGGGATTCCAAGCCAGTCCAGGTGAGTTCCCGGAGAGAGAGAAAAGGGACAGCGTTGGAATCACACGTTGAGAGATGATACTGTTAGCAGTGCCTCTGAGCCTCTGCACGTGCAGTTTCTCTGCGTGGAGCTCACTTCTCTCTCCTGGGAATTTCCACCCCCTCTTCCACCCTCCATTAGGTCTTCCTTTCCATCGTCTCTTGAATTCTTCATGATCCTTATTTCTGTACCTTTGAGTTCACTGGCTGTGAGCCTCAGGGCAGGGCCCTGTCTCTTTAATCCATTGCTGCGGAATCTCCAGGGGCTGATGCAGGGCCAGGCAAGGGTGCATCTTGGGGGAGACAAAACATACAAATATAGGTCTCTCTAAGGACTTCTGATGAGGAGGCTTGGACCCAGCAGAGAGCAGAACAGATGTGATGGTTATTCCCATTTTGCGGATGAGGAAACAGTCTTTCCAAGATCACTCAGAGCTAGACCCCATTCCTGCTTCCTGGCTCCTGTCCTCCAACGGAGCAGTCCCAGCGCAGAGGTTGGACCTGAAGAGGGTGTTGAGATGCAGAGAGAAAGATGGGGATGCGGCTGTGTGTGGCGGTGTGTGAGCAAGGTTGGGCAAGGACATCTGTGTGGCCTGAGGTGCTTTGTATGCCTGGAGAGCAGAGGGCTTTGGCAGCTGGGCAGCAGCGGGGTAGAGGGAGACCCAAGCCTAAGCCCAGGTGGAGGGAGCTTGGGCACCACCTGGCCTTGTGGCTCTCTCTGCCTCCTCCTCTCCTGCACTGTCAGACCCCAGTGGCTCTGGGCTGGTCAGGAGGCTGCAATTGGAACCTGAGCCTTGGCATCATGTAGGTCCCTAAAAAAAAAAAAAAAAAAAAAAAAAAATCCATGGTTGGGCCCCACCCCAGAGACTCTAATTTAGATGACCTGGTATAGGTAGGGGTTAGTTGTAAAAATCTCCAGGTGAGTCTAATGTACTGGTTGGGAGAAGTTCCTGTCTCTTGGGCCTTGTAAGCTGTAGGGCCTGGGCCAGGCTCCCTGCCCGCTTCATCCTAGCTCTGCATTTCAGAACAGCGGGGTCTGAGGCCCTGAGTGGGGTTGGTTGGGAGAGTGTTTACCTGGGGACTTCCACTTTAGGGAGTCTTTGGGGAGAGAGAGATGCTGAGTCTTAGTTCCCTATTGTTGGCTAACCAATGACCCCAAAACCGGTAGCTTAAAATGGCAGTAAGCATTTATTATGCTCACAGTTTCTGTAGGTCAGGAATTTGGTAGCATTTAGTTGGGTGGTTCTGGCTCTCTAATGAGGTTGCAGTCACAGTGTCAGCCAGCGCTGCAGTCATCTGAAGGGGGCAGGAGGATTTGCTTCCAAGATGGTGTGCTCACATGCTTAGCAGGATGGTTTGGCTGTTGATGGGAGGGCTCAGTTCCGTGCCCTGTGGGCTGCCCCAGGGTTGCTTGAGTGTCCTCCCCACGTGGTGACTGGCTTCTCCCAGAGTAAGCTGCCCAAGGGAGCAAGGTGGAATCCACAGTTTCTTTTATGTCTAGTTTCAGAAGTAACATTCCATCATTTCTGCAATATCCTATTAGCTGCAATGGTCGGCTTTGGAGAGAACTACACCAAGGCATGAATCCCAGGAGGCGGGGATCATTGAGGGGCATCTTAGAGGCTGCGGGCCACACAGATTGTCCTGTTGTTGCACCTGCAGCCTCACAACCCTAGCCTGGGAGCTCCAAGCACCCCTACCAAGTAGGATAGTGGGGTGACCCTTCTATCCTGATCCCCTGTTCTTCCCATTGTCAGTCCATAACAGTGTCTCCGTGGGGTAGGGTGGCTCTCTCTGAGGCCTGGGGCCCTGCTCTGGAATCATTCTGCAGGGGAATCTGTGATCTCTCTACTGGCTGGGCTTCCTTCATCCCCACCCCTGCCTGTCACCTAACCCAATCTTCCCTGCAGTGACTACACTAGTGTGCAGACTGGGGCCTATAGGAAAACATAAGGACTATTGCTGCTACACACCTGCTCTGGGATAAGCCCTCTGCATGCATTGTCACACACCCCTGTGGGGTAGGCACACTTTATCCCCATTTTACTGATGAGGAAACTGAGGCTTAGATCACTCATCTAATAAGTGGTGGGGATTCAAATGACTGTTATTCAAAGCCAGTATCAGACCCCAGGACCTGTGTGAAAACTGTGGTACTATAAGGTGTTCCCAAAGGATAGGACTATTTATTAAGTTGGGTCGTCAAATGAAACATAAGGAAATACGCTTTCATGATTTGTGTGTGTGTGTAAGAGAAGTGTCTCTTCCTGGGGTTCGCCGAAGGCTGTGGTGACTTGGGTGCCTCAAAACAGTGCTGATACCTTGGTCTTGAGGCTAGTATTCCCTCTCTGGGTTTCGGCTGTGTCAGGAGACTTTTTTTCTAAGGAAGCGAGCAGCTGTGAGCACCATCGCCTATTGGCCCTCCCCTGCCAGTGGCCTGGTCTGCTGTTACCAAGGGCAGTCCTGCACCAATGTATTCACCAGGGCAGTGACTGGCTCTGTGGTCTTTTTTTTCTTTAGAGACAAGGTCGCCCATAGTGGAGTACAGTGGCATGATCATAGCTCATTGCAGCCTTACACACCTGGGCTCAGGTGATCATCCCACCTTAGTCTTTGGAGTAGCTGGGACTCCAGTTGTGCATCACCATGCCCTAGCTAAGTTTTTTTTTTTTTTTTGAGACAGAGTCTTGCTCTGTCGCCCAGGCTAGAGTACAGTGGGGTGATCTTGGCTCACTGCAACCTCCACCTCCCAGGTTCAAGTGATTCTCCTGCCTCAGCCTCCTAAGTAGCTGGGATTAACAGGCACGTGCCACCACACCCGGCTAATTTTTGTATTTTTAGTAGAGATGGGGTTTCACCATGTTGGCCAGGCTGGCCTCGAACTCCTGACCTCGTGATCCGCCTGCCTGGGCCTCCCAAAGTGCTGGGATTACAGGCCTGAGCCACCGCGCCCGGCCCTAGCTAACTTTTAAATTTTTATTTTTGTAGAGACAGGGTCTTGCTATGTTGCCCAGGCTGGTCTCAACCTCCTGACCTCAAGCAATCCTCCCACCTCAGCTTCCTAAAGCACTGGAATTACAGGCATGAGCCACCGTTCTGGGCCTGGTCTTTCTTACACCTTTGTGGTTGACGACTTCCTGGAGGGGAATTCAGAGTTGGGATGTTAGGTCCTGCTCACAGGGAGGGAATCCAGACCATGGGGTATTATCCTGAGAGCCACTAAAGGGAGCTGCAGTAGACTTTGCTGGGGATACAGGAGGCTAGTGAATAGGTTCGGGAGTCAGGGCTGGCCTCTCTCAGGGTAGGGGTGATTTTCCCCATTTGACAAATGGGGAAAATGAGGTTCAAGTGCTAACAGACTCTCCCAATGTCACACTGGTTAGTGGCAGAGGCTGGGCAGTTCATCTTCTCTAGGAGCATCTGGAGTGGCATAGTCCTCCCAGCAGATCTCTGGTTGCTGAGAGGGTATGGAGCTTGCCTACCTCTGGAAGATCTGGAATCTGAGGGGAAGAATGTGGGTTCTGCCTGCTGAGAGGTGACTATCTATCTGGCAATACAGGGACATCTGCTGATAGACATACACAAAGATGGGAAGCAAGGCATGGGGTGTGAGGAGCCTGAAAGTAGAAACTTAGCTGGTGGGGCTGGCCCAGAGCTTGAAAGGTTCACAGGAGGTGTTCAGAGCAATTGTGCCTGGCGCCTGATCTAATCTATTGTCAAGAGTGTGATCAAGTTGCTAATTTTTGCTGAAGGTGGGACCTATAGGGTGGAGTTTGGGATAAAGCTGCAAGAGTGTGGCCTGGGGAAGTAATTGCAGTACCAGGCTCTGTTCTGGCCCATCTCTACCTATTTCTCTCTCTGACTGACACTGTCATCAAGGCCCTCAGTGAGCTTTCAGAAAGACCCTGCCCTTTGTCTGGCTTCTTTTTTTTGAGACAAGGTCTTGCTCTGTCTCCCAGGCTGGAGTGCAGTGGTGTGATCATGGTTCACTGTAGCCTCGACTTCCTAGACTGACGCAATCCTCCTGCCTTGGCCTCCCAAAGTGCTGGAATTACAGGTGTGAGCCACTGTGCCCTCCCAGCCTCTCTGGCTTCTTTCTGAGCTTTCTTCCCCTCCTCCACCCCCAGTTAGGCTTCTAGCTGAGTAGTCTCCTGGGTCTGCCCCTACAGGGAGCTATAAAATCACCTTATGCCTCCCAGGCAAAAGGGTCCTGAAACAATGAACCTCGGTGGTATGCAGGACACCAAGGGAAACAGAGACGGCCCCAGAGTGCTCACCTCTCCCGGGGGCCTCCCGCTCTTGCCTCCCAGTGCCTGTGGGGGCCGTGTCTTTGGCTCTGTCCCTCCATGCACTGAATCAATGGCTGCCTCTCCTTGCAACACATGCCTGCCAAGGCCCCCTGGCTCCCTTCTTCTCATCTGAAATTCGCTTACAAAGCCTTTTTAAAGTTGTGCTTTTAGGGACTTTATGATTTTAGGGAAGAAATGTGGGTAGCAATGACAATGTAATTAGAAAGAAGTCTGGGTGCCAGGCAGGATGATGGAGCCCTTCCCTGTTTTTGGCCCGTGAGGGCCAGGGGACATTGCCGGGGGCGGGGGCTCTGCTGAAAGGGGCTCCCACAGCTTTTCCCTTTCATGAGCTTGGAGCTGGCTAATGGCCACCACCTCTGAGGCCGCCTTCCCCTCAACAGTGGGGAGGATGGTCAGGCTGAGTCAGGATTGAGGGGCTCAGGCCGAGTCAGTATTGGGTTGGGGTCAGTCAGATACAGATGTGGGGTGCCCGCATGATGTCAGTGCCAAGGTCCAGCCTGATAGTAGGGTTGGGGCCAAGGCGAAGGCTGGGTTCTGAGCTCAGATGAAGATTGGGGTTCTTCCATAAGTGAGACAGAGCTCTGGGCCCTAGGAAAGGTGACTTCTGTACGGGTCTCTTTGGGGATCCTCCTCCCTCTCCTGCCCTCTCCGAGATGACCCTTGCAGTGGCCACACCTTTTACCTGTGCTAATTTAATCTTCCTACATGTCAGCTGTACCTATCCCCATTTTACGGATGGGAAAGCTTGAAGACCAAAGGAAGCCTTTAAATATCAGATAGGGCTTAGACAAGTGTGCCCGGGTGGTGAGGTGCAGAGGGTGCATCCTTGGAGTGAGTTCAGAGGTGTTGGCCAAGTGGGGCCTGGAGAAGGGAAGACACTGGCTCAGGGGTCACCTGGCAAGGTAGAGCTTGAGCTGGGGCCTGATTCCCAGGTCTGAGCCAATGTTCTCTCCCTCCTCTTCTGTCTCCTGGGCTCATGGGCTGCCCCTGCTCTGTTCCCCACACCTGCACCCCCCTTCTGCCTCCGTGGCAGCCCAGCCTGGCCCAGCAGTCCTTTTACTTCCTGGCCGGCCTGAGTGAGGAGGCTGGGGAGGGTCTGGCTGGGAGGAGTTGGGGCCCAGCCCCTCCCTGGTTGAGGGGTGGGAGGAGCCTCACCGCAGACACAGAGCCCCTTTGTCTGGGCCGTTGTGCAAAGCAGCTGGTCTGGGATTTCTGGGCGTTTTTACATTTGAAGAATAATTGCATTGTCTGGGGGGCCTCAAGAATCCAAATCCCTCCCCAGACTTCCAGGCAGTCCAAAGATGTGCCCCTGGAGCAGCTCCCCAGCTCCCTCCCACTCTCTCTCCTCCTGTTAGAAACCTGAGAAAGAGCGGGGCGGGGTGGGGGGGTCATGGGAAAACTGAGGTGGGGCTGCTGCCCTCAGGGCCCAGAAGTCTCCATTGGGCAGAGATGTTTAAAGTCCCCAAGGCTGGTCAGGAAGGGGGCAAGTGAGCTGTCCCCTGCTGCCGAGGGCACCACAGCCCTGCACAGGTCTCTTGAGCAGATGTGGGGTTGGAGGAGGGAGGAGGCTGGTGGAAGGGCTGGGTCTATTTTGGGGCACTTCAGCTGGCGGAGTCCTGGGCCCCAAGGGGAGCCAGGCAAAGTGAGCCAGGTGGGCCAATTTCCTGGGAGCCTCACTCTTCTTCTCTGGGAAACGGATTAGGAAATTCATCCCGGGGTGACCTTGAGAAAAAGGCAGGGCCCAGGCACACTTGGGAATAGCCTGTGTTCAGAGGGGGCCAGAGATAGGTAGGAGTTTTGTCTCTCTCTCTCTCTCTCTTTTTTTTTTGAGACGGAGTCTCGCTCTGTCACCCAGGCTGGAATGCAGTGGCGCGATCTTGACTCACTGCACCCTCTACCTCCTGGGTTCAAGTGATTCTCCTGCCTCAGCCTCCCGAGTAGCTGGGATTACAGGAACCTGCCACCACATCTGGCTAATTTTTGTATTTTTAGTAGAGACAGGGTTTCACCATGTTGGCCAGGCTGGTCTCAAACTCCTGACTTCAAGTGATCTGCGTGCCTCGGCCTCCCCAAGTGCTAGGATTACAGGCATGAGCCACCATGCCCGGCTCTGTCTCTCTTTTTAAAATTAATGCTCCATTTTATTTTATTTTATTTTATGTTATTTTATTTTAGAGACAGGGCCTTGCTCTGTCGCCCAGACTAGAGTGCTGTGGCGCTATCATAGCTCATTGCAACCTTGAACTCCCAGGCTCAAGCCATCCTTCCTCCTTGGTCTCTGGTGTAGCTGGGACTACAGGTACATTTCACCACAACTGGCTGATTTTTTAATTTTTATTTTTTTGTTTATGTTTCAGACAGTCTGAATATGTTTGCAATTTTTAATTTTTAGTAGAAACTAGGTCTCACTATGTTGTCCAGGCTGGTCTCTTAACTCCTGGGCTCAAGTGATCCTCCCACCTTGGCCTCCCAAAGTGCCGGGATTACACGCATGAACCACCTGTAATGGCTCTGACTACACCTGGCCAGATTTTTATCTCTTGTGAGGGGCGTCTTGGAAGGGTGTGGGGTACGGGAGGCTGGCCTTTCCTGGCACTGTTTTGTTTCAGTAGCCACTCTTGGAGAGGAAGTGATGTGCTGATTTTTGGGTGATTCTGAGGTGGGCTTCAATGTTAAAGTAAGGGCACTGCACACCCAGCTGGGTGATTGATTCCACTGTGGTTCACTCACAGGGTTTGGCCGCGCTCACCTTGGGCAGGGGCTCATCAGTCTAGCCTGGGACCTCAGCCCTGCTCTGTGGCTGTGGGGCTTCAGCGTCATTCTTGAGATAACAGACAACAGAATTTCCTGGGGTGAGATGCCTGTGCTTTGGGGGTAGGCTGGGGGGCAGCTGACAGTGCAGAACCAGTACGAGGGACTCACATTTCAAGGGTGTCTGTTGCTTCAGGAAGCAGTAATGGAGCAGGCCTTGCTGGTGGTTCGAGCAACACCCAGCCCTGAAATCACACAAGGCTGTGCATATGTTAAGAGAACCCAGAACCAGCTTCTCTGATGTGTATGAGGGAGGCTGTTTCCTGCAGGCCTTCAGGTGGGCTGGGCTGGGGAGGCTCCACACTTTTGGTGAAGTTGGGAGTCTGTGTGTGTGTTTTGGGGGGAGTTGTGAGTGAGAACTGAAGCTAGAAAGGCCAGCTGGGTCCAGAGGGCAAGGCTGATGTGCAGAGATCTTCCCCAGGCCTACTACATAGTAGGTGCTCAGTGAATTGCTAAATTATATTCCCTGGCCAGCGAGATGCCCAGCTGTGCTTGTCCTTGGAGGATGGGGCTGGGAGATTGAGACCCGCATGGGTGAGGCTCACATAGAGGAGGCGGGGTGGAGGGTGCTTCTGGTGCAGTTGGGGGTGGAGGTGACATGATTCAGGCTGTGGGGTTGCCATGGATTAACCCGATGAATGAGGAGGGTCTCCCCCTAAGGGTGACTCCAGATTTGAGCCTAGGGACTGCTTGGTGGTCCTGTAATTTGACCTCAATGAGGAAAGTGCCAGGAGTTGGGCAGTGCCCCCAGTTTAGTTCTGGGCATTTCCAAGTGGGGCTTGGCAGGGTCAAACGTTGGAGACCAGGACTAACACATGTCTCTAGTATTTGGCCATTAGAAGGTACTTGCTGGAGTGTAAATTTCTTCACTTTTTTTTTTTTTTTCTGAGACAGGGTCTCACTCTGTTGCCCAGGCTGGAGCACTGTGGTGCCATCTCAGCTCACTGCAACTAGAGTGTAAATTTCTGAGGGTGTCAAAATGAATTGGGGAGGATGTTCCAGGGATGGGATGAAGAAGTGGCAGTTCACACAAACTTTGGTGGCTCCTGCCCACTCTGGTCACCTGACTTCTGAGTCTTTATTCTATTCATCCGTCTTTGGCAACCGTGCCACAGGACGGGGTTTTTCCTCCCTCTTTTCCTCTCTCCATACCCTGCTGCCTTCCTGTGTCCAGTGTGGCTTCTTGGGACACTTCAGTCAGGGTGGTGGCAGCTCTGGACAGCTGGGGGAGGCGGTGGCCTGCAGGCTGGAGAACTGGCTGCGTGGTATCTTGGATGAAATTGCCAGGGGACTGGGGGGTGCACTCATGCCCTGGCTGGCCTGATTTCTTGGCACTCCCAGGCATTGCCTGCTTGGGGACATGGAGAATAAACTCAAGGCATGGGTGCAGGCGCTGGGCAAGAGGCTCACACCCCCACTTTGCCATGGAAGCAGGAGCAAGAAGGCAAGTGTCTGTTGCCCGCCCTCCTCCTCTTCCCTGCCTGGCTGAGCCAGCACTTTTTTCTTCTCTCCTTTATCTGCTCAAAAAGTACAGGGTGTTCTGTTTCTCCTGTGCATACAGATCAAGGAGCGGATGTTATTTCTTTCTTTCTTTCCCCAAGGCGAGAGAAGGACAGGGCAGGCACCGAGGACCATTTAAGCGATTCTCCTTCCTCAATAAGGCAGTTTCTCATACATTAAAACAAAACAAAACAAAACCCAGAAGGGAAAGGAAACGATGACACACACCAACAGAGAACAAGTTGCCCCTTACTGCCCCCACACCCCACCAGGCATTTAGCACACAGTAGGTGTCCTGGCTATGTTCTCTCTCTCCCTTTCAGTTGGACCCCTGGGTGTGCTGGCTCCATGGGATGATTAAGTGATGTTAAGGACGCTGCTGGCCAGGGTGTGCCAGCTCCATGGGATGACATCAGGGCCACAGGACAGACTCATTTCTCTGCCCTCTGTGGGCTGTGTAGGGGGCTCCTCTGGCTTCCTGGAGGCATCGGGGATTGACAGGCTTATCTGGGACAGGGCCTGAGGAGGGACAGGACTGTGGGATTAGCTGTGAGGGTCAGGATGCAGGTGACTCACGTGGCCCCTGCTTACTTGCATGGCATTCCATGTGCGATCTCTGTTTGAATTCAAAGTCTCTGAGACCAGGTGCAGGGAGCTGGGGGTTCTTTCTGTGCTGATCTTGGAGGCAGAGTGGCTGCCTGCATTCATTCCACGGTCCATTCCACAGCTTGTTCCAAAGACAGTCTGCTCATGATGTAGCTTCCGCACTTGACAAATTGTTTTCATGCATGAGGCCCTTGAAAATGTTGACAGTCTTGTGACATCCATGGAGGGCCTTATTTGACGGTCACAACGAAGTGGTGAGGACAAGCGGGCCATGCATGGTTCTGGGAGCAGGGAAGGCAGGTAGCTGGCTGGGACGGCCCTGCTGGCACCGAGCGCTGTTCCCCTATCCTGGCTTCCCAACGCTGGAGATTATCTGGTCCCCTGGTTTTCAGAGGTGGTGCTCCAGGGAGCCTGGGGTGAGGGGGACCCCTAGTTTAATACCTGCTACACCCTGACCCCCATAGCAGCTTTTTAAGAAGGGGTTCCACCAGTAAGGCGTGAGAGCCACTGCAGCCATCCCTTTCCGTAGTGGATAGGAGACTGTGTGTGGGGTGGCCTGGGGCAGACCCGCCGGGCGGGTTGTGGCGCCACGTCAGTCCAGGGTGCCCAGGGTGGCGGCGTCCCCGTCGCAGCTGGCGCGGCCCCTCCGGAGCACGCCGCGTGTTTACCGACCTGACGCAGCGTCCCGGCCCGGCTGGCAGACATCCGGCGGCATCACCGCTGACCCTCCCCGCCCGCCCCATGCAGGCGGCCACATCCTCACCTCTAAATTTAGTTTGCAGGAAGGAGAACCTGGGGTAGGGTGGGGGAGGACTGGAGCCAGCCCTGATCCCTGTCCTCCCGGGAGGGAGGCAGGACCTAGCATCTCTGGGGCGAGGGAGGAGAGGGACGGGAGTCAGAGGACAGAGGCGGGGAGGAGGAAAGGGCCGGAGCCGCCCTGCTCCCGGCGTCGCCTCATCACCAGTGAAAGCGCGACACCCACTGTCTGGGAAGGGGAGCCGGAGCCCTTGCCTCCGAAGAGGAGGCTGCCCGGATGGGGCTCCGGGTCTCGGGCGCCACCTACCGGCCTTTTTGGGAACCGATTCTGCACGGAGTTGGCGGCCTGGGTCTCAGGGAGACTTGGAGGGCTTTTAGGGGCTGGACGGTGGGTGGGGGGGTGGAGGGAGGATTCCCGTCCAGACCCAGGCGTCGCGGGGGCAGGTGGAATGGGCGGGGGAGGCACAAAGAGCAGCTTCTCAGCCTAAGAGTATTTCGAAAAAAGCCTCCTTTGCTCACCCATGTCACTTAAGTGATGTTAAGGACGCTGCGGTTCCAAGCGGGATAGAAACCTCAGTGGTCAGACCCTGGAATGCATGGAGAAGAAAGTCAGTGTGGCAGCCTTTGACGGACTGATTGGAGGGCAGGAATGACTCTTGTTAGTGAGGTCTATGTAGATAACATACAGTGAATTACACATATCTCAACCGTGCAGCTCAGCGAATCTTCATACGTGCACTGGGTACCCACCCTTCAGATTAAGATATTTATTCCCTCTACCCCAGAAAGGCCCCTCCTGCCCCCTTCAGTCATCTCCCTGCCTCCTAACCTCTCTTCTGACTTCTGGCTTCACAGATTGAGTTTGCCTCTTCCTGAGCTTCGTGTGAATGAAGTCATACAGTCCGTGCCCTTGTCTCTGGCTTCTTTTGCTCAGTGTGTGATTGAGGTGCATCTGTGTGGTTGGGAGTATCAGTAGTTGGGTTCTATCTATTGCTGAAGAATAGTCCGTGGTATGGATATGCTACATACAGCACCGTATGTCTCTGTTCTCCTGCTGATAGACCTGTGGGGTGTTTTTATTTTCAGGCTGTTATGAGTATAGCTGCTGTGCACACTCTTTAACATGTGTCTTTGGTGGAATGTGCCCTCTTTCTGTTGGGTGTATTCTTAAGAGTGGGATTGCTATGTCATGGGAACAGTTATGCGCAGCTTTATTAGGTATGGGTGACAGTGCCCCTTGTTTGCTGTCCGGCAGCCACCTTCCACCCACATTTGTTCCCTGTTAGATCCTGGATACTATTAGATTCTGCAACTTCTGCCACTTAAACCTCAGCAAAGACAACTGGAATCTACATTGCTTGAATCAGGGAAGGAACAGGGACAGCATCTCATCTGAGTGGTTCCTCAGGGTGGCCCCCAGATACCTCCAAACCCTCCAGGTCATTCTGGGAAAAGAAAAGCAGCCTCTCCTAGCCCTGGGGCCAGATTTGGGGAACCCCTTGGCCTCCCAGCCATCAGCTCCCCTAGTCTGGCGTCTCTGAGCAAACTGGCTTAGTGTAACTGTCAATTTCATGTCTGGCCTCTGGTGCCACGGGTCCTCTTGGTCCACTGTTTCCTGGGCGCCTTGCTGCTTTGTGGTGGCTGAGGGACTGGGTGGCTGGGAAAACAACCTACCCGGAATAGCAGGCTTGTTGGATGCAGGCCTCGTGGCACTTTCTTGGGGGAGGGCGGGACTATGTCCTGCCCACCAAATTGCCACTTCGTTGAGGCTGTGAAAGACCAACAGAAAGCCAGAGACAAGAGAAGGGGCAAGGGAAAGAGAGAAAGAGTGCCAGGGAAAAGCTAGGCAAAGGAGGGAGAGCAGAGGGTCCAGAGTTGTGTGTGCAAGTATCCTGGGATCTGTGTGAGTATCCTGAGGTTTGTGTGAGTATCTTGGGGTCCATGCAAGTATCTTCAGGTCCAGGCAAGTATCTGGGTTCCATGCAAGTATCTTGGGGTCCAGGCAAGTATCCTGGGGTCTGTGTGAGTATCCTGGGGGGGGTCTGTGTGAGTATCTTGGGGTCCAGGCAAGTATCTGGGGTCTGTGTGAGCATCCTGGTATTGGCACCAGGTGGACCACAGCAGCTATGCCATGCTGAGCTGGTCCAGAATCAGCAGCCCCAAGCCCCAGTCTCTCCTGACTGTGGCCTTCTTGGTCATCTTCTCACTGGCTGCCTCTCATCTCCACTTTGGGGCCTGTGGTCAGGGAAGAAGCAGTGCCTAACAAGTTTGGGGGTGGGATTGAGAATTTCAGGGGCTTAAGATGGGCTCCCAGGTCTCCTGCCTGCTGGTGGGGACCCAAAATGCATCCCTCCCTTTCTTTCTCCTTCCCTCCCTTTCTTCCTTTTTTCCTCCCTTTCTGCCACCTTCCCTTATTTATTCTTCCCTCCCTCCCTGCCCCTTTGAAGGTGGCTCTTCTTGTCCAGGTCCTCAGAGAGGGAGGGAGAGGACTCCAGGGCTCCCCACCCACAACAGAGGGCAGAGTGTGATGAAACCCTGAGTGTCCCTTGGGGCAGGTGGGAAGTGAAAGCAGAGCCACTAAGCTGTGATACCTCCTCCCCCTGCAGGTTCCTAGAAGGTGAGCGCGGACGGTATGCAAAGTTGTGAATCCAGTGGCGACAGTGCGGATGACCCTCTCAGTCGTGGCCTACGGAGAAGGGGACAGCCTCGTGTGGTGGTGATCGGTGCTGGCTTGGCTGGCCTGGCTGCAGCCAAAGCACTTCTTGAGCAGGGCTTCACGGATGTCACTGTGCTTGAGGCTTCCAGCCACATCGGAGGCCGTGTGCAGAGTGTGAAACTTGGTAAGTGCCACCCAATCCAGCCCAGCCACCTCCCCAGGTCACCTTTAGTCTCCTAATTCTCGGCTCTGCCTGAAATCTCATTATTTTAGCTTCTGGGATAAATGTTCCATCATGCATCCTGCCTGGGCGTTTTCCAGAAGCTTCCTTTGCTCCTCGTGGCAGCCCTCTGAGGTGGGCTGACTTTCACTTGTGGAGAATGCTGGCTTGCTTCTGACCTAGTGTTCACAGTGTTTAGGAGTGAGTGGACACCCAAGCTCTCTTGGTACTGAGTGGGCAAGTTTCTATTTCACAAGAAGTGAAATTCTTCTGCAAGGTCCTAGTAGTTGTTAACTTTTGATTGTGAATTAGTATAACATGACTAAGAGCTAGCCCTGGAGCAGTAGGACCCTGGGTTAGCAGAGATGAAAGGGGATTTTGGGCCTCCGTGTGTGATGGGCAGGTCTTGGGATTATCTGGGAAGTGGATCTGTCTAGGTTGCAGAGCAACGAGGACCCTGGAGAAAGCAGCCAGGTAAGAGACTTGCCCTAGGGGTGGGCAGACTTTGCCAGGGATCTCAGAGAGTGGGGAAATTGCCCGAAATCCCTAGGTGAGGGCTTCCCAACTGGGGTGGGGGTGCGGGGTCTGACCATTGAGGGGTTGGGTGGGTAGAAACCATGAAAATGACCCAGTAAGACCACACATGGCCTGGAATGTGTGGCTACATTGATCCTCTAGAGGAATTTTTTTTTTTTTTTTGAGACAGAGTCTCGCTCTGTCACCCAGGCTGGAGTGCAGTGACATGATCTTGGTTCACTGCAACCTCCGCTTCTGGGATTCAAGAGATTCTCCTGCCTCAGCTTCCCAAGTAGCTGGGATTACAGGTGTGTGCCACCACGCCTGGCTAATTTTTGTATTTTTAGTAGAGATGAGCGTTTCACCACGTTGGCCAGGCTGGTCTTGAACTCCTGACCTCAGGTGATCCGCCTGCCTGGGCCTCTTGTAGAAACTTTGATCGCCTTAAGTGTCTTCCCCTACAGCATTTCCTGCAAGGCATACCTAAAGTTGTCCCTTTTCCCCTGGCACACACAAGAGTGTCTGCAGGGAAACAGACTCCACCTTCTCATGGGAGGAATGGCAAAGTCACGTTGCAAAGGGGTGTGTGTACAAAGATAGGAGGAATCACTGTGACTATCTTGGCAAAAAATGTACCACATATATCTTGAAGCAGGCCTGCAAAAACAAAACAAAACACCCCCCAAAATTTCTATTTTCCTTTCATTGTTTCAGCTTCCCTGGGAGCTAGGTAGGGATGGAGAGGAATGGGAGAAGGAGACAGTTTCTGCAGCATTAGAAGAAGGAACTGAGGCCCAGGCACAGAGGCAACTTGCCTCAGAGCATATGATACCTTGGCTGGGGATGGGGTAGTAGACCTAGTTCCCAGGCCATCCCAACTTGGACCCACGAGATGCCCCCTGCCCCAGTCTGGCTCTCAGGGTTTTTTGTACTGTGTCCAAGGATGTAGAAGGCTTCACTTTCCCTGGAAGTGTGCTTTAGATTGCTTTTTGGGGGAATCTTGCAAACTGGGATGTTCGCACTTCTCTCCTGCCCTATGCTGAATTTGGAGGGAGCCATTTTCTGTCTGGGAAATGCTTTAGATCTTGGAGCCACTGGGGATGTTGAAGAATTGAAAAAAGGCCAGGTGGGGACCCTCAGGTACCCACAGTGCTTCTCCCAGGTGAGGAGGCACCAGTGAGGAAGTGGGGTCTGATATCTGGTGTTACCTGAGAAAAAGGTGGGACTGAAAAAGAAGAGCCTTCTAACTGGTCCAGTAAGGTGACTCTGGGACAAATCACAGAGTCATCCAAGGTGGCAGTTATCTTAGCTATAAGGTGGTTTTCAGTGGGAACTTTTCACTGAGGACCTTCGTTGGTTGCCAGCGGTGGAAGTTCAAGCTCTTCCCTGCCCTCTTGTAGGGGTAGAAAGACCCTCTTGGAGGAAGGAGGGGGAAGCAGTGCTGGCCCTCTCTGGAGAAGTCCCTAAGCCTCTAAGGGCCTGCTGTTGTCACCCTCAGGACACGCCACCTTTGAGCTGGGAGCCACCTGGATCCATGGCTCCCATGGGAACCCTATCTATCATCTAGCAGAAGCCAACGGCCTCCTGGAAGAGACAACCGATGGGGAACGCAGTGTGGGCCGCATCAGCCTCTATTCCAAGAATGGCGTGGCCTGCTACCTTACCAACCACGGCCGCAGGATCCCCAAGGACGTGGTTGAGGAATTCAGCGATTTATACAACGAGGTGAGGTGTGAGCAGAGTAGCTGGGCATAAGGGCATGGGGAGACCTGGGAGGTCTGTGATTCTGGTTGTGTCTCTGCACACTCCCTGGGCCCTGCATTTGGAAAACCAGGATAATGTGAGGGTAAAATGAAGATACTCAGTGGGAAAGTACTAGGCCAGAGATTATTGATACATGTGATTAAATATTCCTTTAAAAAGTCCTTAAACATCTTTTGTTAGATTTATTACTAGGTATGTGGGGGTGGTGGTGATGGTTGTTGCTGTTGTTTTTGGATACTCTTATAAGTAGTAGTTTTTGTTTTTTTTTTTTTTTGAGACGGAGTCTAGATCTGTCACCCAGGCTGGAGTGCAGTGGTGCGATCTCAGCGCACTGCAACCTCCGCCTCCTGGGTTCAAGCAATTCTCCTGCCTCCACCTCCCAAGCAAGTAGCTGAGATTACAGGCACGCGCCACCACGCCTGGTTAATTTTTGTATTTTTAATAGAGACAGGGTTTCACTGTGTTGGCCAGACTGGTTTTGAACTCCTGACCTCGTGATCTGCCTGCCTCGGCCTCCTAAAGTGCTGGGATTACAGGTGTGAGCCACCACACCTGGCCATAAATAGTAATTTTTAAAAACTTTATTTTCTAATTGTTTCTGATATATAGAAATAGAATTGATTTTTATATATTGATTTACCTTGCTAAATTATTTTTAATTCTAATAATATATCTATTATGTTAATTATATTAATTTATATTCTAATAATATTTTGGAATTTATGTATATAACTCTACAGAAAAGATGAGAATTTTGTCTTTTTTTCCTTTCTAGTCATTAGACCAGCATTTATCCAATAGAACTTTCCACAGTGATGGTGATGTTTGAGACCTGTGCTCTGCAGTGTGGTAGTCACTAGCCACATTTGGCTCTTGAGCACTTGAAATGATGCAAGTAAAACCGAGGAACTGAATATTTAATTTTTTGTTGTTGTTGTTTGTTTTTGAGATGGAGTCTCGCTCTGTCGTCCAGGCTGGAGTGCAGTGGTGTGATCTCAGCTCACTGCAAGCTTTACCTCTCTGGTTCAAGCGATTCTCTGCCTCAGCCTCCTGAGTAGCTGTGATTACAGGCATGCGACATGCCTAGCTAATTTTTGTATTTTTAGTAGAGATGGGGTTTCACCATGTTGTTCAGGTTGGTCTCAAACTCCTGACTTCATGATCAGCCCACCTTGGCCTGCCAAAGTGCTGGGATTACAGGTGTGAGCTACCGCGCCTGGCCTAATTTCTTAATTTTAAATTGCTACAGGTGTCTAGTAGCTACTGTGTTGGATAGCACAGCTGTAGACAGTTTTATTTTTTTCTTGCCTTATTGCACTGGTTAGTATCTCAGTGCAGTGTTGGATAGAAGTGGCAATGGCACACATCCTTGTTTTATTCAGATTTTTAAAAAATTATTAATATTGTTAGCATTCTTTAGCTGTGTGAACTGCACTGAACAAGCAAAGTAATGTGTAGGCCCTGTCATCTGATAGCTTGTCATTTATGGTGTAATGATCCTTCACTCCAGCTCAGTAATTTGGCCAGCAAACATCTATTGTGCATTTTCTTTTCTTTCTTTTTTTTTTGAGACGGAGTTTCACTCTTGTTGTCCAGGCTAGAGTACAATGGCACAATCTCAGCTCACTGCAACCTCCGCCTCCCGGGGTCAAGCGATTCTCCTGCCTCAGCCTCCTGAGTAGCTGGGATTACAGGCATGTACCACCATGCCCAGCTAATTTTGTATTTTTAGTAGAAACGGGGTTTCTCCATGTTGGTCAGGCTGGTCTCGAACTCCTGACCTCAGGTGATCTGCCCACCTTGGCCTCCCAAAGTGCTGGGATTACAACCATGAGCCACCGCGCCCAGCCTATTGTGCATTTTCTAATCTCTTGGGCATGAGAAAGGAGACATGACCCTTGCTTTGGGGTGGTCCCTGCCCTATGGAGGACAGGCACACTCGGTGTGGTGTGTGTGCACCAACAAGGTACGTTGTGTGCAGTCCATTGTATTGTGCATTCTCACTCATGTGCAAAGAGACTGAATTGTTAATGGGTCAAATAAGAACTAGTATTCTTCAAAGTAGACCTTTCTGTTCTGCCGGAAATCAGCCCCAGCCTGATTCCCAGGTTATTGTGAGTGATTCAAACATAGATGCCTCTTGAAAATGACTTTCAGGACCCATGGTTTGTTCTTTTAAATGTCTTTAAAAGTAGATCATCATCAAATTCTGCTAGGGGGTTTAATTTTTGAAAGTCAAGAGTGTGCATTGTGGATATGGAGTGGATATGGTGGATTATCTGGGTGGTGATGTTTTGAGTCAAAAGGATAAGGCATAACCATGATGTCAAGATTTCTCTGTGTGGCTTTTAACCAATCCTAGAGGCCATTCTGCGGAGGTGTGCTCTACGCATGTGAAACCTTGCCTCAGTGTGGCTTCCTAATAAATATGCAGCCCCCAAAGATGATGACTTTGAAGAGCCATTCATTTGAATGTATTTTATTTATTAACAAATAAATGAGTTTGTGCAATAGTATCATCTAGAGCTTAGTTTCTGGAATAAGACTGCCTTGACCAAATACCAGTTCTACCATTTATTAGCTGTGGAATCTTGAGCAGGTTATTGAGCCTCTCTGAGCCTTACTTTCCTCTTCTGTAAAATGGTCATGGTTGTACCTACCTCATAGTATTATGAGGATTGAATGAGAGCCAATGATAAGTGCTTAATGAGAATTGGGGTGAGTATTATTAGCTGTCACAGACCTGTCCCATTTTCCTTGGGTCACATTGAGAAGGTGTCGAATAACCCAGGAGAGGAGACTGTGCCATATGATACACCCGTGTTCGGTGAAGGCTGCCCTAGTTGGTGGCTGATACAAAGAGTCATGTCGATGGACTAAATTTGTTACTCCTCGGCTGGGCATTTTGGCCTCTGGTTAACATAAGCTAAGGACTGGCTACCACGTTGGTTATCACCCAAGGGAAAAACCCAGGGAGGAGGCAAATTGAAAGCCTGACCCTTGGCAGTGGTCCTGGGTAAAGAATTTGCTGAGGACTCCAGCTAAGGCTCACCACTCAGCATCTCCTGATTGCAGGGAGGCAAGACAAAACAATTTCCCTCACTTTCTTCTTTATAATTTAGTCTCCAGAGATAAGTTTAATTCATGTTTGTGTCTCAGGTGGAGGCCTTCCCCTCGAGTGAGGTGGTGGTGGCGGCGGGTGGTGGACATCACTGTGCTTTGCCATCTTCCTTCACCCTGTGGCCTCAGGGCCTAGCCCAGGACTGGGGAACAGGGCAGACACAATTCTCAGACATGTGTGCTGACCACACTTACTTTAGGAAGGGAAACAAACCATTCATCAGCTCAGCCACAGAGGGCTCGGCCAAGGAGCCTCCATTAGCTGGTGTCCTGGGAATGACAGCTGTGGGCATGTGATCCTGCCGCCTTTTTGCTCACAGCCCTCCAGCGATGCCAGGGCCTTGGATCAAGTCCAGAGTCCTTGGAATAACTCTCAGTCCTTTATGCCCTGGACCCTGCCTGCCTTTCCAAAGTTGGCTCTCAGATCCTCTCTCCTTGCTGCCCCCTCCAGCAAAACCAAACCCCTTCAGGATTCCTGACTGCTTCTCCGTCTTTGAGGTTGCTGTTCATTCTGCCTGAAGTGCTTCACATTGTCCTAAGCGAGGGCCCAGCAAGAAAGCCTCTGGGGCCCGTCCCACCTCCCTGACAGGCCGGAGGCGAGGAGGTGGCTGCCCAGGGCCTTGGCTGTTGGTGCAGCGTTGAGTGCAACATCGGATCCCTAAGGGACAGAGACCAGGGGCTCAGTGCATCCAGGGGACACCTGGGAACTGGTGGGTCTGAGTTGGGGGCTTCTGTTTGAGATGGAGGTGTGATGGAGGTGTGATGAGGTGTTTTCAGTCTCATGGGGTCTCTCTGGCAGGTCTATAACTTGACCCAGGAGTTCTTCCGGCATGATAAACCAGTCAATGCTGAAAGTCAAAATAGCGTGGGGGTGTTCACCCGAGAGGAGGTGCGTAACCGCATCAGGAATGACCCTGACGACCCAGAGGCTACCAAGCGCCTGAAGCTCGCCATGATCCAGCAGTACCTGAAGGTATCTTGAGGAAGACGGATTCTGGGTGCGTCTGGGTCTGAGGAGGGCTGCGCTGCTCCTACCCCTGCCCAACCCTGGCGGTCACCTGGCTTCTCCTTGGGTCTTCCCGCAGGTGGAGAGCTGTGAGAGCAGCTCACACAGCATGGACGAGGTGTCCCTGAGCGCCTTCGGGGAGTGGACCGAGATCCCCGGCGCTCACCACATCATCCCCTCGGGCTTCATGCGGGTTGTGGAGCTGCTGGCGGAGGGCATCCCTGCCCACGTCATCCAGCTAGGGAAACCTGTCCGCTGCATTCACTGGGACCAGGCCTCAGCCCGCCCCAGAGGCCCTGAGATTGAGCCCCGGGGTGAGGGCGACCACAATCACGACACTGGGGAGGGTGGCCAGGGTGGAGAGGATCCCCGGGGGGGCAGGTGGGATGAGGATGAGCAGTGGCCGGTGGTGGTGGAGTGCGAGGACTGTGAGCTGATCCCGGCGGACCATGTGATTGTGACCGTGTCGCTGGGTGTGCTGAAGAGGCAGTACACCAGTTTCTTCCGGCCAGGCCTGCCCACAGAGAAGGTGGCTGCCATCCACCGCCTGGGCATTGGCACCACCGACAAGATCTTTCTGGAATTCGAGGAGCCCTTCTGGGGCCCTGAGTGCAACAGCCTACAGTTTGTGTGGGAGGACGAAGCGGAGAGCCACACCCTCACCTACCCACCTGAGCTCTGGTACCGCAAGATCTGCGGCTTTGATGTCCTCTACCCGCCTGAGCGCTACGGCCATGTGCTGAGCGGCTGGATCTGCGGGGAGGAGGCCCTCGTCATGGAGAAGTGTGATGACGAGGCAGTGGCCGAGATCTGCACGGAGATGCTGCGTCAGTTCACAGGTGCACCACGTGCCCCACGACCCGCTTCCCCCACCCTGCTTCTTCCTCACCTGCCCTCCTCTGGTGGACCCATGGCAGCTCTCTCCTCCCCAGACTGTGAAGCTCGGATGCTGTGCCCCATGAGAGAGCCACTACAGGGTGCCACATTCAGCCAAAGGCTCTTCAATTGCTGACAGTTTAGAATTTGAAACACTCAGAATTATGGGCGCTGTGTCTCTTCCCTCTTTCTAAGGGCTGATGGTAAAACACTCAGAGATCACCGCCCATTGTGCTCTGTTGCTAAGAGCTGGATTTGCATTTTACTCTCTGAGTCTTTCAGCTCAACATTTTTCACCCACTATTCCAGGAGGGCCTCACAAGAACCCCCAGCATTAGGCGGGGAAACATGATTATGTGTCATGTGTTTTCAGATAGATAGGAAAAGTAAGGTGGAGTGTTTTGCTGGGGGTCACAGAAGGTGCTGAGTGGGTACACAGCTCGAGCCCCAGCCTCCCTCCTTCCTCTTCTATCCTCCGTGCCTACCCCTGGCAGTCTGGTCCTCCCGGAGCCCTGGAGGTGGGGTGGGGGGTTGTCCCTTTGGGGTCATCTTCCATATGCAGCCATTTCTTATCCTCCCTCCTCTTGGCTTTTCTGACTCCCCCATCAGGGAACCCCAACATTCCAAAGCCTCGGCGAATCTTGCGCTCGGCCTGGGGCAGCAACCCCTACTTCCGTGGCTCCTATTCATACACGCAGGTGGGCTCCAGCGGGGCAGATGTGGAGAAGCTGGCCAAGCCCCTGCCGTACACGGAGAGCTCAAAGACAGCGGTAAGCGGGGCGTTTGGGGTGAGGAGGGGAGTTGTGGGTGTATTTTGTATGTGTGTCTGGTCCAGGGTGAGGAGGGCTAGGGTAGTGTTCACTAAGGGGTGATCAGGTGAGGCAGGGTTGGAGTAGCTTCTGTAATGAGAGAGAACACAAGGAGAAAAGTGTGCACTTAATATCTGGAAGAAAAAATGGAATCAAATTGAAACTTAAAATGTTTTCTTGATGTTATGAAAACTGAGCTATTCCGTGCTGGGCTGGCCAATATGCTAGCTATCAGCCGCTTTCAATTTAAATTAATTTATTAAAAATTTAAATTAATACAGTATTTTTTTTTTCTTTTTTGAGACAGAGTCTTGCTCTGTCTACACTTCAGGCTGGGGTGTAGTGGTGCGATCACAGCTCACTGCAGCCTTGACCTCCTGGGCGCAAGTGATCCTCCCACCTCAGCCTCCCAAGTAGCGGGACCACGGGCATGCCGGCATGCCACCATGTCCAGCTAATTTTTGTATTTATTTATTTTTTTTGGTAGAGATGGGGTTTCATCATACTGCTAGGCTGGTCTTGAACTCCTGGGCTCAAGCTATCCTCCCGCCTCAACCTCCTGAAGTGCTAGGATTATAGGAATGAGCCACCAAACTTGGCCAATATAGTAAAGTTTTTGTTCCTTGGTTGCGCTAGTCACATTTCAAGTTCAATAGCCACATGTGGCTAGAGGTTACCATAGTAAATTATATAGTGATAGGAATGTCTTATTGGACAGCACTGATTCAATGGAAATGTTTTCCCAATATATTTTAGAAAATAAAGTTTAGATTACTGATGCTCCACAATTATGCCAACCGTATGCTAAAAAAAAAAAAAATCTGAAATATATATTTTTGCTCCCATAAAGTGGATTTTGAGTTTCCCCCATCAAGTAGACACACACAGTAAATGTTAAAACTCAACAGAGTTGTATTTAAAACAATTATTTGGTATAATTGGTGAAGAAGAGTTCAGTCAACCAGCATCTACTGTGCCTGCCCCACTGTGCTCAGAGGAGAGAGAAAAGGGCTGGTGTTTAAAGAGAGAGAGAGGTCCTCAGAAAGGCCCTTTCTGCTGCCACAGCCATCCTCCTAAAAAGCAAATCTTCTCTTTTCACTTGCATCAGTTAGGACTAGTGCATGTAACAAAAAGCAAAGCAAAGCAAAGCAAACACAACTGTGACTTAAACAAGGAAAATCAAAAGGAAATCTGGAGGCAGGCAGCAGGATCCTGTATCATTAGCACCTGGCTCTCATCTTCAAGACCATCTTGTGGTCCAAGAGCGCTGCAGAAGCTCCAGTTCTCACATCTGCATCTTAAGCTGGAAGGAAGAGGAAAGGCAGATCGCAAGAAGGGAACCCTTGGAGCTGAGTCAGCTGTGTCTCTAAGTAGCAGTGCACTTTAATGCTTATTGGCCAGAACATAGACAGATGACTGCACCTAGCTGCTAGAGAGGCTGGGCAGTATCATTTTTATTCTGGATGGCAATGGACGTAGTTAAAAATCAGGACTTCGTTATTGAGGAGAAAGAGGAGAATGGGTGGATGTGGGAGTGGTCCCAGCTACTTGGGAGGCTGAGGTGGGAGGATCACTTGAGCCCAGGAGGTCAAGGCTGACACAGTATACAACACCCCTTTCAGTGTAACAGCCTCTGTGGGCTCCTTGGTGGTGGGATACAGCCTCACTACTCAGGGTAGGTAGATCAGTACCAGCCTCACCTGGGAGCTAATCAGAAATGCAGATTCTCAGCCTGGCCAACATGGTGAAAACCTGTCTCTACTAAAACTACAAAATTAGTCAGGCATGGTGGTGCACACCTGTAGTTCTAGCTACTTGGGAGGCTGAGGCATGAGAATTGCTTGAACCCGGGAGGCGGAGGTTGCAGTGAGCTGAGATCATGCCATTGCACTCCAGCCTGGGTGACAGAGCGAGACCCTGTCTCAAAACAAAAACCAAAAAGCAACAACCCCTCCAGCCCTAAACACACACACACACACACACACACACACACACACACAAATAAATAAATAAATAAAAAGAAATGCAGACTCTCGGCCCACCCGAGACCTGCTGGATTAAAAACTCTGCATTCTGGCCAGGGATGCAGGCTCCTGCCCATAATCCCAGCACTATGGGAGGCCAAACTCTGAACTTGAGCTCAGGAGTTCAAGACTAGCCTGGGCAACAAAGTAAGACCCCCCCATCTCAACAAAAAATTAAAAAAAAATTAGCCAGGTGCGGTGGTGTGTGCCTGTAGTCCCAACTACTTAGGAGGCTTAGATGGGAGGATTGCTTGAGCCCAGGAGGTTGAGGCTGCAGTGGAGCTGTGATCGTGTTACTGCACTCCAACTGGGGCAGTAGAGTGAGACACTGTCTCAAAAATAATAAATAAAAACTGCATTTTATCAGGATCCACAGCTGGTGCCTTGCACATTGAATTTGAGAGGAACTAGGATAAAGTCCAAATGCAAATTTGGGGTGCAAGAATTTGTACCTTGCCTAGACCTCACCTAGACAGCCTGCTTTCTCAAGGCCGAGCCCTGGCTGTACCAAAATTCTCACTGTCCCCCGAGCAAGGCCTGCTTTGGTACATTTTTGCCCCCACCTTTCCCTCTGTCTGAAATGTCCTTTGCCTGTCCGTTCACTCAGCATCTTCCGAGAACCAGTTCAAAGGTCCTGTCCTCTGGGAAGCTTTGTGGGATCCCCCGACACTGGGCCTCTTTTCTGGGCTTTTGGTGCCTTGTGCAAACACCCATTCCATCACCTATGACGCTGTTTAGTAATTGGGTTTCATGTCTGGCTTCCTCACCAGCATGGAAGCTCCACAAAGCAGCAGCCTGGTCACCTTTTCTCTTCCAAGTGCCCAGAACAGCCCCTGGATGCTAACAGGGGCGCCGTAAAGGTTTGTCAAATTACCACCGACTTTATTGAGTGCTTTGTTCTTCCAGGTTCTAAGTGCTTTAGATACATGATTTCCCTTAATCCTTACAACCACCCTCCGAAGTAGGTGATGTAAACCCATTTGGAAGATGAGAAAAGCAAGGCTTAGGGAGGTTAAACCACGTGCCTCAAGTTCACAAGTAAGAGGCACAAAGAGCCTTTGAGACCACAGAGCCGGGACTCCTAATGGCCTCAAGACAGAAAGAGCTGAGGGAAGAAGCAGAGGAAAGTGGCCAGATAGGATGGGCAGCTCTTCATCCTGTGGAAGCAACAGCACCTGTGTCTCAGAGCCTCTCTAATTTGTCATTGGGATGGGAGGTTCTGGTGGAGAGGGGTGGCCTTGTGGCCTTCTGGCCTTTGCTGCTCCTCCACCCTGACCTCCCCATCCCTGTCCCCCAGCCCATGCAGGTGCTGTTTTCTGGTGAGGCCACCCACCGCAAGTACTATTCCACCACCCACGGTGCTCTGCTCTCCGGCCAGCGTGAGGCTGCCCGCCTCATCGAGATGTACCGAGACCTCTTCCAGCAGGGGACCTGAGAGCTGTCCTCGCTGCTGAGAAGAGCCACTAACTCGTGACCTCCAGCCTGCCCCTTGCTGCCGTGTGCTCCTGCCTTCCTGATCCTCTGTAGAAAGGATTTTTATCTTCTGTAGAGCTAGCCGCCCTGACTGCCTTCGGACCTGGCCCTGTAGCTTTTCTTTTTCTCCAGGCTGGGCGGTGAGCAGGTGGGCCGTTGAGTTACTCTGTGCTGGATCCCACGCCCCCCTTGCCTACCCTCTGTCCCACCTTGTTATTGTAAGTGCCTTCAATACTTTGCATTTTGGGATAATAAAAAAGGCTCCCTCCCCTGCCCCTCAGCTTCTCTCTGGTTTTCTCAGCCTCTGTGTATGTGTGTGTGTTTATTTCTGTCACACCGCCTTTGAGTGAGAGGGAGAAGGTTGGGGAGCCCTGGCCTGGCTGTGTCCCCAGAGGGAAGGTGCTGCTTTTACTGGAAGGGGTGTCCCCTCCCCCCATCTGTTGGGGTGTTTACCTTCCTGCCAGTGAGGCCACTCAGGAATACGGGCCTCTCACTGTACACCTGCTCCTTCAGGTCTGGCCTGAGTCTGCCTGCTGGCCCTTTTTTTTGCTGGACTTCTCTGAGTTTAACTGAGTGACATGCTGCCTGGAGTAAAGGAGTTCTGTGGGGGGGACCCCAGTGGTGGTGGCTCCATGCCAAGCCTAGGTATGTTCATTGTTTTTTTTTTTTTGAGACGGAGTCTCGCTCTGTCGCCCAGGCTGGAGTGCAATGGCACAATCTCGGCTCACTGCAACCTCTGCCTCCTGGGTTCAAGCAATTCTCTGCCTCAGCCTCCTGAGTAGCTGCGATTACAGGTGCCCACCACCACGCCTGGATAATTTTTGTATTTTTAGTATTTTTGTAGTTTCACCATCTTGGCCAGGCTGGTCTTGAACTCCTGACCTCAGGTGATCCACCCTCCTTGGCCTCCCAAAGTGCTGGGATTACAGGCATGAGCCACCGTGCCTAGCCTGTTCATGGTTAATTAGTGTCACCTGGCCACTGGGCTGTGGGTCTGGCCCCTGGGGTGGCCTCCTTTTGAACCTCTGGGCAGATGGTCATTCTGGGCTTTATTTTTTGGCAGGGGGAATATCCTAAGGCCTGCCATTTATTGGGGGATAGATTTTTCTTCTCTTCAGCTGGGTTCAGTGCTCCCAACACTTTGGGAGGCCAAGGTGGGAGGATCGCTTGAGCCCAGGAGTCTGAGGCTGCAGTGAGCCATGATTGCACCACTGCACTCCAGCTTGGGTGACAGAGTGAGACCCTGTCTCAGAAAAATAAAAGAAGGTGTTATTTGTAATCCTTTACATGTAAGCTGTCAAGCGTCTCAGTATTAAGGAATAGTTCACACACCAAATATAAAGCAATCAATACTTTCCTTCACATACTAGGCATCTAGAAAAGGGTCCTAGGCTGGACATGGTGGCTCATGCCTGTGATCCCACCACTTTGGGAGGCTGAGGCAGGAGGATTGCTTGAGCCTGGGAGCTTGAAACCAGCCTGGGCAACACAGTGAGACCCCATCTCTACAGTTGTCTCTAAAAAAAAGAAAAACTTCTTCTCTTTTTGCTGAGTAAAAAGACACACCTACCCCCTTATGTATACTCACCCACATATATAGGAACACATACCTACATATACTCACCACTACACCTTACACATAACCCACATGACATATACAGGTACACACACCTACATACACTCACCTCTACACCCTACACATATACCTACCTACATACACACACACACACAGAACCTTAAAGAACAGTCATTTTGTTACTCCACATTTCTAATGATGAAATTTGAATTCAGATCCACATGGATCTGTCCATGTGGTTTAAGCCCAAAAGCTATATAAGAATACACTAAAATGTCCCCATTCACACTGTCCCCAGTCATCTTAAAGAACAGTTAGTCATTTTGTTATCCTAGTGATGAAATTTGAATTCTATAGAGTTGAAGGGGTGGGGTGATGGGGAGAAGTTATGAAGAGCTTAGCTCAGGTCCCCTTCATGGACATTTAGGGCCCTGCCCTTGGCAGGACATGACAGCCCCTTCCTCCTCCCAGGTGTTTGATTGATTGACTGAGATAGCATCTCATTCTGTTGCCCAGGCTGGAGTACAGTGGTGCGATCATGGCTCACTGCAGCCTCAGACTCCTGGGCTTAAATGATCCTCCTTCCTGAGGAGTAGCTGGGACTACAGGCATGTGCCACCATGCCTGGCTAATTTTTATTTTTATTTTTTTTGTAGAGAGAGTGTCTCATTATATTGCCCAGGCTGGTAGGTTGTGATGGAGATGTCTAACACACAGACACACGTACACATATACTTACCTGCATCCACTTACGTGCACACGCCTACGTGCACAAACCTCACAGACATTTTGCTTTGCCAGGGTTGATCTGCCAGAAATCTTCGTGGAGCTTATATCAAGGGATTCATACCCACCTGCTGGCATAGCTGAAAAATGTCTAAATATTCTAAATATATATATGGTTTTTTTTTTTTTTTTTTTTTTTTTTTTTTACGGAGTTTCACTCAGTTGCTTAGGCTGGAGTGCAGTGACACGATGCTGGCTCACTGCAACCTCCACCTCCCAGGCTCAAGCGATTCTCCTGCCTCAGCTTCCCGAGTAGCTGGGATTAAGGCACGAACCACCATGCCCAGCTAATTTTTCTATTTTAAATAGAGTTGGGGTTTTGCTATATTGGCCAGACTGGTCTCAAACTCCTGACCTCAGGTGATCCACCCGCCTCAGACTCCCAAGGTGTTGGGATTACAGGCGTAGCCACTGTGCCCGGCCTATATATGAAAAATTGTCTGAATAGAGGATCTGTTCATGTAGTTTAAGCCCAAAAGCTGTCCATGTGGATACAATACACTGAAATGTTCCCTCTCACAGTGTCCCCAGTCACTGTTGCCTCTCCCACAGCCCTATGGGTATCCATTCCTATGTGTAAGTCAATATAAAAACACTCTTCTCCCTCCTTTTTATACAAAAGCACCAAAGTATTCATCTTGTCCTGATTTTGCTTGTTTTAGTTAACAATATGTCCTGTAGGCTGGGCGCGGTGGCTCACGCCTGTAGTCCCAGCACTTTGGGAGCCCAAGGCAGGTGGATCACCTGAGGTCAGGAGTTCAAGACAAGCCTGGCCAACATGGTGAAACTCTGTCTCTACTAAAAGTACAAAAAATTAGCCAGGTGTGGTGGTGCATATCTGTAATCCCAGCTACTTGGGAGGCTGAGGCAGGAGAATTGCTTGAACCCAGGAGGCGGAGGTTGCAGTGAGCCGAGATCGCGCCATTGCACTCCAGCCTGGGCAACAAGAGCGAAACTCTGTCTCAAAAACAGACAAATAAAAAACCAAAAAACCCCACAATATGTCTTGGACATCTTTCCGCAACAGTACATAAACAGACAATGTAAATTTGGACCTTACTTTGGTCAAAGCATGTCTGTCTCCTCGCTGGCCCAGGGTCACTTTATGGGAAGCCACCTTCTATTACCTGTTACCTTCCATGACTCACAGTCTGCTGTCTGCTTCTGACTCCTCAGTTGTTGATTTCCCCATCCACTGCAGTGGGATGGAGACAAGCAGCCCCATCACATAAGTATCGGGGAAGAAAGTGATAAATAGGTTCTCAGTGTACAGGCAGAGGAATTTTAAAGGACCCCATGTGGGGGTGAAAGGTCTGGAAATGTTTACTTGGTGACTGCACTTCGGGGAGCTTCATGGGTGGGTAAGAGGAAGGGAGAGAATATTCACTTAGTGCCAGTTGCCTAGCACTATGCCATGTGAATGTGATACTGATTTGACAGTGATGCCAACTCAGGCTTTATTTATTCCTGTGGGCAAATGAAACCTCAGAGAAGTTAAGTTACTTGCCCAGGGTTGCTCAGAGGTGCCGAGACATGAGCTGAAGTCTGTCTGACTGTGTGGTGCAGGCTCGTTCTATTGTATGATGAAAAGAAGAGGCTGGTGCCACCAAAAAAGCTTAAGGCCATTGCTGGAGAGAGTGGGTGTGGTACGACCGCACTGGGGGACTGTGGCAGAGTCAGCTAAAACTGGCCATGTGCTTGCCAGCATTCCCACCCTGGGTATACACCCAAGAGAAAGGCATGCAGATGCTCACCAAACATAGATACCAACGTGTCCACAGCATTGTGGTTCCTAATAGCTAAAACCTGGAAACTGCCCAGATGTCCAGCAACAGTAGAATGGATAAACTGCTTTGCACTCATACAATGGAATACTATATAGCAATAAATAAAAGGAATGGATATTTGCAACAACATGGATTAATCTCAGAAATGTTATGTTGGCAGGGTATGATGGCTCATGTACCCCCAGCACTTTGAGAGGCCAAGGCAGGTGGATTGCTTGAGCTCAGGAGTTCAAGACCAGCCTGGGCAACATGGTGAAACCCCGTCTCCACAAAAAATACAGAAATTAGCTGGGCATGGTGGTGCGTGCCTATAGTCTCAGCTACTGGGGAGGCTGAGGTGGGAGGAATGCTTGAACCCCGAAGGTTGAGTCCGCAGTGAGCTGTGATCATGCCACTGCACTCCAGCCTGAGCAACAGAGCAAGATTCCATCTCAAAACAGCAACAACAACAACACAACAAAAACCCCCAAAACATTATGTTGAGTTAAAGAAGCCAGACAAAAGGCTATGTACTGTATGATTTCTTTTACGTGATGTTCAAGAACTTGCAAAACTAATCTACTGAGTTGGAAATGAGGGTCTGGGGGTGGTGACTGGGCAGGAGTGGGATGGGGGCACTTCCTTGGGTTACGGAAGTGTTCCACATCTTGATGTGGGTGGTGGTTGCGTGGGCATACACATTGGTAAAAATGCATCAAGTTATACATGGAAGAAAGTTTCAAGAGTCTGAGAATGCCCTCCCTCCATTCTCCCATTCCAAAACATGGTCATATTGGCCTAGCTAATTTCCTCCTTGCAGCAGAGATGACACATCTGAGAGCAGATAAAGGGAGGAGGGGCCCTCTTAGGCCCCACTGGCTGCCTGGTGATAAGGAGTGACCTGAAATTCATATAGGATGTCACTGTTTACCAGCTCCATTGCCTGTATCCCCTTATCCTCTCTGCATCTGCAACCACGAAAGGGGGGTTGGGATTGTTCCACAGCAGAGGAAATGGAGGTTCTCGGAAGGACCTTGGGGAGGCCACGCCAAGGCTACTTGGCTTGGAGAGGACATGACCTCGTGGGGAAGGGAGCAACCCTGGGAGGAAGCTGAAGGGGAGCCTTCGCACACACAGGCAGGGACAGGCGCCAGAGGGGGCACCTCGTCCAGTGCGCTGCCTCCACATCAATAATTGCATAATGTGGATACCATTTATGATTGACAGTTCCAAAAACCAAACTCACTCACTACAGATGAGCAAGGAAGAGCAAGAGCCATTCAGAAGTGAGGAGGTATGACATACAAGGAACACAGGATATGTTTCATGTTGTGATGAAGTTTCAAAATAGACTTGGCATAGATTGAAACCCAAAGGGCCCTATCAGGAGTGGCAAATGTGGCATGCTCAGGCCAGCACCTATGCCAATGATTCCTATAAAATTCCCATTGCCTGGTAGAAGTTCACAGGAGAGGAAAGCTCTTTCCTGCACCAGGTTCTATGGAGAATTGGTTGCATTCTCGTGCTGTGGGCATCAGGGACTTCAGGGTCAAGGTGTTTAGTTGTGGCTTTGAGCAAACCTCAGAACTGTGTCCTCCAAGGGCCTGGGGTATTTGGCAGGCACTGTCTCTTGCTGCCTTTGCTGCTGTATGACAGGTGAGTAATATGTTATATCCTATTTCTTGGGAGCTGCCTGGAGTGTCTGCCCCTCCTGCAAACAAATGTAGGAGTGAAGCACCTCTAGTTTGAGTCACCTGAACTTACTAGGTCCTGTTGGGGTGAGCTCAAGGGTAACTCCAAGGTGCAGAGTGAGTTAGGCTGCTGGTTCAGTTCTTGAGAATTGCCTGTCTAATTAGTGGTCTGCCAAACTTAATGGTAGAGTTACAGACGGCTGTATTCTTTATAATGACTGGCTGGGCTGTTTGTTGAGACTCCTTATTCGTGTAGGACAATCAAGCCATCAACACGCAGGCAGAGTTGTTGCTCTACTAAGGTGGCAGCCAGGACATCTAATCTTGTGTTATGTATTTAATATTAAAAAAGGGGGTCGTTCACTGCCCTGTTTCATATTGTTCAGCCTGAGACTGATACGTACATGATTCTAGCGGTGGTTGTTTAACACTGATTTTGCCAGAACGTTCAAAGCCTGGATCTCTCTCAGGGAATGCAAAGTGTTAGGCATATTTTATTTCTGCAAACTCTGTGTTTGTGCAATTTCAATGTGTTGGATTGGGTATTCCCTCTCCAATTCACTGTAGTCCCAGCCACTCCCTTTTGTCTTAGATCTGCTACCCTCCCACTCCCATACGTGGGGGGGGCACATGGGGTTACACAGCTGTCTTTCATACCCAGTTCAAGGTCATGTGGCCACTTTATTACGCCTTGAAGCTCTTTCTTCTCTTTTATGAGCTACTTGGGTGTGCTTTCTGTTACTTGAGCCATTGGTTCCTCCTCTTTTGCTTAAATTAGTTTGGGTTAGGCTTCTGTCACTTGTGATCAGT
The DNA here is from genome assembly GCF_009828535.3 of Hylobates moloch. NCBI lineage: Eukaryota > Metazoa > Chordata > Mammalia > Primates > Hylobatidae > Hylobates > Hylobates moloch. The sequence goes on from NW_026652296.1 coordinate 33,686,898, forward strand.
TCAAACTAATTAAAATTGGTTCCAGGACTGGAGTTTTACATTTGGTCTATCATTTCACTGGGTCTCTTTCTAATACCCTCAACTCTTTTACTCCTTGTTTGTTAAAGTCAATTGACATAATTCCAATCAGGGATCAGTCTACAGCTATGGCTGGGCCACAATCAGTTGCTGCTGGAAAAAAACAGAGCCACACCTGCTGGCCAAAGCAAAGCAAATAATAACACTGCCTGCAGAATCTTTCCAGGGACTTAACATATTTAAAGCAGAAATTCTGCTTCTTCCTAAATCTAATCTACCCTTGGTCTTCTGCATTTGAGTAAGTGGTACCACCATTCGGCCCAGGGCAAACACCTGGGTCATCATCAACTCCTTTTTCTTTCATATTCCACATCTGATCATCAGATTTGCCATCAGCAAATCTTGTTGGCTCTCCCTACAAAACACATTCTGAGTCTGACGACTTTGAGCCTCCTTCACTGCTCCTCACATCTCTGCTGTGTATGGCTGCAACAGCCTCCTAAGTGGGGTTCCTTTTTCCACGCCTGCCCCTTTTAGCCTGTCCTCTACACAGCAGCAGCGTGATCCTTTCAAAATATGAATCCAGCCACGCCACTTCCCTGGTTCTTAGTAACAACCATCATGCTAACGATCAAAGGTGATTTCCAACATCCTATGTGATCTGTCTCCCTGGGTTGCACCTCCTCTCCACCCTCTCCTTCCCTTTACCCTGGCTGTCCTCTTTAACTGAAATGCTCCCCGTCCCCCAGATATTTGCAAGGCTCTTTGCTGCTGCCTTCAGATCTCTACTCAGATGTCACTTCTTTGGGAAGACTTCCTGAGCAAAAGACTTCCTTGAGCACCTTGTTTCCACAGCCTCCCGCACTCTCTGCTCTCTCATCCTGCCTGTTTCTTCATAGTCCTTCTCTTTCCCCGATGTTTTTGGTTTTGATGTTTATGTGTTTATCCATTTTCCCTCAACCCCTGAATGTAAGTTCTATGTTCACTTCTGCATGTCCAATGAGTCCAAAATAGTGCCTAGCATAATAGGTTATCAATAAATATTTGCAGAATGAATAAGCAAGGGATTGAGGAAGCCAAGATAAATGGTGGAAATCTGGAGGACACTCCTCTCCACCATCATTTGTCAATAGGCAACTTGGTCTCTTGCTTCATAGACAAAATAGAAGCCACCTGGAGGCAACTTCCTCACCCATCGACAAGCTCACCAGCCTTCATGCCTGTCCTTCGGAGCTTCCCTGCAGACAGTGGCAGGTAAGGCTTCTGCCTCTCCTAGGCTGACCCTCCACCTGTGCTTCCCATGCCTCAAGTGCAGGGATGTCGCCTCGTCCTTTCTGTCCCCTATCTCTCTACTTCATCCTTTCTACCCACATTTCAGTATGCTCACGTCTTTCCCATCAGCCACCTTCCTCTGGAACAACCTTCCTGGGCCTCTCCTTTAGTCAAGTTGCACAGCAGCATTTTCTACACTTGCTCTGGCTGCGTCCTCACTATCCTGCACTACCAGCTGTTGGTGAGGTTCTTCAGGTTGCAGATGGAGACATAGGAAGGGCTGGACTGGCTCCCCTTCTCACTGTGGCTGCGCAGGGTAGGGGGTACCCTGGCTTCCAGGATCTCGGGAAACAAGGACAACCTCAAGGGCTGATCCACATCCTCTGGCGCCATCTGCTGCCCAGATGGGGACACAGCCCTCTTGCTCCACCGAGAAAATGTGTGTCCTGGATTCTCCGTGAGCTTTTCTGAATTAAAACAAACAACATAAAATCATGGGAGTGCCTTTAATTAATGTTGAGTAAGTGAATAAAATAAGATTATAATATTCTACAGTATCATTTATTTTTCATTCTTAACATTATAAAGAGGGCTTGTTGGCTGGGTGCAGTGGCTTACGCCTGTAATCCCAGCGCTTTGGGAGGCTGAGGCAGGCAGATCACCTGAGGTCGGGAGCTCGAGGCCAGCCTAACCAAGATGGAGAAACCTCGTCTCTACTAAAAATACAAAATTAGCCAGGCATGGTGGCGCATGCCTGTAATCCCAGCTACTTGGGAGGCTGAGGCAGGAGAATGGATTGAATCCGAGAGGCAGAGGTTGCAGTGAGCCGAGATTGTGCCATTCCGTGTCAAATAGATAAATAAATAAAAATACACAGATCATGAGTGTACAACTTTATAAATTTTGAACCTACCTATGTAACTGGCACCCAGATCAGGAAACAGAAGTATCCCTTTGTTCCTCCAGCCACAAGCCCTCTCCTCCCAAAGGCTACCATTATGTTGACTTCTAATGCTTTAGTTTAACTTGTGCCCATTTTTGTACTTCATGTAAACATGACCCATTTGGTTTCTTTATCTTACTTGGTTTCTTTATTTGGTTTCTTTAGCTTGTGTCTGTGAGGTCCATTCATATTGTTTCATGTATCAAGCATTTGTTCATGCTTACTGCTGGATCATATTCCATTGTGTGATATGCCATGATTTGTGTATCCTTTCTCTTGGTGATGGGCATTGGAATTGTTTCAAGTTTTTGGCTATTAAAAGCAGTGTAGCTAGCTGAGTGCAGTGGCTCATGCCTGTAATCCCAGCACTTTGGGAGGCTGAGGTGGGCCGATCACGAGGTCAGGAGTTCAAGACCAGCCTGGCCAATATGGTGAAACCCCATCTCTACTAAAAATACAAAAATTAGCTGGGTGTGGTGGCATGTGCCTGTAGTCCCAGCTACTCAGGAGGCTGAGGCAGAATAATTGATTGAACCCTGGAGGTGGAGATTGCAGTAAGCAGAGATCACGCCACTGCACTCCAGCCTGGGTGACAGAGGGAGACTCTGTCTAAAAAAACAAAAAACAAAACAAAACAAAAAACAGTGCAGCTACCGACATTCTAGTATTAGTCTTCTGGTGAAAATACGTATATGTGTGTATATATGTGCATTTCTTTTTTTTTTTCTTTTCTTTTTTTGAGATGGAGTCTTGCTCTGTCGCCCAGGCTGGACTGCAGTGGTGCAATCTTGGCTCACTGCAACCTCTGCCTCCCGGGTTCAAGCGATTCTCCTGCCACAGCCTCCCGAGTAGCTGGGATTATGGGTGCCCACCACCATGCCCAGCTAATTTTTGTATTTTTAGTAGAGACTGGGTTTCACCATGATGGCCAGGCTGGTCTCGAACTCCTGACCTCAAGTGATCTGCCTGCCTCGGCCTCTCAAAGTGCTGGGATTACAGGCGTGAGACACTATATCTATATATACATTTCTATTGGATCTATACCTAGATCCAATAGGTATATATCGGCCTATATATATACCAATAGGTATATATCGGCCTATATATACATTTCTATTGGATCTATACCTAGGAGAAGAACAGACTGGTCACAGAGTAGGAGTGGTTTAGCTTTGGGAGTTCAAGTTCAAGGTATAATGGCTCCAAGCTCCCACATTCCACACTAGCAGGAAGTGTAGATTTCTCCCTGGTTCTCCTCCAAGGATGTTGACACTGAGTTATTATGCATCTTAGTTCTCTTCTCCCTGAGAAAATTCACCTGAGCCTCCTTCTAGTTAATCTCACCACAGCTGGTGTCTGGGGGTTCTGCAGCCCTCATTTCTATCAAAGCATCTTTGGAAGGTTCTTGGGGCCACCACAGACACCAGGGCAGCCAGCACAAGTCTCAGTTGCCAAGGCTCAGTGAGCAGAGGACCTGGGCTATTCCAGGGCTGGCTGCCAGACCCTGTCCATTCCCAGTTGGGTTAAGTTGACTTTCTGTCCTCCAGTCTGGTCCTCCTTGCTTTTTGTCTACACTGTTGTTTTTCCAAGTGTGGTCCCCTGACCAGCAGCATCAGCATCTCCCGGGAACTCAGTAGAAATGCAGAATATCAGGCCCCTCTTCTGACCTGAATCAGAATCTGCATTTTAACAAGGTCTCCAGGTGATTTGTGTGCACATTTGGGTCAATTTGTGCTAATTATAATACCGCACTAATAGTGAGGCTCAGCTGTGCCTCATGCTTTTCAGACAGCAGGGGTTAATAATCTCCTTACATCCCTCCCTCCCTCATGCCCCTTGTCATACATTTCTAGAGCTCACCTCCCAGGGAGAGTTTGCCCATCTTTAAGTTATTTTGCAGGCAGGTGTTAGGGCTTCCCCACGGCCTGTGAGTCTTCCAGTGCTGCGGTGGCCTTCCATTTCTTTTGCCTGTCTAGAGCCTTGCTCTTTTAAGTGTGTTCAACGGATCAGCAGCATTGGCCTCACCTGGGAGCTTTTTAGAGTGTCAGAATCCCAGGCTCCATCCTCAGACCTGCTGGATCATAAAGCAGGGCAGGTGAGCCCCCAAACCGGGGCTTAGCTGCCCTGCATTATGAGTTTTTGGCTTTGCCCAGGAAAGAATTCAAGGGTGAGCTGGTGGTGTTAGACAGCGACTTTTACTGAAGTGGCAGTGCACAGCAGCAGCAAAGGCACAGTTCCTTGTGGGGCAGGGCTACCCCACAGGCAGTGTGCCCAGAGGAGCAGCTCAGAGGCAGTTCTGCAGTCATATATTTTTGTTTTGTTTTGTTTTGAGATGGAGTCTCGCTCTGTCGCCCGGGCTGGAGTGCAGTGGCGCTGGGACTACAGGCGCCTGCCACCACGCTCAGCTAATTTTTTGTATTTTTAGTAGAGACGGGGTTTCACGATGTTAGCCAGGATGGTCTCAATCTCCTGACCTCCTGATCCACCTGCCTCGGCCTCCCAAAGTGCTGGGATTACAAGCGTGAGCCACCACGCCCGGCCTGCAGTCATATTTATACCTACTTTTAACTACATACAAATTAAGGGGGTGGATTTTGCAGACATTTTTAGGAAAAAGGTGGTAACTTCTGGATCGTTGGGTGGTTGCCATGGAAAGGGGTGGTAACGTTCAGGTGTTGCCATGGCAATGGTAAACTGACATGGCACACTGATGGACATGTCTTATGGAGGGATGCTTTTGTCTCTTCCTGTTTCAGCTAGTTCTCAGTTTGGTGTGGTGTCCTAGTCCCACCTCTGGAGTCAAGTCCCACCTCCTACCTCAATCAGAGCCTGAGTTTTTCCAACACGAGCTCCAGGTGAGTTGATTGCACAGTAAAGTCTGAGATGTGCTGTTTACACCACTGGTTCCTCATCTTGGCATAAGGATCATTTGGGGAGATTTAAAAAACCAACAACTCAGTGTTCCTGGCTTAACTTAGAATTGTGGTTCCTGCCCTTGACTGCACATTGAATCACCTGGGAGCTTTAAAAGCCATGGGTGACCAGGCATGGTGGCTCACGCCTGTAATCCCAGCACTTTGGGAGGCTGAGGCGGACAAACCACCTGAGGTCAGGAGTTCAAGACTAGCCTGGCCAACATGGTGAAACCCCGTCTCTACTAAAAATGTAAAAATTAGGCCAGGTGCAGTGGCTCACGCCTGTAATCCCAGTACTTTGGGAGGCCCAAGTGGGTGGATCTCCTGAGGTTTGGGGTTCAAGACCAGCCTGGCCAACATGGTGAAACCCCGTCTCTACTACAAAAATACAAAAAATTAGCTGGGCGTGGCAGTGGGAGCCTGTAATCCCAGCTACTCAGGAGACTGAGGGAGGATAATTGCTTGAACCCGTGGGGTGGAGGTTGCAGTGAGCCGAGGTTGCGCCATTGCACTCCAGCCTGGGCAACAAGTGAGAAACTCCATCTCAAAAAAGAAAAGCCATGGACGCCCAGGGCCACCCCTAGAACTGGTTTGAATTGGTCTTTCCCCTGTGTTCTTCAATGTAGGCAGCAACTGCTGCCTCTAATTCCATCAGGGGCCACCTTTTCCTTCCATAATGGCTTTCATTTCACAAGTCAGGGGGCCAAAGAGATGAGCTTGACTGTTGCCAAGGATATCTGCCTTTGCTCTTCAGGCAGGAACTGGGGAACTAACCCTGCAGGGGTTCAGATTTCTCGGGCTACTGCAAGACAGAATTCGGTCAAAGCTCCATTAACTTACTACCTACATGGCCCCCACTGTGATCAGTGTTTTTTAATCTCTGAAAGGTTTTTTTTTCCCACCTAGTGAACAAACACACAGATACTTTTGTAGAACAAAGATGTTTACAAAACAAAGCATGTGGGGCAAGTGTACCCAGGCTTCCTTTTATTCAAGAGGTTCTGGGACAGTGAACTTACCCAGATTAATCAATTTCACGGGGTATGCCATATTCTAGGAATAACTTTTTGGACAATTTGTCCGCATGTCTATTTCCTTAAACTTGCCATTTTATGTCCTTGCACAGTTATTATGTTACAATATATTCTACACTATCAAATTTTCACACTGCCAGGATTCAATAAAAAGGCTTAGCAATGCCTGTGAGGCATGAAGATTACCTTCTGAATCGTCAAAGAGAGATTTTTTTTTCTTTCTTTTTTTTTTTTTTTGAGATGGAGTCTCACTCTGTCACCCAGGCTGGAGTGCAGTGGCCTATTTTGGCTCACTGCAACCTCCGCCTCCTGGGTTCAAGTGATTCTCCTGCCTTAGCCTCAGGAGCAGCTGGGATTACAGGCATGCGGCACTACGCCTGGCTTTTTTTTTTTTTTTTTTTTTGTATTTTTAGTAGGGATAGGGTTTCATCATGTTGGCCAGGCTGGTCTCGAACTCCTGACCTCAAGTTGTCCACCCCCCTCTGCCTCCCAAAGTGATGGGATTATAGATGTGAGCCACCGTGCTCAGCCTGAATCGTCATAGAGAGATTTGATTAGGAACCATTGCTATATCCTAAGTCTCTTTGGTCTATGATTCTTTCTCCTTTTTACGTCAACTTTTTTTTTTTTTTTTCAGACAGGCTCTTGCTTTGTCCCCCAGTCTGGAGTGCAGTGGCGTGATCATGGCTCACTGCAGCCTCAATCTTCTGGGCTCAAGCCATCCTCCCACCTCAGCCTCCTGAGTAGCTGGGGCCACAGGCAGGCACCACCACACCTAGCTAATTTTTAAAATTATTTCTAGAGTGAAGGTCTCACTATGTTGCCCAGGCTTCCACTTTGAACTCCTGGGCTCAAGCAGTCCTCCTGACTTGGCCTCCCAAAGTGTTAGGATTACAGGCATGAGACACTGCCCCTGGCCTTTCTTCAACTTTGTATACTGAAACATAGCATACAGAGTGCAGGACCGTTCTCCTGGTGGCCTTGGACCAACCCAGCTCTTCCCCCTTTCTTGCATGTAGCTCTCCAAATAACTGTAGAATGTGCTGGGAATGCAACATCCTGTGATAAGGAGGGATTGGCTGCAACTACCTGTGCTCTGTTCCAGTCCTCGTTAGAAACAGGATGTCCTGGCCGGGCTCGGTGGCTCACACCTGTAATCCCAGCACTTTGGGAGGCCGAGGTGGGTGGATCACCTGAGGTCAGGAGTTCAAGACCAACCTGGTCAACATGGTGAAACCCCGTCTCTACTAAAATACAAAAAATTAGCCTGGCGTGATGTTGGATGCGTGTAATCCCAGCTACTTGGGAGGCCAGGCAGGGAAACTGCTTGAACCTGGGAGGCGGAGGTTGCAGTGAGCCGAGATCGTGCCACTGCACTCCAGTCTTGATGACAGAACGAGACTCCGTCTCAAGAAAAAAAAAAAGAAACAGGATGTCCTTCAACACTTTAGTCCAGTGAATCATGTATTCCCGGGGTATAAAGCCCAGGTGGGCTGCTTCTTGGGGGCCCTCAGTTGCAGTGCAAGTGGGGCATGCACAGTTGAGACTCCATCTGCCCCAGGCTGCTTTCCTGAGCTTTAGGTGACCAGCTCACAATGAACCCTAGGCTTCTGTTATCCCTTGGTGCCTATCTGTAAGTAATAGATCCCCTTTATGTAACTTGTTGCATATGTGGGTGTTTTGTCTCACTGGACTCAGACAAGTTGGTAACTAAGTGCAGTGAACCTGCTTCACAGAGATAATTGCTCAAAATATAAATGTGTGATGAATTATCAGAGTGAACAGTTTTGTGCCATGAGGCAGGTAAAGAAATGAGACATGGCCAGCACTATCAAAGCCCCTTTCAGGAAACATAAGTTCCTCCCACTTTCAAAAGGACTTGATTTCTAACACTATCATTTTTAATTTATTTGCCTATCATGAACTTTCCATATTTGGAATCTCACAGAATGTGTTCTTTGAAGCTTGGCTTCTTTTGTGAAGCATTATATTCATAAGATGCATTATGTTGTTGGGTGCAGTAGTAGCTCATGCATTTTTATATATAATACATTTTTCTTATCTGATTTTTTTTAAATTTTAATTTTAATTTTTTTTTTTTTTGAGACGGAGTTTTGCTCTTGTTGCCAAGGCTGGATTGCAACGGCCCGATCTTGGCTTACTGCAACCTCCGCCTCCTGGTTTCATGCGATTCTCCTGCCTCAGCCTCCCGAGTAGCTGGGAATACGGGCACCTGCCACCATGCCCAGCTAATTTTTTTGTATTTTGAGTAGAGACAGAGTTTCCCCATGTTGGCCAGGCTGGTCTCGAGCTCCTGGCCTCAAGTGATCCGCCCGCCTCGGCCTCCCAAAGTGCTGGGATTACAGGCGTGAGCCACGGTGACATTTGGGTTGTTTCTAGTTTATGGCTATTATGAATAAATATTGCAATGAGCATGCTTGTCACATGGTGCACATGTGAACACATTTCGATTGGTATGTGCCTGGAGGTGGAACTGATGGCTCATAAAGTCACATCAACTTCAGGTGATAATATGAACCAGCTTCCCAAAGTGGTTGTACCAATGGACATACCCTCCAGCAGGTATAAAACTGTCTGGACTCTCAGGACCCAGAAACAGGATGTCCTTCAATACATTAGTCCAGTGAGTCACGTGGCTCTGCAATATAAAACTTACCTGGGGTATGAGAATTGTGAGTCGGTCATCCAAGGCTCAGGAAAGCTGCCTGGGGCAAATGGAGCAGGTATGAGACTTCCAGTTGTTCCCCATCCTTTCTTGGAATATCCTTGTCTGATTTTAGTATCAAAATTTTTCTGGCCTCATAAAATGAATTTGGAAGTGTTTGCTCTTTTCTTAGTCTTTGAAAGAGTTTGTTTAAAATTGGTGTTCCTCCCGGGAGGCAGAGGTTGCAGTGAGCTGAGATCACGCCATTGCACTCCAGCCTGGGTGAGAAGAGCAAAACTCCATCTCAAATAAATAAAAATAAAAAATAAAATAAAAATAAAAATAAAATAAAATAAAATAAAATCGGTGTTCTTGCATCCTTAGATGTGTGGATGGCATTCACAGGTGAAGCCATTTAGTCTTGGAAAGTTTTTTAAGTTGCAGATTTGATTTATTTCTTTATTATAGGATTATTCCTTTTTTTTTTTTTTTTTCCTGAGGCAGAGTTTCGCTCTTGTTGCCCAGGCTGGAGTGCAATGGCAAAATCTTGGCTCACTGCAACATCCGCCTCCCAGGTTCAAGCGATTGTCCTGCCTCAGCCTCCCGAGTAGCTGGGATTATAGGCATGTGCCACTATGCCCGGCTAATTTTGTATTTTTAGTAGAGGCGGGGTTTCTCCATGTTGGTCAGGTTGGTCTGGAACTCCTGACCTCAGGTGATCCACCTGCCTCCACCTCCCAAAGTGCTGGGTTTATAGGCGTGAGCCACCGCGCCTGGCCTATATTATCTTTTTTAGGAGAGATTTTGTACATTGTGTTTTTAAAGGAATTTGTTTATTTCACTAGGTTTTCAAATTTATTGGCTTAACTTCATCATATCCATTTATTATTGTTTTATGTTCATGAATGATTTCTATTTTTTATTTTTATTTTTTAAACAAATGACTATTTTCACTATATCTAATTTTTAATTACACAGAGAAATAAAATTTTAAAAAGAAAAGCAGATAATCTGCCAAATGGCAATTAAGCTAAACTGTGACCTAAAAATGGGCTTATAAGTAAATATGACTTAAACAATTGATTCAATTTGCTTAATTCTCTTATTAAGACATAGGTGATAAATCTTTCTGCTCACTTTAGTAAAATAAAATCTAAGGTGCAGTTGATGGGTTTGGATTTTATCTTTAGCCCTTCGGTCTCATCTCTTCCGTATTTAATAGTTTAAAACTGAAATTTCTTGATTTTCATATGAGTTCATGATTCTTTGAGAATCCAAAGGGAATACCATCAAAATTTTCTTATCTAGTTCTAGCAAGAGTAAGATTGCTTTAGGGAGAATATTTCTTAGAATAGGAGCTCCATTATTTCAGTCCAAGGTAATCTTCTATACAGACAAATTCCCAGTGTAATTAATCACCACTCTGACTTAAATTAGAAGAATTTTGCAGTTGCAGTTTACTGTATATCTGTAAAATGTGAGCTAGATCTATCTAGTGTCAGTGAAATTGTTTCTCCTGTCTTCTAACTATTCTCTATAATAAACTGTGTTTGCCTCAGCCACAGATTTGAGTCAAACAAAATATTATGTAAATTATTCATTATAAACATAACTTGATTAATCACTTAAAATTTTAAAGTTCAATTCATAGTAAAATCCTTTTCTTTTATTTTCTTCCATCATAAGCAGTTCTCCAAATTATGTTATTTCATATAAAATCAAAAAGTCTGTGATGCATCTTTTTTTTTTTTTTTGAGACAGAGTCTTACTCTGTCACCCAGGCAGGAGTGCAGTGGCACTGTGTTGGCTCACTGCAACCTCCGTCTCCTGGGTTCAAGCAATTCTCCTGCCTCAGCCTCTCAAGTAGCTGGGATTAGGGGCACCCACTGCCACACCCAGCTAATTTTTATATTTTTAGTAAAGACAGGGTTTCACCATGTTGGCCAGGCTGGTCTCGAACTCCTAACCTCAGGTGATCCACCTGCCTCAGCCTCCCAGAGTGCTGGAATTACAGGCGTGAGCCACTGTGCCTGGCCAGTTGCATCTTAATTCATATTATTTTGTTCAGTCTTCTTTAGGTCTTAATGTCAACAGATGCTTTGAAATCATTATCATGTCTTTAACTTCCTTTCTCCAAGCTGAGTGCCAAATCTTTACATTTTTTTATATAACCCATTCTTTTCTTTTTTTTTTCCATCTTTTATTTTATTTTCTTTATTTATTTTTTGAGATGGAGTCTCGCCCTGTCCTCCAGGATGGAGTGCAGCGGCACAGTCTTGGCTCACTGCAACTGTTGCCTCCCGGGTTCAAGCAATTCTCCTGCCTCAGCCTCCTGAGTAGTTGGGATTACCAGCGCCTGCCACCATGCCCAGCTAATTTTTGTATTTTTAGTAGAGATGGGGGTTCCACCATGTTGGCCAAGCTGGTCTCGAACTCCTGACCTCAAGTGATCCGCCCGCTTCAGCCTCCCAAAGTGCTGGGATTACAGGCTTGAGCCACCACACTTGGCCTCAAGTTTTATTTTAGATTTGGGGGGTACCTGTGCAGGTTTGTTACCTGGGTATTGTAAAAGGAAAATAAAGCTTGGGACTCCCAAATGACTAAGCCAAAGGGAAAAGTCAAGCTGGAAACTGCTTAGGGCAAAACTGCCTCCCATTCTCTTCCTAAGAAAGATAACTACTTAGATAATAAAGCTACTTCCCCACAAGGAATTTCCTTGTGGACAAAGAACAGACAGATGTCAAAGTCATCCCTCAGCTCACTGAGATAAATGCATATCTGATTGCCTCCTTTGGAGAAGCTCATCAGAAACTCAAAAGAATGCAACTGTCTCTTACCTACCTATGACCTGGAATCCCCCTCCCCAATTTGAGTTGTCCTGCCTTTCCAGATGGAGCCAATGTACATCTTACATATGTTGATTGATGTCTCATGTCTCCCTAAAATGTATAAAACCAAGCTGTGCCCCGGCTACCTTAGGCACATGTCCTCAGGACATCCTGAAGCTGTGTCATGGGTGCGTGTCCTTAACTTTGTCAAAATAAACTTCCAAAATTGACTGAGAGCTGTCTCAGATACTGGGGGTTCGTGGTATATTGTGTGATGCTGAGGTTTGGGATATGAATAATCCTGGCACACAAGTGCTGAGGTACTGAGCATAGTACCCAATAGTCAGTTTTTCAACCCTTGCTCCCCTCCCTCCCTGGACTTCTGTCTTTTAAATCTTGCTATTGACTATTGATGCTTTCTCTTTTCTTCTTGTTCAAGCTCACCAGGAAATAATTGTATATTGTCTTAAAAGAAACAACTTTTGGCTTCACGATCCTCTCGTTTGTAAGTATATTCTTAATTTTATTAACTTCTGTTCTTATCTTTATTACTTTCTTTTTTTCTACTTTGTTTAGGCTTAACGTACTGTTCTTTTTCTGAGGCGGGTGCTTATTAATTTTGGCTTTCCTCCTTTCTAACAGGTGCCTTTAAAGCTATGAATTTTCCTTTAATCATGGCCTTGACTCCCTCCCATAAATTTTAGTGTCTCCAGAATCTGTAGTGATGTCCTGTTTCAGTCTTGATATTGGTAATTTGGGCCTTCTCTTTCCTTTTGTTCACCTTACTAGAGGTTCATTACTTTTATGATTTTTTTTTCAAAGAACCAGCTTTATGTTTCACTTATTTTTCTCCAGTTTTTCATTGATTTCTACTATTATCTTTAGTATTTCCTGCCTTCTGTTTGCTTTGAGTTTAATTTGCTCTTCTATTTTCTAGTTTTGAAGCAGTGTTGTTGTCTGGGGTAAATACCTGAGGTTTGTTGTCTCACAACAAGGAAAATTGAGTATGTGGACACACAAGAAGTGGGTTTAGGAGTTGAGGTTTAACGGGCAAAAGAAAGAGAAGGGAGACTAGAATAGCACTCTCTCCTGCCAGAGAGAGGGGCTCCTGAGTGGGACTTCCAGCCTGCAGCAAAGTGCTCTGGATTTTATAGACTGGCTTGAGGAGGCGCTGTCTGATTTATAGGACCCAAAGATTGGTTGGACCGGGTTTGACATCTACATAGCATGCGAGGAAGCTGGTGATCCCATCCTAATCTTCTATTATGCAAATAGAGTCGTTACCTGGCCGGCGCCATGTTGTCTTCTCCTCACTATACACGTGGTTGGCAAAGAAAAGGAAGATGGAGCCACCATGTTGAACATGCCTAGCCCTCAGGTAGCCCCTTTCCTATTGGCACAGCTGCCAGCATTCACTCGTGCACCTTTTTATGTCTGCAGCTCGATTTTACAGGCTGTCATTTGTTAGAAAAGAAAATGATTGACTGGGCGCGGTGGCTCACAACTGTAATCCCAGCACTTTGGGAGGCCGAGGCTGGTGGATCACCTGAGGTCAGGAGTTCGAGACTAGCCTGACCAACATGGCGAAACTTTGTCTCTATTAAAAACATAAAATTAGCCTGGTGTGGTGGCGGGCGCCTGTAATTCCAGCTACTTGGGAGGGTGAGGCAGGAGAATCCCTTGAACCTGGGAGGCAGAGGTTGCAATGAGCCGAGATCACGCCATTGCACTCCAGCCTGGGCAACAAGAGTGAAACTCCGTTTCAAAAAAAAAAAAAAAAGGAATGATTTGGGGGCTGCTTTGTATTAAAAGGGAAACCTTACCGAGGACTTCCTTACCTTTACTATCTGCTAAATAATTCCTTTTTTAACTCCTATATCAGTTTCACGGATGTGAGTTCAGATTATTGATTTGGGACATTTCCTCTTTTCTGATGTAAGCACTTAGTGTCCTAAATTTCCCTCTCACCACTGTTTAAGCTGCGTCCCACAAATTTTGATGTGTTTTCATTTTCACTCAGTTCAATATATGTTTTGATTTCTCTTGAGACTTCTCTGTGATTCAAGGATTATTTAGAAGTGTGTTTTTTAGTTTCCTAGTTTTTGGAGATTTTCTTGTGATCTTTCTGACTGATTTCTAGTTCGATTCCACTGGGGTTGGGGAACACACTTGACATGATTTCAATTCCTTTAAATTCGTTCAGGTTTGTTTTATGGCCCAGGATATGGTATATGATTATCAAAGGAAAATAAAAACTCAGGACCCCAATTCACCAGGCCAAAAGAAAAAAATTAAGCTGAGAGCCGAATCATGAAAGAAGCTGCCTTTCATTTTGTTCCTAAGCAGACAGTTACAGATAACAGGTTAAATTATCTCCAAAGGTAGCTACTCCGTGTTCCCCTTATCTTAACGATTTGCTGAGCATGAGACGAATATGTAATTGACTCTTTCTCTACTTGCTCCTTTTCTCTTGCGACATGTGGATGACTGTTTCTCTCCAGCCCACTTTTCCCCTTTAAATACTGACGCCCTTAAATTCATCTTTAGAGAAAGGCACAGACCACAGACTGTTTCTGTGATTCTGAGTTTACTTCTTCTGGGCATGTCCTTAACCTTGGCAAAATAAACTTCTAAATTGATCGATGCCTGTCTCAGAAACTTTTTGGTTTACATGATCTTGGTACACAAGCCATAGGTGCTTGAAAAGAATAATATGTCTTCTGTTTTTGCTGGGTGGAGTGTTTTATAGATGTTGATTAGATACTGTTGACTGATGATGGTGTTGAATTCTTCTATATCCTTGCTGATTTTCAGTTTAGTTCTCTTAGTTGTTGAGAGAATAGTGTTGAAGTCTCCAGCTATAACTGTGTATTTGTTTATTTTTGTCTTTCAGTTCTGTTTCTTATATTAATAAACTTTATTTTTAGAACAGTTTTAGACTTGAAGAAGCGAGAACATAGTCTCCCATCCCCCCAGTTTCCCTTATTATGAACACTTTACAGTAGTATAATACATTTGTCATAATTAAGGAACCAATATTGATACCTTATTATTAACTAAACTCCATCATTTATGTCGCTTTCCTTATATTTTCCCTAATGTCCTTTTTCTCTTCTAGAATACCACATTATATTCAATTGTCTTGTCTCCTTAGGTTCTGTGGTATAATAGGAAATATACACAGTATTTTGTCTTTGTCCCTGGTTCCTGTCACAGAGCTCCTAAAACCCTTGGAATTTCCTGAATGATTGCAGTGTCCTGTGTTATTCATAATGAGCCCCTTTTGATCATACCTGAGTTAAGGCTAATGAGGTGACTTAGGGTTGGTCCCCTAGATAACCTCAGAATGGGGACAGTCACCAGAAAGACCAAATAATTAGAGGATTCGAGGGTTGAAATTTTTATCCCCACCCACCAATTTTTGGGAAGCAGGGAGGCTAGAGATTAAGCTCTATTACAACTCTTGGGTTGGGCATGGTGGCTTGCATCTGTGATCCCAGCACTTTGGCAGGCTCAGGTTGGAGGACTGCTTGAATCTACGAGTTTGAGACCAGCCTGGGCAATATAGCAAGACTTTCATGTTTACAAAAAATAGAAAAAATTAGCTGGGCATAGTGGTGTGTGCCTGCAGTCCCTGCTACCCAGGAGGCTGAAGCTGAGGTGGGAGGATCACCTGAGCCTGGGAGGTCGAGGATGCACTGAGCCATGTTCGTGCCATTATACTCCAACCTGGGTGACGGAGTTAGACCATGGTCTCAAAACAAAAACCAGAAAACCCCCTCTTGAACAACAAGCTCTCATGAGCTTCTGGGTTGCTGAACATGTGGAGGTGCTGGGAGGGTGGCACACCCAGAGGAGGCGTGGAAGCTCTGCGTCCACCCACACCTTGCCCTGTCCATCCATCTCTTTATCTGTCTGTTCATCTGTATCGTTTATAATAAACTGGTAAACTTAAGTAAAGTGTTTCCCTGAGTCCTGTGTGCCATTTTAAGAAATTATTGAGGCCAGTTGCGGTGGCTCACACTTGTAATCCCAGCACATTGGGAGGCTGAGGTGGGCGGATCACCTGAGGTCAGGAGTTCAAGACCAGCCTGGTCAACATGGTGAAACCCTGTCTCTACTAAAAATACAAAAATTTGCTGGGTGTGGAGGCACATGCCTGTAGTCTCAGCTACTCTGAAGGCTGAGTCAGGAGAATCACTTGAACCTGGGAGGTAGAGGTTGCAGTGAGTTGAGATTGCACCACTGCATTCTCGCCAGGGCAACAGAGCAAGATTCCATCTCAAAATAAATAAATAAATAAATAAAAGTATTGAACCTGAGGCGCGAGGTTGTGGGAACCTTGATTTATAGCTGGTCAGCCAGAAACATGGGTTTCAGCCTGGGACTTGCAATTGGCGTCTGAAGTGGAGGCATCTTGCAGGACTGAGCCCTTGACCTGTAGGATGTGACACCATCTCAGGTAGGTAGTGCCAGAGTGGAACTGAATTACAGACACCAGTTGGTGTCTGCTGAAGAATTGCTTGATGTGGAGGGAAGCCCACCATATCTGATCACAGAAACAGTTTTTGTTTCTCTTGGCTATGACTTTTCTTAGGCTTTCCTTGTTTTTGATGACCTTGAAATTTTTGAGGAGTGGTAGTCAGGTATACTATAGGATCTCCTGCTACTGAATTTTTTTTTTTTTTGAGACGAAGTTTCACTCTTCTTGCCCAGGCTGGAGTGCAATGGCATGATCTCGGCTCATAGCAACCTCTGCCTCCCAGGTTCAAGCAATTCTCCTGCCTCAGCCTCCCAAATAGCTGGGATTAGAGGCATGCGCCACCATGCCTGGCTAATTTTGTATTTTTAGTAGAGATGAGGTTTCACCATGTTGGCCAGGCTGGTCTTGAACTCTTGACCTCAGGTGATCCATTCACCTTGGCCTCTCAAAGTGCTGGGATTACAGGTGTGAGCCACTGCACCCCGCCTTTTCTGTGTTTTTCTCATAATTAGACTTGGGTAATGAGGTTTTTTGGAAGGAAAGTCACAGAGGTAAAGTGCCATTTTCATCTTATATCAAGGGTACATACTGTTGATGTGATTCATGACTGTTGATGTTGAACTTGGTCAACTGGCTAAAGTAGTGTTTATCAAGTTTTTCCCCTGTAAAGTTATTCTTTTTTCCTTCCTTTCCATACTATACTCAGTGGTTACTTATATGAAGTATGGTCACACAACAAACCTCTGCCTCCCAGGTTCAAGCGATTCTCCTGCTTCTGCCTCCCGAGTAGCTGGGATTACAGGTGTGTTCTGCACCTGGCTAATTTTTGTATTTTTAGTAGAGATAAGGTTTCGCCATGTTGGCCAGGCTGGTCTCAAACTGCTGACCTCAAGTGATCCGCGTGCCTCGTCCTCTGAAAGTGCTGGGATTACAGGCGTGAGCCACCATGCCCGGCCTTAAACTTTCTGTTTTTCCCCCAAGGAATGTTTTTAAGCCTATTTGTGTCAGTAAATATTAATTTTAAAAAACTTGCATTTTCCAGCAATTATACTATTGTCTTTCATTTAATAAACATTTTTTTGTCCCCCTATTATATCTGTAAACTCCTCAGGGATATAAGACACAACCTAAAATCAGTGTGAGCCACCTAAGACACGTGGTGACACTCAAATTACCTTGGGAAGAGGTTTACCTATTTACATGCCCACCGTTAGGATATGAGAGCACTGGCATCTGTACAACTTTGCCATTCCTCAGTGTAATAAAAAAATCGTTGTTTTTTTGGCCAGGTGCCGTGGCTCACACCTGAAATCCCAGCACTTTGGGAGGCCAAGGCGGGCGGATCACGAGATCAGGAGTTCGAGACCAGCCTGGCCAACATGGTGAAACCCTGTCTCTACTAAAAATACAAAAATTAGCTGGGCGTGGTGGCGAGTGCCTGTAATCCCAGCTACTCAGGAGGCTGAGGCAGGAGAATCGCTTGAACCCAGGAGGCAGAGGTTGCAGTGAGCCGAGATCACACCACTGCACTCCAGCCTGGGCAACAGAGTAAGACTCCGTCTAAAAAAAAAAAAAAGAAAATCGTTGTTTCTGGCTGGGCATGGTGGCTCACACCTGTAATCCCAGTACTTTGGGAGGCCAAGGCAGGTGGATCACCTGAGGTCAAGAGTTCGAGACCAGCCTGACCAACACAGTGAAACCCCATCTCTACTAAAAATACAAAAATTAGCCAGGCGTGGTGGCATGCGCCTATAATTCCAGCTACTTGGGAGGCTGAGACAGGAGAATCACTTGAACCTAGAAGGCAGAGGTTGCAGTGAGCCGAGATTGCGCCACTGCACTCCAGCCTGGGTGATGGAGTGATACTCTGTCTCAAAAAAAAAAAAAAAAAAAATCGTTTCTTTGGTCACCAGCTAGGTGGAACAGGATGTCTCATTTTTGTTTTAATTTGCATTTCCCAACTAGTATTTTTTTCTGATGATTATTAGCCGTTTGGTTTTTTTTTCTTCCCTTGTGGATTGTCTGTTTTCTCCTTTGGCCCATATTTTTGTGCTGTCGTTTTCTTAGTGATTTGTAGGCATTAAAAAAAAAAATTAAGGATAGTGATCTTTTTGTATGTTATATGAATTGCAAAGTTTCCCCCAGTCAGCTGCTTTGTTTATGGGGTCTTTTGATATATAGAAGTTTTAAATTCTGAAATTAACAAATTAACCAATCTTTTCCTTTAATGGTTTGTGCTTATTGTTTCCTGTTTAAGAATATGCATTTATATACCAGGTAATAAAGATATTATTCTACATTTTTAAATAGTTCTTACAGCTTTATTTTATACATATTATCTGCACATTTTGATGGTCATATTTCTTTACTTTCAATAAACCTATTGTTTCTTTACCCCATTTCTTATTTCATTAACTATGGCTACTGGTACAGTGTTGAGTAAGAGTGAAATGAGATCATAGCCCATTCCTGACTTTCATGGGAATGCTTTTTTTTTTTTTTGAGACGGAGTCTCACTCTGTCACCCAGGCTGGAGTGCAGTGGCGTGATCTCAGCTCACTGCAACCTCCGCCTCCCAGGTTCAAGCGATTCTCCTGCCTCAGCCTCACGAGTAGCTGGGACTACAGGCACCCGCCACCATGCCCGGCTAATTTTTGTATTTTGTAGTAGAGACAGGGTTTCACCATGTTGGCCAGGCCGGTCTTGATCTCCTGACCTTGTGATCCACCCACTCGGACTCCCAAAGTGCTGGGATTATAGGCGTGAGCCACCGTGTCTGGCCGGGAATGCTTCTAATAAGTATGCTGTTTGCTCTAGGGTACTTTTTTAGAAGAAAGATTCATTCACGTTTGAGAATATCTGTGTCTTGCCTTTCTTCCTGAATTACCGTATTTAGTTTAGTTAGGAAAATCACGGTCTTTCCTTATAGCCTTCTCTGCTTTGCAAAGCATGTGTACAACAGCATCTCATTCGTTTCTCACAAAAAAAGGTGAAAACCCAGGACTTGGCAGGGCAGGGTCCTGATCCAGGCCATGGGAGAGGGTGGCCAAATCTGCACTGTCTTAGCTCGGAGATAGAGCTAGATTGCTATTGTCACTTGTGGAAGGTAGATGGCAAAAGTGACCTCATGTCTCTCTCCTCCCTGTGTCTGCCTGCTTCTCCATGTGACTTTGTATCTGCTCCCGCTAAAGAGATTGTAAGATTGCTGTAGACTGGACTGCATCCCCTACAACCCCTGCCCAATTCACTGAAGTCCTAACTCCCAGTACCTCAGAATGTGACTGTATTGGAGACAGGGTCTTTAAAGAGGGAGTTAAGTGAAAATGAGGTCATTAGGGTGGGCCCTAATTCAGTGTGACTGGTGCCTTTATAAGAAGAGGAGATTAAGACACAGACACATACAGAGGGAAAGCCATGTGAGACACAGGGAGAAGATGGATACTTACAAGCCAAGGAAAGAGACCTCAGGAGAAACCAACCCTGCCGACTCTTTGATCTTGGACTTCCTGCCTCTAGAATTGTGAAAAAATAAATCTGTTGTTTAACCACCCAGTCTGTGATACTGTGTTATGGCAGCCCTAGCAAACTAACCCAGAGCTGGAGTCTATTCCCCCACTTCTTGAATCTGGGCTTGGCCATGTGACTTGCTCCAGTCAAGAAGCAAGCAGAAGCAATGTGTGTGCCTGTAGGCCTTGCCTGTTCAACTGTGCGCTTGCACTTCTGTCATCACCATGACAACACGCTTGGGTTAGGCTGCTGGAGCATGAGAGGCATGTGGAGCTGAGCTGATTCACTCCAGTCATACCAGGCTTCCTATCCAAGCCCAGTCTAGATCAGCAAGCAGCCAGCCAGCCTTTAGATGTGTAGGTGAGCCCAGCCGAGACCAGCAGAGCTGCCTAACCAAGCCCAGATGACCCTAGATATGTGAGCAGTATATGTTATTTTTGCTGGACACTGAGATTTTGTGGTTGGTGGTTATGCAGCATCATTGTGGTAACAGAATGGAGTTGCACTTCCCTGTGCCTGCCTGGCCAGCCTCAGATGATGTGAAACGGGTACTGGGGCCTGGGCTGAGGTTGCAGGGACCCAGTTGCTGCCTAAACGGTTGAGTCGAAGGAGTAGTTGAAGAAGGTGGAGCCTAGAGTGAAAGCCAAGGGGCCCAGGCCCAGAGAAGTATATAGACTGAAGAGAAGAGGTTCAGGGCCGGGTGCGGTGGCTTATGCCTGTAATCCCAGCCCTTTGGGAGGCTGAGGCAGGTGGGTCACCTGAGGTCAGGAATTTGAGACCAGCCTGGCCAACATGGTGAAACACCATCACTACTAAAAATACAACAAAATAGCTGGGTGTGGTGGCGTGCACCTGTAGTCCCAGCTACTCGGGAGACTGAGGCAGGAGAATTGCTTGAACCGGGGAGGTGGAGGTTGCAGTGAGCCGAGATCGTGCCTCTGCACTCCAGCCTGGGCGACAGAACGAGACTCCGTGTCAAAAAAAAAAAAAAAAAAAAAAAAAAAGAGGTTCAGAGACTCAGAAATGTGATGTCCAGACTGCCTGCCAGAAGTGTATCCACCCTTAGAATAAGAATCCCGCCCTCCCAGTTATACCTTGCTTGTCTACATGGGGAAATTATCCCAGATATTATAGCAACTGTCCCTGCCTGTGGTCCACCTTAATTTAGGAACCCTTGCTTGCTGAAAGGAGGCCAACACTCATCAGTTGTAGAGTCCAGGTCCCTTAGGATATTCCTGGGCTGGTCATAAGTTGCACCCTGGGGTCTCCTGGTTGGTGGCTAGAGAAGGGTAGAAGGCAATTCTGCCAGAAGAGCTAGTCCTCTTGTGATACATTGGAAAAATTTTTAGCAAATATTCAGTCACTTTTCTCTCCTTGGAGCAGAGTATATTTTCCTGCCCCATTGGCTCTGGGCTTGGCCATATGACTTGCTTTGGCCAGTGAAATGTGGATAGATATGATGTGTTAGGAACAGAAGCTTTAAAGCTTCACGTATTTGTCATTAGTCATGGGAAGAATGTGCCCCAGACAGTGGATGGTTCAAGGAGAATACAGAGAAAAGGGGAATGGATTTGAGCCATAAAAGCCGAGAACCAAACCTAGAATCTGTAGACAGACACCTAAGCAAGAAAAATAAATGCTTGCTATTGTAACATGTGAATTAAGGGGTGGCTTGTTTTGTAGCATTACTGTGGCTATAGCTGACTAATACACCTTTCTTTGAGGGAGTCATCCAGGCCAAGAGGGAGCTTTTTGGGCACTGGTGATGGAGTGAGACATGGATCCACAGAATGGGAAGCTACCCTTATTGTGACTCAGGTCTAGCAAAGGGGCCTGGCAGGAGTAGGTCAAGGGCTTCAGGGACCTGGGGAGGATGCATTTCATGGCTTGATTCTAGCCCAAGGGGCTGTAGGGAATAGAAGCCAGTGGGCATTCTTTTAGTTCTAATCTATGAGATTGAGGAAAGATCTTCTGTCCCCACTGCCCAATTATTGGCTGATGAGGAAGAACTTTATTCTAAATATTCAGAGCTAGCTGGGTGCAGTAGCACACACCTGTAGTCCCAGCTACTCAGGAGGCTGAAGCAAGAGGATTGCTTGAACCCAGGAGTCCAGCCTGGCAACATAGACACCGTCTCTAAAAAATAGATAAATAAAAAAATTAAAAATAATTCAGAGCTGCTAGCTACTTCTCTTCCATCAGATGAAGACCTGAAAAACTGTGGTGTCTTGCCCTGCTCTCAAGATCCCTTCTGATTCCTAACCCACAAACTGGTACAGTCCAGTGGGCATGAAGTCTTCAGTGGATGTAGAAAGTTCCTGAAAGGGGCTCGGTTTGGTGGCTCGCACCTGCAATCCCAGCACTTTGGGAGGCTGACATGAGAGGATCACTTGAGGCCAGGAGTTCGAGACCAGCCTGGGAAACATAGTGAGGCCCTGTCTCTACAAAAATTTAAAAATGAGCAGGGCATGGTGGCATGCACCTGTAGTCCCAGCTACTCGGGAGCCTGAAGTGAGAGAATTGCTTGAGCCCAGGAGTTCAAGGCTGCTGTGAGCTATGATCACACCACTGCACTCTAGCTTGGGCAAGAGAGCAAGACCCTATCTCCCACAAAAAAATAAACAACAAAAAAGAAAGTTCCTGAAGGGGATCAGGAGAATGGAGGATCACGACTCAGTCCTCAGCTACTCAGAAAGCAATGCGTGGGCAGCAGGACAGTGGCTGGAGGTTTGATGATTGGATGGACTCTTCTTGGAGTTAAGGGTGGGGTATATACAGTGGAGAGGGCTGAGCCTTTTCCTTCCCCACCTCTGGCCAGGGGTGCCTTTGATGCACAGGGTAACACTCTGGCAAGGGCTCTGAGTCTTTTAATTCAGCTTCCTTAGCTCTGGAGTCCCAACTGTTTGCAGATGGCTGGCTGATATCCTCATTTTTAAAGACCTGTTTTGAATTTTTGTCCTCTTTTTAGCTCTTCATTGGTATTTTAAGGGGAGGGATCTTATAAAGGACTTAAATACCAAGTTGAGTTGGTAGTGTCTGTCTTTGATTAAAAAAAAATTGGCTGGGTGCAGTGCCTCACGCCCGTAATCCCAGTACTTTGGGAGGCCAAGGTGGGTAGATCACCTGAGGTTGGGAGTTTGAGACCAGCCTGACCAACATGTAGAAACCCCGTTTCTACTAAAAATACAAAAAAATTAACTGGGCATGGTGGCAGGCACTTGTAATCCCAGCTACCTGGGAAGCTGAGGCAGGAGAATTGCTTGAACCCAGGAGGTGGAGGTTGTGGTGAGATCATGCCATTGCACTCCAGCCTGGGTAACAAGAGTGAAACTTCATCTCAGAAAAAAAAAAAAAAAAATCTTTCCTGAGGGTTCCTAATAAGGCAGGCAGTTCTAGAGGGTAGCTTGGGAAGGGTGTGCTAAGTATGGGTTGAGCGCATGGGAATGCTAGCTTAGCTCCAAAATCTTCATTTCCAGAATCTCTCTACCTGTTCTCTTCACTCCCACCCCCATTCCTCTGACAAAGCCACCATCATCTCTTGCCTGGACTGTTGCAGTTGCCACAGTAAATGGCATCCTTGCTAATTTTTGACTATGCCGGTTATTCTCTTATGGCAGGACTTTTGCACTTGCTGTCTCCTCTGCCTTGGATGCTCTCCTCAGGGATCTGCGTGGCTCACTCCCTTACCATCTTCACACATCACCTAGCTGAGAACTTCCCTGAGTGTTGGATCTAAAAGCACAATTTCCCCATCCCCAACATTTCCTGTTATATTTCTTTTGCTTATCACCATCTAACCTACCGTATATGTTGTTTATTACCTATCACTCTGTCCTAGAACAAGAACTCCATGGTGGCAGGTTTCTTTTCTTTTCTTTTTTTCTTTTGCACACTGATGTATCCCCATCTACTGCGCAGATAGTAGGTGTTCAGTAAATACTACCAAATGCATGCATTTGATGACCTCACCTGGCCATTTGTTGATGGTTGGAGAGTACTGGCTGGTTGAAGGGTGTCAGAGGGCCCCTGTGCCCCACCTGTGAAGGTGCAGTTCATAGCTGGAGTCAGGGGGACACCGAATACCTAACCTGTATGAAGTCCATGCAGTAGGCATCGTAGGCTTGTCCACTAGGGTGACGGTAAGATGCCCCCTAAGAGCTTGGAAAGAAAAGTTGTTAAGATTGTCTTCTGAGAGTTCTACTCTGAAATGGACCCACAATGGAGGGGATTAGAGACAAGCAATGTGAACTTAAAGGCACAGAGCAAAATTGAAGGCTATGAATGAAGCGTGAGTCAGATGGGAGGATGGAGAGGGATGTATTGGAAACAGAGGCAGGAGGCACCAGGAGGTGGAACCCTGGCCCAGGGATCAAGTCCTGTGCTTGGTACACTAAATAAATAACTGTTCACTAACTCCTCAGCTTTGCCTGTGAGCTCACAAAGCAGCTTTCAGACCATGGACTGGCTTCCCATCAAGCTCATTTGTTGTCATAAATACATTGGCCTGTGGATGGTTAAGTTATATATCCCGCTAAAAATTACCACATTGGCCTTGGGCTTACAAATTTTACTTCCTAATGAGTTAGGAAGTCCATGTCAGCTTATATGAGACTGGTCACCAGATCCACTTTCTGGACCTATAATACTGAAGAATAGATAAATGACTGGCTGGGGGCAAGTTCACTGAGCAAATAATACTGCACAGAGTCTTTTGGGATGCAGCTAGCCAGGGATTTCCTGGTGTCCCACTTTCCTTTTCACAGCTGTCTTTTTCTTTCTTTCTTTCTTTTTTTTTTTTTTTTGAGACCGAGTCTCGCTCTGTTGCCCAAGCTAGAGTGCAGCAGCGCGATCTCGGCTCACTGCAACCTCCACCTCCTGGCTTCAAGCGATTCTCTTGTCTCGCCCTCCCAAGTAGCTAGGACTACAAGCACGTGCCACCACACCCGGCTGATTTTTTTTAAGTGGAGATGAGGTTTCACCATGTTAGCCAGGATGCTCTTGATCTCCTGACCTTGTGATCTGCCTGCCTCGGCCTCCCAAAGTGCTGAGATTACAGGCGTGAGCCACCGTGACTGGCTAGCTGTCTTTCAAAATCCTAAACATTTGGCCAGGGCCGTGGCTCATGCCTGTAATCTCAGCACTTTGGGAGGATGAGGCAGGTGGATCACCTGAGGTCAGGAGTTCGAGACCAGCCTGGCCAACATGGTGAAACCCTGTCTCTATTAAAAATACAAAATTAGCCAGGTTTGGTGGCATGTGCCTATAGTCCCAGCTACTTGGGAGGCTGAGGCAGAAGAATTGCTTGAACCCTAGAGGGGGAGGTTGCAGTGAGCCGAGATTGGGCCACTGCACTTCAGTCTGGGAGACAGAGTGAGACTCCGTCTCAAAAAAAGAAAATAAAAACCCAAACCCAAAAACCTAAACATTTGGTCAATCTGGGAAGATATCCTTGAAGCAGACAGCTTCTGGGATAACTTGTTTTTGCTAGGTTCTTGGTGAGAGGGGGACCTCTTAGCTTATGTTGCTTGCAAATTAGATAACTGGATACAGGCTTGAAATGTGTTGATGGCATGTGTAGCAGACACCAGGAATGCCCACCTGAAATCTATTCTGTTTCTTCTTGCTGCCAGAATCCTGATTTTGGCAATGATCCTCAACCATCCTAAAGTGAGGGTTGACAAACGTTTTCTGTAAAGGGCAAGAGAGTAAAATTTAGGCTTTGTGAGCCAAGAGGCAAATTTGAGAATATTATGTAGCAATGTTCATATAATTTTTGTGTGTCATGAAATATTATTCTTTTGACTTTCCCCTCCAATCATTTAAAAATGTAAAATTCAGGCCAGGCGCAGTGGCTTACGCCTGTGATCCCAGAACTTTGGGAGGCCAAGGTGGGTGGATCACTTGAGGTCAGGAGTTTGAGACCAGCCTGGCCAACCTGGTGAAACCCCATCTCTACTAAAAATACAAAATTGGCTGGGCGCAGTGGCTCATGCCTGTAATCCCAGCACTTTGGGAGGCTGAGGAGGGCAGATCACAAAGTCAGGAGATTGAGACCATCCTAGCTAAGACGGTGAAACCCCGTCTCTACTAAAAATACAAAAAATTAGCCGGGCATGGTGGCGGGCGCCTGTCGTCCCAGCTACTTGGGACGCCGCTGAGGCAGGAGAATGGCATGAACCCGGGAGGTGGAGCTTGCAGTGAGCCAAGATAGTACCACTGCACTCCAGCCTGGGCAACAGAGCCAGACTCTGTCTCAAAAAAAAAAAAAAAGTACCCAGGCATGGTGGTTCATGCCTGTAATCCCAGCTACTTGGAAGGCTGAGGCAAGAGAATCGCTTGAATCGGGGAGGCAGAGGTTGCAGTGAACTGAGATGGCACCACTGCACTCCAGCCTGGGCAACAGAGCGAGAATCTTGTCTCAAAAAATACATAATAAAAAGAAAGAGCTTGGGTTCTTGACTGGCAATACCAGCAACCACCTGTCCTATAACTTGCCAAGTGAGAAAAATAATGCCCAAGGTTTATGCAGCTATTGATCCACTTCCTTATTGCCTGCAGCTGTGCTTTTAGCTGATCCGGTGTGCTAGGGATGTCAACATTATCTGCCCCACCCCCACCCTCAGATGCTGGTGCCCAGATGGCTGTGTTTTGCCCCACATGATCCATCTCGCTCACTCCCATGTGCCCGCCCTCACTGTTCAGACCTGACCCAAAGTTAGCCAATCCATAAGTTGGCCAGTGACCAATGACCTTTGTGGCTTGGCTCAGTGGATGAATGTGACCAAGCTGATTCCCTCTCTCAGGAAAAGGAACTGAGATTCCTTTTTCGGGTTCTGGCAGGTCAGAAGGAGGTAGACCAAAACAATATGGTGGAGTCATGTGAGTGGTGAATCCTGGAAGAAACATCCACAAATGTCATGGCTGAGGTGTCTGCAAATGCTTCTGATGCATCCTTACCTCCAACTCCCAGCTCTGAAAGCTCAGCCTGTTGTGGCCCTAGCTCCTGGATTTCTTCTTGATTCCAAGCATACCTTGCAAGTTCCACTTAGTCCCTCCCCAGACCATGGCAATTTTAGAATGTAGGCCGGCGTCCTGCTCAGCATTCCCTTTGTTTCACTGCTTCCCAAAAGGGCTGGGGATTGGGGAAGGGAAGAAAGTCCTGGCCAGACCCTTGACAGCAGTGCAATGCCCCCTGCCCAAAGGCCCCAGCACCACTTGGGCCAAGGGAGCACGGGTCCACTGGGCTCCCGAGAGCCATTCTGAGCACAGAGGCTACGGGACTAGTTTACCCTTTACAAGCATCTGGTTTTACGCTTTCCTGAAGCTACAAAAAAAAAAAAAAAAAAAAAAAAGTTTTTCCAAGTGGATGGTGAATGTGCAATCCCCGGGGGTGTAGTAGGGTGGGAATAGAAACAGGGTGAGGGGTGCTCTGAGGAGTTAAGGCTCTGACAGGTCACTGAGGGAGGGTGACTGAGGTCCCAAAACTTTCTCCAGGACCTGTTGGCACCTGTTGGAGGAGGGATCAAGGGGCTGGCTTGCAGCATGACAGTCAGGAGCCTTTCGGGGCCGGGTGGGGCTCCAGATGGGAGGGTTAGGTGACCTGGAGGGCGCATGGAGCCTGTGTTCCTGCCAAAGTCCAGGGCGCAGCTGGTTCCTTGCAGCCTCTAGCCCCCAGAGGACTGGTGGGACCAGCAGGGGTGAGGGCCTTGCAAGGTTGGTGATGGTGAGCCAGCCGCCAGACGGCAACCGGGCAGTGTCCCAGAGAAGGGTCTGTGGGCCAACTCCCAAGATCCAGTATTCAGTAAACACTTAAGCCCAGCCCTAAGCAGCCCTGGGGACAGAGCCCTCTCCCCTGTGGAGGATGCAGGTGCAGATTCTATCGCAACCGAGGATGACTGGGTGTGAGCTACGAGGGAGGCTGCAAAAAGTGCAGGGCTTGGCAGGGGATCTGTGTATGGCAGAAGGAAGATGAAGACTCTGGAAGATAGGGAAGGGAGAGGGCCAGCAGGGTCAGGGGCGTCATCATGCCCAAAGAGAGCAGAGGAGATAGGAGATACTGCAGTAGGCGAGTGGCCTTGGGGCTTGTATTTGGGGTGTGAACACTAACATCTGGAAGGGTGAACACTAACATCTGGAGCTAGAGACAGCCTCTTGGGAGTCATTTCTGTACAAGTGGTCATTGAGATGACATGGAGTGGATAAAATTGTGTGAAGAGTTGAGAAAAAAAGGAATAAAACCCTAGAGAGCATTTAAGAGTGGAGAGAGAAGCCTGTGGAGGAGGCAGAGAGAGAGTAGGGTCAGCAGGTCAGAAGAGATCCCAGAGGCACAGCTCAGAGGCAGGGAGGGAACATTCCAGGAATCAGGGGGTGGCCACCAGTGTGGACTGGAGCAGAGAAGGCGGGGAGGAGACCAGGAAAATGGAAGGTCCCAGGTGACTTGCAAAAGCAGCCCTGGGGATGCTGGGGACAGAGGTCCCGGGAAGAGTGTGGGAAGAAAGCAAGGTGGGCAGTGAGAGCCCAGCTGGAGAGGGAGGGCAGACTGGAGATGGCGTCCTTGAGTGGGAAGCAGGAATGAGGCTCTTTAAGGATGGGGAGTGGGCACTTGGGTGAATGCTAGTGTCCTCGGAGGCTTGCTTCTGTCCCTGTCACATCTCACAGGACCATCTCTTTCTCATTCACAAACTCCCTCAGGCCTCACCCCATCCCTTGAGGATCATGTAAAGAAATTCCTACTTGCTGGAGACAATTGGCCCATTTTTTTTTTTTTTTTTTTTTTTTTACATGCATCTCAGGGATAGTCTCTCTAATCAGATGTGTGGGCCGGGCTGGGGATCTGAGCACCTGAGGACCCAGGAAATGGTACAGCGAATGCACTTCTTTCAGGTGGTCCCCAAATCAGTAGCAAGAGGCTGCCTCCTCCAGAAGGTCTGTTGCTGTTTTCTCCCACCCTCTTGGCCACTCTATGACCCTTTGCCATGTCCCAGAACCAAGGTCAGCAGCACAGTGCTTTATTGATGATTAGAACAAGGTACCTGGATGCCCTTGCTGTGGCATGATCTATCTAGGGGCTCTGAAGCCCTCCTGCACCTCCTGTAGGCTCACAACCTGGTGAAGGGATACAGAAGGAGGAGGTAGCTGTGTGCAGGGGGCCCTGTGTCCCAGAGACAGGCTGAGGCTCAAACATCAGACATATTTTCCAGATTGATTACCATGCCTGGAGCAAGTACAGGACAAGCCGCTGGCCTTCCTGCCTCCACTCCCACTGGGTTAACTGGGGCAGGGAGGCCCACAAATCCTCCTAATGAAGGCTTCCTTCCCACCCTCCCCTTTTGCCCCCACTGTTGACTTTCTGTAGGATCAGCTGCCCTGGCATGTGGGACTGTCAGAGGTGCTGGAACCAGAGTGACTCCATCTTAAATAGGGGCTGGGTAAAATGAGGCTGAGACCTACTGGCTGCATTCCCAGGAGATTAGGCATTCTTAGTCACAGGATGAGACAGGAGGTCGACACAAAATACAAGTCATAAAGACCTTGCTGATAAAACAGTTTGCAGGAAAGAATCCGAACAAAACTCACCAAAACCACGATGGCGAAGAAAGTGACCTCTGATTGTCCTCACTGCTCATTACATGCTAATTATAATGTATTAGCCGGTTAAAATACACTCCCACCAGCACCACGACAGTTTATAAATGCCATGGCAACCCAAGGAAGTTACCCTATACGGTCTATAAAGGGGAGGAACCGTCAGTTCTGGGAATTACCCACCTCTTTCCTGGAAAACTCATGAATAGTCCACCACTTGTTTAGCATATAATCAAGAAGTAAAAATAAATATGAGCAGCTGAGCAGCCCATGCTGCTGCTCTGCCTATGGAGTAGCCACTTTTATTCCTTTACTTTTTTTGTTTTTTTTTCTGAGATGGAGTTGCCCAGGCTGGAGTGTGATGGCATGATCTTGGCTCACTGCAGCTTCTGCCTCCCAGGTTCAAGTGATTCTTCTGCCTCAGCCTCCTGAGTAGCTGGGATTACAGGCGCCTGCCACCACACCTGGCTAATTTTTTATATTTTTAGTAGAGACAGGGTTTCAAAATGTTGGCTAGGCTGGTCTTGAACTCCTGACCTCAGGTGATTCACCTGCCTCGGCCTCCCAAAGTGCTGGGATTACAGGTATGAGCCACTGTGCCCAGCCTATTCCTTTACTTTCTTAATAAACTTGCCTTCACTTTACTGTATGGACTTGCCCTGAATTCTTTCTTGTGCAAGACCCAAGAACCCTCTCTTGGGGTCTCGATAGGGACCAACTTTCACTCTGCTTAGAGACCCTCTGCAAATCCAAGGCTGCTGTTGAAACAGGTCTTGCTCACCCCTGTCCCAGACTCCAATGTTCAATTCTTTGACACTGCAGTCTGCCCCGTTACTGACCACTGATTTGACAGATGGCCCCTACCTCTGCCAGAAGACAGTGAGGGCTGTCCCCTGGTGTCCCCAGCTTTGAGGCAGCCAATGTGCTGCAAAGTGGAGCCCTCTTTGGAGTATGCAACATTCTGTCAGCACCCAACATGCTCTCAGCCATAAACTTCCCTTCCTGTGCCTCCAGGGAGGCCAGGCCTGAAAGCCCAGAACCTGCTGTAGACTCACGGTGTGAAATGTCTGCTCCAAGCCCTGCCTTTTTACTGGCTGCCTTTTTAACTCTGTAAAACTTGGGTGAGATGCCTGAAATTGTGGGTGACCTTTTAGATAGACTACCTGCCTAGAAAGAATGGAAACTTCGGGCTCAAAATACTGGTCTATGTGGCCCCAGCAGCTGGGTCATCAGTTCAGAGCACCCCGAGACACCCCAGTGTATTGTCTAACCCACTCTCCTCCCAAGGGTCCACTGGACCACAGCCATCACCCCCATGCTGGTTGGAAGTATGTGGTTGATACTATCCAGCTGAAGACTGAAATGCCTGCAATCTCATGGGAATATGACAAGTAGAAATATGACATTTTGCTCAAAGCTAACAAGCATGGTTCCTAGGTATGGGTTCTTTTCCTAGCCATGTACAGCTATCTACTCGGGTTTGTATATCTTTTCATGTAAAGTTATGTTTCACCCATTTACCTGATGGCCGCCTTCCTCACTGAGGCCCTCAGAGCATTACATAAGCATCTGGGGAGACTGACAAAGGGACAATTTGTGTTTAGGATCACTATTTGGTTCACAAGACCGATCATGTGAGTTTTAAAACCTAACAACCCCCCCAGGTCTTTTGGTCATGCTAAAACTCCCAACAGACAGCAGCCATCAGTTAAAGAGTCAGTTAAGTTGAAACTAGAAAGGCAAATGTAGACCCAATCTATTCTGTTGCGGGCCTTTAGTTCTTGATAGACTTTAGGGGAAAAAGTAGTTTTTTTTTTTTAATGGGTTATGGGCTAAAGAGGGACAGTTTGCACAGTTTGGACAAAATAGAAGTACTCTTACCAATAAATATGTCTCAAAATGACAAATAAAGCTCTCCAATTGGTGGCTTGGAATCCCAGCAAGAAGTGAGGGGCACAGGCACGATGAGCTATGTACAGAGTGTAAACAGTAAGGCCCTTGAGGGGAAGTAATAAGGGTTAGGGGCCAGGTGATGGGGTGTGCACGGAGGAGACTGGGTGGCGGACTCTGGGCCCATGGATAAATACAGCAGGCTTGTATGACGGCTATACAATCTGCCACCAAAGCTTGTGGGTGGTGGTAGGTCCATTGGGTTCCTCCAGTCGGCAGTAAGAAGGAGAAATTTGTCCATTGAGGAGCCCTGGTCCCACTGACTTTTTCCCTAAGGGAGGCACTGGGGTAGCCGGCCAAAGCTTCTGTGCCTATTTCCCAGAAGAGGAGGGGCAGGCCTTCCTGGCCATGCTTGGGGCTATCTACTCAGGGTTCAGGGCATGGAGGATGGGGCAGTGTTTCTCAAACAGGGATTGGGAGCAAAAGGCCCCACGGAGCCCGCAGCCTCTCCCTTCTAAGAGAAGAGTTCTGGGCACCTGAGTCCAGCAGGGGGCCCCATTACTTTTCACCTTTCAAGGGCTCCAGCCTCAAGCTCTGCCCAGTTTCTCAGGGCACAGAGCAGCTGCCCTGATCAGTTTCCGGGTCTCCGATTTGCACGGGGGCTCTTAGAACAACGCCAGCCTCCCTCTCTAGTCCCCCTTACCCCCAAGCCCAGCACACTCCGCGGCCTAGCTCTGGGGTCCTTAAATATCAGTCTCCCGTAGGTTGCTGTAGTCGGCCAATTCGTAGGCTTGGCAGGTGGCGCCCTCGGCCACCTCGTGTGGGACGCCTAGGGACACGGCCTCCACCTCTGAGCGCTGGGCGCACGCTGCCTCTGCGCGCTGCGCGCCCCCGGCGCGGATCTTGTGCGACAGGCTGGAGACTTTGGCGCGCAGCTGGGTGGTGGGTCTCCGGAACGGCCCCAGCAGCCTCCACTCGCGGAAGGCGCTGGGTGGCTTTCGACGGCTGGCGACCGGAGCCTGCATCTCGGGAGTGCCTGGGGGTTCGGGGTCGGGGTCGGGGAGCGCGGTGAGGGCCAGCGGCGCTCCGGGGGGCGCGTCGCCCGAGCTCGGGGAGCAATCCTGGCGCAGGCCGCTGGTGGAGGCCCGCCAGTGGTGGCCGTAGACACGCCAGAGGGGGCGGCGGCGCCGGCGACGACGGCACTGGCAGCGCAGGAGACGGAGGAAGGCGCGCTTGAACTCGCGGCTGGAACAGGGGTAGATGAGCGGGTTCACGCAGCTGTTGAAGTAGCCGAGCCAGAAGATGACCTTGAAGACGCCCTCCGATGGCTTCAGCTGTGGGAACAAGGAGCCTGTAGGGAGCAGAGACCCATACTGGTTAGCTGCTTGGGGAGGGGGAGACCAGGCGGCTCTGGGCGCAAAGGGGAGACCCTTCAGTAGCCTCGGCTGAGTCATTGACTAGGAGTTCTCAAGGGATCCGTGCTGTAAATCAGGAGGTCCATGAACTTGGATAGAGAAAAATAATAATTGTTTTCACTCACTGCTACCTGATATTGAGGATTACCTTCAATGAATGTGGGCAACAAACCAGAGTAGAGTTAGACAAAACCACGTGCAATTGCTGTTTTTGTAGCTCAAAACCGGTGCAATATTGGCAGTTTCGTATTATGAGACAAAGTAGCAAACATAGCCATGTTTGCTCATTTCTGCGTGCCAGCATAATTTCACAAAGTCCCCGACTCTGTGACAAACTACGGCTCTCTGGAAAGATGCTTTGAAGATAAAATAGGATAGAACATATGCCCCCGCCTCCCTGCCACATTTCTTGTCTGAGTCACTATTTTCCTGAAATGATAAATGACCCTAGTCCTTGCCTCTTCCTACACAGAAGATAACGTCTGACCAGGTTAGTAATTATGCTGCTATGAACAGATATACTCTTACACTCAAAACTCAATATAATTCTGCTTTAATAGAATTGCTGAGCAAGTTCAATATAATTTTGTACATATGGAACCCCCGCTACCTATATATAAAGAGTAGATTAAAATACTGTGCTGGAGCAGTCTGATATAACCTCTCTGAAGGGCTGGGCTACAGGGCTTAGTCTATAGTCCTCAATAAGGCTTCGAAATAAAACTAATGTTAATTTTTTAAAAGCTTTTTTTCTTTAATTGATAATATGATTCAAACGAATATTAGCAGTCCCCACAGATACTTTCCTATCACTTTCAGTTGTTGCAGATGTTTTGAAATATTCTCTATGCTCCTCACTTTTGGGCAATGACAGTCATTAGAATGCACCACTAGATCTTGTTTTTTTTTCAGACCCACAGAGTCAATTTATTTTTGATAAAGGTACAAAGATAATTCAATAGAGAAAGGGTAGTCTTTTCATTTGTCTTTTCAACAAATGGTCCTAGAACAATTGAACTAGATCTTGTTAGATCTTAATGCAGAAGCACATTCATTAGCAAGTCAC
Organism: Hylobates moloch; assembly: GCF_009828535.3. NCBI lineage: Eukaryota > Metazoa > Chordata > Mammalia > Primates > Hylobatidae > Hylobates > Hylobates moloch. The sequence continues at coordinate 33,720,519 of NW_026652296.1, forward strand.
GCATTTCCTGTAAAAATATTTTGATGGCTTTTCCAATAAAATCAGTTTCATTTGTAATCTTTTGTATTTTGTTTTATGCTTTTGAAAGCGTGACTCTGAGAAGGGACCCATATGCTTCCCCAGGTGCCTAAGTAGTCTGTAACAAAAAGGGGTAAGAACGCTCGAATTAAATGTTGGCCAAGGTTTGCTCCCTGCCAGGTGCTATGCTGGGCTCACACACACGAGGAGGCATTACACATGGCCCTTATTTCCTAGCTAGAATGTGAATAAATATCTTTGAGATGGAGGTGGGGTGATGATGGTGGTGCTCAGTGTAGACAGTCCCTGACTTTTGATGGTTCGACTTAATTTTTTGACTTTACAATGGTGCAAAAGTGATATGCGTTCAGTAGAAACCATATTTCAAGTACCCAAACAACCATCCTGTTTTTCACTTTCAATATAGTAGTTAATAAATTACATGAGATATGCAACACTTTATTATAAAATAGGCCTTGTGCTAGATGATTTTACCCAACTGTAGGTGAATGTAAGTGTTCTGAGCATGTTTAAGGTAGACCAGGGTAAGCTATGATGTTTGGTAGGTTATATGTATTAAATGCATTTTGACCTATGATATTTTCAATTTACGACAGGTTTAACAGGACATAACCTCCACTGTAGCTCCCCACTGCAGCTGTGTGTGCATGTAGGGTGGCAGCCACAGGCTCAGAGACAGCTTAGGGGGGTCAGCCAGGTTGAGGCAGGGCAGAGGGTATTATAGGTGGAAAGGACAGGTGGGCAAGAAAATACCAAGTTTGGGTCCTTGGAATATCCTATAGGATAAACTCAGAAAATCTCATTTGGGACGAATAGTGAAGGGGCTTACATGCTATGAAGTTCAGCTTTTATTTTGTGGATGCTTAGGGGCCGTGAATATTTTTAAGCAGGGGAGAGATAGAGCCTGGAATTAAGCCTCCATAAACACACTGCTCATGGGCTGTTGAGATGCAGGGGAATGGGGCTGTTCCAGTGGAAGTGGTCAGGAAAGGCTTCTGGGATGGTTTTGAAAAAGGAGAGTGCCAGGCAGGATGGGGCAGGGGCACTAGGATCTGAGCTGTGCCAGGAAGACCCTCCTTTCCACAAACATCTCTCCTGGCATCTCTACCATGGACCCAGAAAAGGTCATTTTTCCAGAAAGGCACATGCCCAAATGCAAAGGCACAATCCAGGCAGCAGAGGCCACTCTTTCATCCTCACTCACCCTCAGCAGCAGTAGGGGCAAGAGAGCAGGGGGCCAGGGGTGTTCCATCCTGGATAGAGGCTGCAGGTGCCTGTGAGACCAAGCAGGCCAGGGGTGGGGGGGGTCCTTGACAAATTATGGGACCTTCTCTGTCTTCCTCTTGCCTTCAAAGAAAAAAGAGCAGGGATCCCTACTGAGGAGGCAGAGGCACCATTCCCCTCTCTTTGACCTGGGGAATATCAGCTTTGCTTATCACCCCTCCTCCCACCATACAGAGACAGTTTCTGGTGCTAAGAGACACCGCAGGGGAAGAGGAGGGTCCCATAGCATCATATGGCACAGGCTTCTCAAACCTTGGTCATATGGCCCTAAGCAAGTTATGTGGCCATCTAAGTTTTTTATTTTTTATTTATTTTATTTTTTTTTTATTTTATAGATGGAGTCTCGCTCTGTCGCCCAGGCTGGAGTGCAGTGGTGCGATCTCGGCTCACTGCAACCTCTACCTCCTGGGTTCAAGCAATTCTCCTGCCTCAGCCTCCTGAGTAGCTGGGATTACAGGCACGCGCCACCATGCCCAGCTAATTTTTGTATTTTTAGTAGAGACAGGGTTTCACCATGTTGGTCAGGCTGGTCTCCAACTCCTGACCTCGTAATCCACCTGCCTCAGCCTCCCAAAGTGCTGGGATTACAAGCGTGAGCCACCGTGCCTGACCCATCTAAGTCTTACTTTCCTTTTAATATTATTTTTTCTAGAAGGCATTTTGTGAAGATTCATATATTTTAGGTCCCAGCACTTAGCAGGCTCTTAAAAAGTATTGGTACCTATTACTTTTTTTTTTTTTTTTTTTGAGACAGGGTTTCTCTCCCATCACCCAGGCTGGACTTCAGTGGCATGCTCTTGGCTCACTACAACCTCCACCTCCTGGGCTCAAGCAATCCCCCTGCCTCCTGAGTAGCTGGGGCTACAGGGGTGCACCATCATACCCGGCTAATTTTTGTATTTGTAGTGGTGTTTTGCCATGTTGGCCAGGCTGGTCTTGAACTACTGACTTCAAGTGATCCGCCTGCCTCAGCCTCCCAAAGTGTTGGGATTACAGGTGTGAGCCACCATGCCTGGCCTATTAGTATCTATTACCTCCATTTCTGTGGCTTTTGAGTGAAGAGACCTCAGATCTGGGAAGGGACTCAGTTTCTAGCTCTGGAGAATGGCCAGAAACAGCAGCTGAGACCTAGTGGGTTTAGGGGCCACTGGCGCATTAGTCAGGATGTGTGAAGGAGATTATTTTCCCTGGGAGAGGGATTGGGCCGTCCCTGGAATGTGGGGGGCCACTAGTGTTGACCTCAGCCTCTAGGAAAGTGGCCCTCAAGAACAGCATTGCTGAATGGCTGTGAACTAAGACAGAGTGCTGAAAATAGCCTTCTGACTCAGGCTACAATTCTTTTATATTTAGCCCAGGATGACAAATCAGTGGACTATGCTTTTCAGTGGTGAGCCTGAGGCTGGCCAAAGGGCATTGTTATTGCATGGTTTTTATTCAGACTGGTGGGCAACATGGTATACTGTAGTATGGCCAGGTCATGTTGTAAACATTAATATGGTAATTTATGCTCAACCAACCTGCTGTGAGCTGGGAATTCCTTACACGAGAAGGAGCTGTAGTACAAACTCAGCCTTTCAGCCCCAAGGTTTTCCCACTGTATCCTGTTGAGGTTTTGTCTTACTTTGGGCTCTCCCTGAGCAGACTGACAAGAATGGAAATACAAGCTTTTAATTTGGGAGGTAAATGAAACAGCTTGAGTGGAGTGGGAAAAAGAATGAGGGAAGAGAAGGAAGCCAATAAAATGTGTTGTCAAGTTATTGATCACTATGGGCAATGGGGGAGCTCTGGGTGGCTATGAAGAGCACAAACCTCAGTGTTCTCACACCAGTAGAGTGAGGTATTTATACGCCCATTTCCATCAGTCATTGTTTGGGCTGCTCCTTCTGGGTGTTAATTTTCCACACTTCCTTTCTGCCACATGAGTGTGCAGAGAAAGTCCCTGGGCAAAGAAATGCAGGCAGGTGCTTCAACAGAATTTGGCCCTCATGCACTAAAGCTCTGGGGGAGATGGGTGGGGAACCAGTGGCATCTGCCACAACTTTGTTTTACATGTTCTCTGCCCACTGCATGCAGACATGTTGCCTGGAAATACAAACAATCTGTGCATTGGGCTCCAGATTCCACAGGCAGCGGCTCTCAAGAGACTTCTCCTGTTCCGCTCACAGATGCAGGTCTGAATTTCACACCCGCCTCTGCCCACAGTGCTCCAATCCACCACCTACACCTCCCTGCACTTGCCCACTCTCTTGGCTGCACCCCTCAGCATTCTCTTATGGGCCCACAGCCTCATGTGGGCATCTCTGGAAGTCAGAAAGACAACTGGGCATTTCCTTCTCCATGGCATACCATGAGTGTGAAATGGGGAGCTGCCCTAAGACCCCTGAGCATGGGCACTTGGCTCACGGGCGTTGTTCTTTTGTGGCTCCAATGTCTCTCTGCAGTCCTCTTCATGTGCAACAGCCAAGTGGCCATGCTGACTCACTTTGCACTCTGGCCACAAGGGGCTCCCCAGTCTTGCCTCTGGGCTCTTGCACATGATTATCCTGGAATGCCCTTCCTCTATATCTGGTAGTGCCAGCTCCAGTGGCACCTCCTTCTGAAAGTCTCTCTTACACCACCCGCTCCTGACCCAGCCGAGCTATTTTACTCCCCTCCCACCAGCAGCACATCACACTCCCTTTTAACTGCCTAGAGCACTATAGGTAATGATCAATTTGCTGTCTATTTCACCTTTAAAGGCTAAGCTCCCACTACCACTTGGCATCTAGTAGGTACCTGATACATTCTTGGACTCTTTTCTGTGTATTGCACCTTGCAGCTCACCCATCACCAACTCCTGTTGGCCCTTAAGTCCCCTCGACTTTCTTTGTATCACCTTCATGTACCTTGGTCCAGGCTACCATCGTTGTCTACCTGCAGTGCCTTTCTTTCCTTCTGTCCTTCCTTCCTTTTCCTTCCTTCCTTCCTTTTCCTTCCTTCCTTCCTTCCTTCCTTCCTTCCTTCCTTCCTTCCTTCCTTCCTTCCTTCCTTCCTTCCTTCCTTCCTCCCTCCTTCCTTCCTTCCTTCCTTCCTTCCTTCCTCCCTCTCTCTCTCTTTTCTTCTCTTTCTTTTTTTTTGATATGGGGGTTTCCCCATGTTGGCCAGGCTGGTCTCGAACTCCTGACCTCGGGTGATCCGCCTGCCTCGGCCTCCCAAAGTGCTGGGATTGCAGGTGTGAGCTACCGCTCCTGGCCCCTGCAGTGCCTTTCTAAGCGGCCTTCCTGCTCCTGCCTTGTGCCCGCCCCCCACTCCGAAGCTTGCTCTCTATGCACAGCTGGGGATCCTTTTAAAATATAAGCCTGAGCATTTCATTTCTTCACTTAAAATCCATTAGCCACTCAGTGCAACTTCCTGTCTTTTCTCTCTCTTCCTTATCTGTACTTTGACCTCCTGCCAGCTCCTTGGTTTCCTCCTCCTCTGCTTAGCTGAGACTCCTACTCACCAGCACCTCAACTGTTCTCTTTTCCACCAACCCACCTCCTCATCCTTCTGGATGTAGGGAGACTCATCCAGCCAGATCCTGACTCTAGAGCAATTTAATCGCTCCCTGAACACTCTTGGGGTCTCTGACCTCAGCTCTATGTCCCATATTTCCAGTGATTTAGGCTCCTGTCCTCTGCCAACTCTCTCCCTTTTCCTGTACCGGGTCTTTACTGCATCTCAGGTAGACAATGATGGGAGTGTTGATCAAGGTGGCATTAAGGAGGTGGTGCAAAGTTGGGGGGATTTGGCAGCCTAAAGGAGTTGGTAATGGATGAGCTGCAAGGTGTGATACAAAGAGAAGAGTCCAAGAATGTATGAGGCCCCTACTATGTGCCAAGCACAGTGTGGGAAGCTTAGCCTTAAAAGGTGAAACAGAGAGGAAACATATAGTTGCCTACAGTGTAGCCTTTCCTACACCAAATCTTTACTCCTCTCTCCAAGCCTTGCAGCCTGCCCCTTCTTCTCCGGAGCAGTTGATCTTACCTCCTGTTTCACAGGGAAAGCAGAGGCCACAGAAACTAGGCACTCGCCCAGCCTTCCTCACCTCTCCTCTTCTTTGGTAAGGAAGGGATCTCTCCTCCCACCCAAGGTTAGTCCCTACTTGTATGGTGGAGCCCTCGATCCTTAAGCCACCCACGAGCCTGCCTTGGTTACAGCTGCTGCCTCTCTGCTGGCTGGCTCCCTGGCTACCACCTTGTTCTCTCCACCTCTCCAGCCCTCACCTACAGTCTCCTCGTCCCCACCTGACCTCACTCTGCTCTGCTGCTTTGCCCCACATGTTCCACCCCTCCCAGGCCCTCAACCTGCAGACACTGCCCTCATCCTCCTGGGTGCCGCTCATCTCATCTGTGGCTTCCCGGATGACAGTCTCTTGGTTTTTCCTACTCCTTGTCAGTTTCCTTGCTGCTCCTTCCTCACATCCTCACTGCTAAAATGTAGGAGCGCCTCATTTAGTCTTGCAGTTTCCTGTCTTTGCATTCTCCTGTCAATATCATCCAGGCTCATGGTGTTAAATATTGACTTTACAGCTCAGACCTCTCTCCTTAATTCCAGACTCATAGATCCAGCTGCCTCCTGGACATCTCCCCTTGGGAGTCTAGTGGATCTCACACTTATCCTGTCCTCATGAAGCTTACATTTCACTGGGGAAGACAGGAAATAAACAGGATAAACAAGGAAAATGTAAAGGTATCAAAGAGTAAAGGTTGAAAAAAATGAAGCAGGAAGGAAGATATGAGGCGAGTGTGCCTGTGATATGTGGCTGGGGTGGTGGTATAAATTCTGGATAAGGTGGCCAGGAAAGACCTGATGAAAATGTGACATTTGAGTAAGGGGCTGAATGAAGTGAGTGAATGAGATGTGTGGAGATCTGGGGAGGAACATTCCAGCAGAGGAAACGGCAAGTGCAAAGGCCCTGAGGTGGCCCCAGTATGTTTGCACAACGATGACGAAGTTGGTGTGGAGAGAATGCAGTGATTGAGGGCAGAGAGGAAGGAGATGAGGTTAGAACTCAACCACCCACCCTCAGTGTGCCCTCCCACCCTGTCTGAGACACCATCATCAGTTGCCTTGATGAACCCAGCAGCCCCCTCACTGCTTGTGCCCCTGCCCCCTGAATCTTTTCTCAACCTGGCAGCTAGAAAGACTGAAAAGACTGGTCACGTCACTCCTCTGCTCAGAACCCTCCAACAGCTCCTCTGCCTCCTCCTAGCAAGAGCCTATGACCTACCCAGCTGAACATGTCCCCCCAAATCTCTCCTCTCCTCTCCTTCCCTCGTCTACTCTGTTCCAGCCACACTGCTTTCCCTGTTGCTTTTTGGACATGCTAGATGCACACCCACCTTGGACCTTTGCACTTTTTCCCCAGAATTTTCTTCCTCCAATATCCATGTGGCTCACACCCTCACCTTTGTGATGAGATCACACTGACTTTGTATTTACAATTGCAATATCCCCCAACCCTGTGCTCCCTGCCTGGCTCAGCTTGCTCTGTTGTGCCTCATGGTACTTGTCACCTTCTGTCCTATTTGAGTCACAGTTCATTTGTCTATCGTCTGTCTCCCTGCAATGAACATCCCTGGGGTGGGTCCGGGGTCTGTTTTGCTTGATGCTGCATTCCCATTGCCAAGAAGACCTCACAGGCATATCAAGCACACAGCAGGTGCATAACACTTGCTGAGTTTGCTGAATGAATCCCTCCTCTGTATCCTACACATCCAACTGGTCACCACGTCCTGTGTGGTAGATGTCCTTTTTAGCAGGTCCCCCGTACTTCACCATGTTCTTTAAGCCTTGGTTTGCTCTGTCATTTCATTTTGCTTAGGTGGCGGCAGCAGCCCCTGACAACCCCTGGCTTCACAGCTCCTGGCCTCAACCCATATCCTCCCCACTCTGCACACAGCTGCTGGGAGACTTTTCCTTAAAAGTTGGTTTCTGTCCTTTCCCTTCTGAAAACTGTCAATGGCTTCCTGTGGCTCAGGAATCAATCGAAACATGGTGCTGCTCACAAGGAAACACAACGTTTCTAGGGCCAGTGCTGTCTTTGTCCTGCCTTCCTCCAAATTCAGCCATGTTAAGCCCCAGGCGGATCCTCTCACACAGCTGGGCTCCTTCTGCCTCTCTGCCAGGACTTGCTGCTCCCAGGAGCCTCCTCCCCAAGTCCCTGCAGCCCCAGGTCAGGTGTCTCCCCACCCAGTCTGGCTCAGCTGTCCTTTCCCGTGCAACTACAGGTTCATACAATTTGCTATTACTTCATCTACTCTATGTTACTCTTGGTTTCTTGAAGGCAGAGATGGGATTCTTTCTTTCTTTCCTTGCTTTCTTTTCCCTTTCTTTTCTTTTCTTTCAGTTTTCAGAGACTGGGTCTTGTTGTCACCCAGGTTGGAGTGCAGTGGTGCAATCATGGCTCACTGAACTCCTAGGCTCAAGTGAGCCTTTTGCCTCAACCTCCCAATTAGCTGGGACTACAGGCATGTGCCACTACACCTGGCTAATTGTTATTATTATTATTTTTTTTTGTAAAGACAGGGTCTTACTATGTTTCCTAGGCTGGTCTTGAACCCCTGGCCTCAAATAATCCCCCCGCCTCAGCCTCCCAAAGTGCTGGGATTCCAGGAGTAAGACACCGTGTCTGGCCTGAGAAATTTTCTAAAAGGCATGTTTTTGCACTGTCCAATATGTTTTTCTTTTTATCCCAGCCTCTAGCACAAGCGCCTGACTTGAACGAAGCAGGGACTCTGAAATGAACAAGTAAATGGCACTTGAATAGGTGGCCTCTAATGTGCAGAGGAAGGAAATGGGAGCTGATGCTTTCCGAGTGTTCAGTACCTTCTAGGCACCATGCTGGGCCTTGTATGTAGGTCTCAATGAATCCTCATGGCATCCCGCTTTGCAGAATGATTCTAGTTACCCAGAGAGCCAGTAGCCCTTAGGGTCAGGACATGCATCTGAGTTGGTCTAGTCCTAAAGCTCTCGGTCCTCTCCTGACAACACTTAAACAGAGAAACAGAACTCCCCTTGTGCTTCCAGGGGCACTAGGGTCAGGAGGCACAGCCACTCTGTTTGTTCTTCCTGGCAGCTGCCCCACCAGCAGTGAGCCCATCCCACCTCTGGGTTTTCTTTTTCTTTTTTTCTTTTTTTTTTTTTTTGAGACACAGTATCGCTCTCTTGCCCAGGCTGGAGTGCAATGGCGTGATCCCGGCTCACTGCAACCTCCACCTCCCAGGTTCAAGCAATTCTCCTGCCTCAGCCTCCCAAGTAGCTGGGAATACAGGCACCCACCACCACGCCTGGCTAATTTTTTGTATTTTTAGTAGAGATGGGGCTTTGCCATGTTGGCCAGGTTGGTCTTAAACTCCTGACCTCAGGTGATCCATCCTCCTCGGCCTCCTAAAATGCTGGGATTACAGGCATGCGCCACTGTGCTCGGCAGCCTCTGGGTTTTCACAAGGCTGGTCTGGCGAGGAGGCTAGTCCTCCTCCTCTCTCCACAGGGGGCATTTCCCCTGGAGCTCAGCCTTGACTCAGCCTAGAACCTTCTCCAAGGGTGTTCCTGCGATTGCCTGCTCCGCTGGGGTGTGAGAGGGTGATAGTGGCTTCTGGAGTGTGCGTGCTCGGAGCATGCTTCATTCTGCTTACACCAGGCCATGTGGCATTTGCTGGCCTGTATGTCCTCAAGGGCGCCTTGCAGGGCATGCCACATCAGGTTCAGCTCCACGTCCATCCATCCAGACTGCTCAGAAGGGCTGGGGTGGGGCTTGCTAGCTGGAGAGAGTATCAGAATGACCCCAAACTCCTGGGAGGAACCCTAGAGAGCTGCTTGGCCATCTCTTTCACCTCCTTCAAGTCTTTGCTCACAAAGTCCCTTTCAGGCTTGAAGTCAGATGATGTCAGTGCCCTGCCCAGGGGCCCCCAGGTGCTGTGTTGGCAGTCAGAGGCTGGCTGTTGCCCCTTCTCTGGACAACTGCCCTCAGTCAATGGGAGCTGCTTCAACTGGGTCCATGACACCTGCTTCCCAAGGGGACAACCTGCAGCCAATGACAGACTGATGTGGTGATAGAGAAGGCCGGCACCCTTGCCTCAGCACAGTCTAATTCTGCCTTTCTTGCCCCAGGGATCCCTGTGGGGTTGGGCTAAGGCCAAGCTTTGCCTCAACCACACCCTGGCTTTAGCTCTTCCCCTCTGGCTTCCCGCCCTCCCTCACAGGTGTCTCCTGAAATTCCTCTTTCAAAAAATTCCAACTGGGCACAGTGGTGCATGTCTGCCGTCCTAGCTACTTGGGAGGCTAAGGCAAGAGGACTGCTTAAGCCCAGGAGTTCAAACCCAGCCTGGGCAATTTAGGGAAACTCTGACTCTAAAAAATAAAATAAAATATTTATTTTTTAAAAAATCATCCAGGCTGGGTATGGTGGCTCATGCATATAAATCCCAGCACTTTGGGAGGCCGAGGTAGGTGAATTTCCTGAGCCCAGGAGTTCCAGACTAGCCTGGGTAACATGGTAAAACTCCATCTCTATAAAAAATATAAAAATTAGCCAGGTGTGGTGATGCACACCTGTAGCCCCAGGTACTTGGGAGACTGAGGTGGGAGGATCACTTGAACGTGGGAGGTTGAGGCTGCAATGAGCTATGATTGCACCACTGCACTCCAGTCTGGGCAACAGAGGTGGGTACATGCAGCCACTTGCATGGTGGCTGCATGTACCTGCCTTTTTTTTGAGACCCTGTCTCAACAAGAGAACAGATCACCTAGCACCATGAGATCTGTTAGAAAAAAAAAAATCCTTCAAGAAGAACCCCCATCTCAAACTCTGCTTCTAGGGAACCCGACCCAAGACATTCTTTGTCAGTGCATGGACACATCTTCAAGTGCTTTTCCTGGTCCCCAAAACCTTGGGACCAGGGATTAGCCCTTAGTGGCCATCATCACTCTTCTGCCCCCTGTTGGGAAAGGTGGGGCCTGAGTGTGCACGTTTGTGTTCATTTCTCCCCGTTCAACAGGAGGCTTGCAGTGGGGTGGGGGGTGAGCGTGGCTGCATGAACCCACCTCTGAGGAGACCCAGTAAGGACGCAGGGAGGAGACGGCCAAAAACAGAACTCCCGCCTGCTCCTCTCTGTTTCTTGTTCTTGTTCTCCCATGTGGTGAGTCGCCATCCAGCTGGCTGGGCTGCTTCAGCCTGCCTTCCCCATTCCCTGTGTTGGGGTGCCCATGTCAGGAGTCTAATCTAACGTTTAGGGGGCTGCGCATCCTCTGGTCAGAAGAGGTGGGGCCTCTCCTATGTCAGCAAGAAAAGCCACTCTCTGGCGTGTTGGCTGGGCCAGCCGGGCCCACATATTGTTGGGGAAACTGAAGCAGGGGGTTTGTTTACAGCCAAGATTATCATAAGCCAGTCCGTTTTCCTAAGGAACAGGAATGGCCAGGCCTGCAGGAGCTGCTGAGATGCTGCTAAGGCAGGGAGGGACATGGCTGGAGCCGAGCAACTGACTGGCCAAGCCTTGCTGAGGACAGACGGCGCTGAAGTCAAGGGGCGGACTGTGTGATTAATAGCACTCTTTTGGCATCACCAGAAGGAACTTGTTCTTGGCAGATTGTCAGAATTCACAGCCAGCCTTGCTCATAACTTGTAGACGACCATGAAATATCAGGCTGCACCCCAGCCTCCCCCATCTTCCTACCCTCTCCTCACTGGGACTTTTCTATCCATAGTAAGCCATTCCCCTGGCCACAGAGATACAGAGGAGTAAAAATACCCCATCCTTCTAGATATTCAGTCTCCTCCCACCCTGCCAGCAGGGCTAGGAGAGAAGGAATTCCCAGCCCCAGACTCCCTTCCTCTCCCTCAGTTTGCTCAGCTGCTCACGCAACGGCCCTAACCTTGGAGCTCAGTAGCAGCCTTCCCCAGGAGAGGCTGGGACCTCTGCCCCTCACAGGCCTCTTTGCTACATTATAAAGGGTCAGCAAGCCTCTCTAATACAGTACACTTGAGCCAAGACCTGAAGACCCTGTGAGGGAGTGAGCCATGCATGTATTTGAGGAAAGAAAATTCCAGGCAGAGGGAAGAGCATGTGCAAAGGCCCTGAGGCAGCAGGGTGCCTGACAAGTTGGAGAGACACGCGGGAAGTTAGGACTGCCAAAGTGGAGAAGGGGAGGAGGAGAGTGGTAAGAGATAAGGCCATTTTGAAGGGGACACAATCATGGAAGCCTGTCTGGAAAAGGTGACCTGGATATGGTTCAGATCTCAGATGGATTGTGAAGACTCGAAGGGGTGAGTTGAGGGCACTGTGGGGCCTGCTGTACCAAGCCAAGTCTCTCACATTCCTTGCATCACTGATTTTCTGTGGTGAGAGGTAACTGACAGGGTCCTCTCACTTGAGATGCACCAGGTGTAGGTCAGAAGTCCTGTGCCCTCGTGTTTGCTTCAGGATCCTTGAACTACCTGGGGCTGGCCCCCGACTCCCTTCTGTAGCTGAGGGGCAGGTGAAGGGAGGGCAGCTCCTAGAGCAACGGAGGCTGCCTGGTGGAGCCTAAGTTAGAGAGATGAGCCATAGGCCTGTCCCGCATCCTCTTGCCTCCTCTAGGCCTCCACCGGGCCTCACCCATTTCTCTTTGACTCTTTTTTTCCCTCCTCTTCTCCCTTCTCTCTTCCCACATTCCCTCTTCCTCCCCCTTCTTTCTCCTCTTTGTTGTCACTTCTTAACTCACTTATTTCCTGATTTGTGGTCTTGGAATGACCACACCCCAAGCTCTGAGTGACCAAGGCTGCAGTTCTGCCCCATGGCCAGGCTGGACCCTGATCCAAGCATGAGCCTCTCGGCTCTGGGGCCACACTGACAAATGGCTCCTGGGTGTGAGCAGAGCAGCACTAATACCAGGGGAGAGAAGGTTCCCAGGCAGTGGCCGTGCTGTCCGGGAGTCCCAGCACTGAGCCGCCTGGGCTTTGCCCACTGGGCTCCACACTGGCTTTCAGAGACTCAAGACCCTGTTCTCCTAGGTGACCACTTGCAAAGTGAGGGAAGTCCTACCCTCCAGCGTGCTCAGGGTGCCTGGCGGGGCTGGGGGGTGCACGGCAGGCCTGGGCTTAGGCGGGGGCAGAGATGGTCTTAGGGACTCAGAGACTTCCTCAGGGACTTTGGGGGTCTGCCAGGGTCTGGGAGAGGATCTGGCCATGTGGGAAGGGGCCATGTCCCATGGAAGTCCTCAAGATCCCCTCTTGGCCAGTATCCAAGACATAGAAGTAAGCCTGGGGGATGTGTGTAGGGGCTGAGGGCTTGGGTGGGATGGAAAGCTGAAAACATGGCTTCCAACTATGGCCCTTAACCCTGACCCCAGCCCGACCTCTGACCCAGGCAAGAAATAACATGGACTCTGGGACCAAAGTAGTTGGGTTCCAATGCTGGCTCTGACACTTATAAACTGGGGGGACTTTGGTCATATTACTCAAACTCTCTGGTGCCTCAGTTTTCTCCTCTGTAAATGGGGCTGCTAATAGCATCTACCTCATAGGACTGTTAGGGGGATAAAATGATTTGAACAGCACCTGGCACATAGGATATATGTGTTTGTGATTAATTAGTTAATTAAGGTGGGAGAGTGGGAATGAGAAAACAGAACAGACTGAGGGATGTTTGGGCGGTTGGAGTGTCTGAGTGGGGTGTGAGGAGGAACTGAGGCTGATGCTCAGGTTCCCAGCTTGGACTCCAGAGGACAGACAGAGATGCCATTTGCCAAGATGAAGAATTTGGGAGAAGTGGCAGGCTCGAGGGGAGAAGCAGAAAGGTGGGCCTGGGAGAGGAGGACAGTGTGGCTGGGGCGTGGAAGTGTGGTAGATGGAATAATGCCCCCGAGACGTCAAGACCTGTGAATGTCACCTGGTGAACATTCTGGCCAACATGGTGAAACCCCGTCTCTACTAAAAATAAAAAAAATTAGCCGGGCATGGTGGCACGTGCCTGTAGTCCCAGCTACTTGGGAGGCTGAGGTAGGAGAATCACTTGAACCTGGGAGGCGGAGGTTGCAGTGAGCGGAGATCATGCCACTGCACTCCAACCTGGGTGACAGAGCAAGACCTTGTCTCAAAAAATAAAAAACAAATAAAATAAAGCAGCTACTAATCTTTAGAAAAAAGAGTTAAGAGGGTAAGTAGCAAAGAATATGCTTACAAGTAGGTGAAAGGGAGGAAAGGCTACAGCGCTAAGTGGGGGAAGGCTGAGGACAAAAGGGTCCATGGGATTGAGGGAGAATCTTTAAGAAAGCTCTGGACATGTCGATGTGCTGTATGTGTGGACTGAAGAGAGGTAGGAGACAAAGAGGGTTGAGGAGGAACTGAAAGAGTAAGGCTCCTTGGAAAGGAAAAAGGGCTGAGAGAGAGTCAGAGCTCACAGAGGATCTGCAGGACTTATGGGGAGACCCTGAGGGCTGCTTCGAGGCAGCAGCCTGACTATGGAAAGTGTGACTTTTCTACAGCAAGTGCTCAGCTAGACCCTGGTTTGCACTAGCTTGCTACAATTTCAGAAATGCTGTGAGCTCTCTTTGGAATATTTACACCATGAAAATAGGCAGACGCTATAAATCAGCCTCCATCCCAGAGCCAACTGTGAAACATTTACCAGGACATCATAGGGAGGAATGGTCTAATTCAGGATCTGGGGCTCACAGAAGTAGGAGGAAGTGAGGGAATTAAAGACGGCAAGAGAGGATGAAGCGACAGATCATCCTCTGGGACTAGCTGACTAAGGAAGGGATGTGTAATCAACTGGGAGACAAGGTGACGGCAGGGAGGTGAAGGCTTGGTCAAGGCTGGGGTTGACGAGCAGGTGTAATGGGAGCCAAGCAGGGAGGACAGGAGTAGATGGACTCAGGAGGAAGAGCTTCACTGAGGATTCTGGGGGAGGGAGATTAAAATGGGCACATGGACCAGGGCATAAGCCTTGGAGGAGGGGAGGAGGGGAAGGTCATTGTAGTCTCAAGGCCAGAGTGTCATCATGGGTCAGCCTCAGTACAGTGGAGTCACATCGATGACCAGGGTAGGGGTGGGAGTGGGGAAAAACCAGTATGATTCCGATGCCCAGATCTTTAATGAATGGAGCAGGGTGATCAAGAGTTTGTCAGATGTTTGGGACAAACATATCAGCAGGAGCTGGGCAGAGGACAAGATCTTCAGGGGATGGGGAGGAGGAATATATGTCCAAGGACAGAAGTCCCCATCAGTGTTGTGTTTTTCTTCTACCAAAAATAAAATGTACTTCCTAGATCTATCCATTGAATCAGTGACCAACTCAGTATCAATGAACAGCTCAGACAGTCATCTTCCATTGAAAGAGACTAGGGCTCTTTAGAGAAATGGCTAATTCCAGGTCTAGGGCAGAAAAAATGCAAGCTGAGCCTGAAGCATCTTATCAGACCAGAAAGCAGAGAAGAGCTCAAGATGCTCCAGGTTCTGCCAAAGATCTCAGAAGCCAACTGGAAGGAGTACCCACTGGCCAAGCCCAAAACAATGATGTCTGTGATGTGTTGGAACAGCAAGGATGTCTAAAAATAATGACATTACCATGGTACTAAAACAGCCTCAGTGGTCACGTCTGGAAAGAATGCTAGAGAACTGACTCTTCCTCTGATAAATAAAGAGGAATATTGAACATCTTCCCTGCCTTTGCTGTACAGATTCTATTTAAACCAAACAGCTAGTGGTGAAGTCATTTTAGAGTGCTAGTGAATAAATGAAGAAGGAATGATAGGATTAGAATATCCCCACTTCAAGCCCCAGTGATATAATGGGTCCAGGCCATGGTCAATGGCTGCCAAAACCAGCAGGTGAAAGGCTGATGGGTCACTTTGTAATGGACAGAGCAGGCTGACAGCACATGAATTCTGGTCAATCTTGACACCACAAAAGAGAAGAATTCTTGCCAGGCTAAACCTGCACCCAGGAAGTACAGGGAACAGAGGGACATGACAGATGGCACGTGGAGATGCAAACTCCAAACTGTAGGATACACCTGGGGACAATCTGGTTTCTTCACTAAATAAATGGAAAGAAAAAAAGCAGTGGAGGCTTACCGAGTAAAGAAACCTAATAGGCAAATCGACCATATGTAATGTGTGCTCCTTCTGTGGATTCTGCTTCAAACAAACCAACCAAAAATTTACGAGGAAGCCAGCAACATTTCAATACTAAGAAGATATCTGATGATATTAAATGATTTTATGTGTTATAATGGATTGTGGGCTTTTTTTTTTTTTTACAGTTATTATCTTCTAGAACTATATATTAAGGATTTGCAGATGAAGGGATACTGTATCTGGATGTTCTTCAAAATACTCTACAGTGGCCGGGTGCGGTGGCTCACGCCTGTAATCCCAGCACTTTGGGAGGCTGAGGCGGGTGGATCACCTGAGGTCAGGAGTTTGATATCAGCCTGACCAACACGGTGAAACCCCATCTCTACTAAAAATACAAAAATTAGCTGGGCATGGTGGTGCACGCCTATAATCCCAGCTACTTGGGAGGTTGAGGCACGAGAATCACTTGAACCCAGGAGGTGGAGGTTGCAGTAAGCTGAGATTGCGCCACTGCACTCCAGACTGGGAGACAGAGAGACTCCATCTCAAAAAACAAACAAAAAAAATCCAAAATAATCTACAGTGATGGGAAAGTGGGTGAGGATGGAAAGAATCTAGGTTAGCTTTGGGGTGAAGCTGGGTTACAGGTATACAGGGGTTCATTATACTAACAGGGTTCTCTCTACCAATGTATGTGTTTGAAACTTTCCATGTTAAAAACATGAAAAAAACCCAACCCTAGCTCATTGCTTATTCATAGTAATCACTCAATAAATATTAACTGTTCTGTTAAAGATTTTTTTTTAGGCCACAAAAATGGGGACTCACCCCCAACCCACAACAGGTAAGGAGAGTTGACTTTAAATAGAGGGCTGTTATGCTAAGCGAAATAAGCCAGTCACAGAAGGAGAAATACTGCATGATTCCACTTATATGGGGGTCTCTAAAATACTCAAATGCATAGACTCAAAGAGTGGGATGGTGGTTTCCAGGGAGAAAGGGTGCTAGGAAATTGGGAATTGCTAATCAATGGGCATAAAGTTTCAGTTTGGCAAGATAGATGAGTTCTAGGGGTCTCATGTGCAACAGTGTGCTGTAGTTAATGATATGATATTCACACTTAAAAGTGTGTTAAGAGGGTAGATCTCATGCTATACGCTCTTGCCACAATAAAAGAAAGTTAAAATAATAAATAAATGGAGGGCTGTGCTTTGCCACCCAGACCCTTGGCGTGGCAGGATGGGAATAGAAAATGGGTTCTACCGTTTCCTTCTTCTGCACACATTTACTGAGCACCTATTATGTGCCAGGTGCCACAAAAGCACAGATAGGAGATGTAATGCCAGCCCTTTCTTCAGGCTTTTGGGCCGGGAGACAATGATGCCATTACTGAAGACCTACCACAAAGCATCCCTCGCCTCTCCCCTTCATCCACAGACCCCTGCACAACCTCAGGCAGCCTGTGGAGATGAGTCCTTTAGCACCTGGCCGACTCTCAGACATATGCATAATCCACTCTCCACAAGGGGCCACCAAAGTATGCCTTCCAGCCTGGACACCAATTACTAAGCAGGGCTCACAGCCTCCCGCCTGCCTCCTCCTGCCTTCTCTCTCGCTGTAACGAAGGCATAACATGTAGACAGTCAAATTTAGAAAGCGTGTGTATCTGAAGCACACAGCCTGATGGCTCTGCATATGCATGCACCAATGTCATCACTACCCAGGTCAAGGTATGGAACTGTCCCAGCCCTTCAGAAAGTTTTCTAGCATTCTCTTCCAGTTAGTACACTCACTGCACACACACAGATGGGTAACCACTATCCTGGATTTTATCACCATTGATAAGTTTCCCCTGTTTTTGAACTTCATCTACATAGAATCATACGGTGTGTACACTTTTAGTTTCAGACCTGGCTTATCTTGCCCAGTGTAACATGCATGAAATTCATCCATGTGCACATCAGTAGTTTGCTATTTTTCTTTGTACGGTGGTCCAGTCTATGGATACATGGTTTATTTATCCATTCTCCTGCAGATGGCATCTGGCCTCATCTCTTGACCCCTCTTCTCATAGGCTACACATTTTAGGTCTCCCAAACCACAGAGCAACCCAGCAATACGCTACTCCTGTACCTACGTGTGTGTAGTTCCCTTTGCCCTCACACTTCATGATACATATCTGAATATTGACAATTCCAGTGCATTGTGATAAAAGTACATGCAGAGTGTTTCAGAAGCACATGGGACATCTAAGTCTGGGGGTGGTCAGGGACACAGGCACTATCACAGAGCACAGACTGACAAGATAGGAGAGAGGCTCAGGTGTGGCTCACAGATGGCTGGAGTGGGACATTGGCTGGGCTGTCCTGGGACTTCTGATATCAGAGCCTCTGCCCAGCTTGTACGCCTTGAGGTGGATTTGAGGGCGGCCCTGGGCTCTGAGTCTCTGGGCTGCTTTGAGTGGATGGCATTTGGAGGGTGGAGGTCAGTGATGCTCGGTGATCTGCCCAACAAGAGAGAGCTGGGATTGAAAGCCTGGGGTCTGTGAGTGGTCACTAGGAATGACAGGGGTAGGGCTGGTGTGTGTGTGTGTGTGTGTGTGTGTGTGTGTGTGTGTATGTAGGTCTCGGCAGACAGTCCACCTCTGGGCATGGCTGGGGGACACTTGCCAGGCAGCCCAAAGCCAAACGCAGTGAGATGCTGCCGCCACGAAAACACACAGGAGGGACACGGCCTCTGGAGGCTCCTGGGAGAGGAGGAAGCTTTTCTGCAGATGGGTGCTTGCCTGGGGCAGGGTTTCCCCAGCCCCTCCAGTACCCCTCACACCCACAGGGAGGATGATCTGCATTCTACACCAAACAATTGGCCTAGACCTCTAGGGTCAGGGGATTCTTGCACGAAGCTTCTCGGCGCAGAGGCTGCAGAGGCTTTTATCAGGGACTTTTCCAACCTACCCACCTGTCCCAACGACGCAGCCCCGCCCCAGCCACGCCCCCTCTCTCTGGGTCCTCTCTGGAAGTCCGCAGGCAGCAGGCTCTCACTGCGGCCCCTCCCACACTCACTCTACAAGTCTGGGCTCCTCGGGCATCCGGCTGAAGGATCCTGATGAGGAGGGCAGATTTAGACAATTCCCTGTGATTTTCCATGGCACCCAGCCCTGCACCAGCTTGCTGCGGTGAGGGTAGGGGACTGTACCTGGCATGGGTGGGGCTGCCAAGAGCACCTCCTCCACAGGCCCCAGGGATTGGTGTCACTACGTTCTATCTCCAAAGTGGAGCATCTGTGACTGAAAGGGGAGCACTACTAGCTATCCCACCGGTCACAGGCAGGGAACAGGACTGTCCTGGGTCACTATGCACGGAGCAGGCAGCTCAACTGGGCATCACCATGGAATGTGGGCAGGAGGGTGCCCTCCCCTCTCTCTCAGCGAGGGGCGTTCTACACACACCCCCAGCAGCTTCCTGGGGGTCCCAGAGGAGCTGGTGCTGCCCTCCCCGGACTTGCCTCCTGAAATCGCAGCATCGGGGCACTTGAGGTCTAATGTGCTTGTTGACCCTCTGCCTGCCTTGGGGACATGCTCTGCAGTTGTTCCTCACAGGGAAAGTGGGGCAGCTGGAAGTGTAGGGGATGATCTCCAGCTACTCTCTGGGATTCTCTGGATTTTAGGTGCCCACATCTGTGTCCCAGTCTCTCCCAGCCAGTGACTTGATTTTAGGTGCCCACATCTGTGTCCCAGTCTCTCGCAGCCAGTGACTTGGGTCCTTAGATGCCCCCACAGTTCAGGACAGCCCGCTTGTGGTGCTGCCTCTCTGGCCTGACCACAGCATTCCAGGTTTACAGGTGACAGCCCATGGCTCACAGTGCCAATGTTCCTCTGGGACTCCGGGCCCTTCCCTGAGGCTCTTGATGCCCTCCAGGCCGCTGTGGCTGCTGCTACCACCTGGCTTTGTGTGCGGAAGTGTGAGTGAGGGCACCCCAGGTCTGCTGTGGCCCTACTGGGTGCCTTTACTTCCAGGGCCTATGTGGGCCCATTCCTTGCTGGCATATACATTGTTTCTCAATCTCTCCGTCTCTGGTGCTCGTCACAGCTGGTGTGGTGACCAGGACCTGGGAGGAGGCAGGTGCCACCTCAACAGCCATCCTGCTCCTCCTGGCTGCCTCTTTTTCTGCCTCCTTTGGGTCTTTCAACGTCAATGCTCCCCAAAGCTCTGTCCTGAGATCCTCTTTTCTCTCTCCTCCTCTTTCTGGGAGACTGCACCCCATGCTCCTGCAACCATCCCCATCTTTGATCCCTGCATCCAAGTTTCCAATGTTCTCTATCCCCTACCACATACCTGGTACTTCCATACCAACATATACCAGCCCCGAGGGTCCACATTCCCCCCAACAGTTGCTGCTCAGTGTTCCCTGTTCCTTCAAAGGTATCTCCCTCCTCCCAGGCCTGGGCCTTATGCTGGGGGTGTCAGGACCTCCTGGCCCCCTCTCCTTCCTGCACAGCCTCCGGACCCCTCCTGCTCCAAATGGGCTCTGCCCTCCCTCTCTGCTGCTTCTGCCCTCCAAGCCATACTGGGGCAGATCAGAATATTTTGTTTCCTTGTTTGGCCTCTGTCCTGTTTGCTCATCATTGCCAGATTCAACTCAATTCAGCTCCACCAGTGTCCCTGGGCTCTGCTCTGAAGCACTCGGAAAGGTGCCCTGAGAAGCCTGGTGCAGCACAGACCATTAGGAAGGAGGATTTAGGGCCTCCTCCACCCCCGAGTTCCCTACGCCACATGTGAGGCGCAGCAGAAATGTAAGGATTGAGAAAGAGCTGTGCGTGCCAGCAAGGAGCAAAGGTCATGGAAATTAAGGGATGACTTCCTGGAAGAGGGAGTCATGTGATGTGGACCTCAAAGAAAGCAGTGGCCTTTTGCAGTGTTGATTGGAACAAGGAAGAGTTAGAAAAACCTAACATTCAGCAGGATCAACGCACTGTGTAATACTCTCAAATGTACTGCTGTGAAAATGGCCCAGCATGGATAAATCTCAGCCACATAATGTTGGATGAAATGGCAAATTGAAGAATGGTGATATGCATGGCATGGTGCCATTCATATAAATCTCAAAGACAAACAAAACAATATATTATAATGGATACAGATGTTTGTAGTAAGAGTATAAAAATCTGTATAAGAGTGATAAACTCCAGATTTATCTCTGGCGAGGCAGGGAGAGAAGGAGGAAGGGACAGGAGGAGGGGATCTAGTTATGGCTTGTTCTATTTATTTGAAAAGAGAGAGGAAGGCAAATATGGCAAAATGTTAACATCTGTTCAGTATAGGTGATTACAGGTATGTGGGTGTTTTTTATTGTTTTCTCCTTATTTGTGCATTAAACTAAAATTTTAAAGGAAGTTAAAAGGAAAAATAAAACAGGGAGCTGGCATTCTACACAGGTTGGGCGTTCCCTACAGGGGCCCAGTGTGAACCAAGGGGCAGGGGTTGAATGAGGGTACCCAGGAGCCCGGCACAGCTGGGCAAGGCTGGAGCAGGGGCTGGGGCGATGGGCCTGGGGGATGGGCCTGGGTGTCTAAAGGGGCAGGCACCAACTTTCTCTTCCCTGCTTACTTGCCTCCCTCTCCTAGTGTGTCGCTTAGGGTCCGTTGCTTGCCCCATCCCTGCAACAACCTTTGGCTGGATGATTTTCAAGAGTTACTTATTCATTCCTTACCCTATATTGAGTATCCACTACAAAAGCTACAGTTCCATGATGGCCCTATAGATAGGCATGATTACCATCACCCCATCTCTATTTTATAGATAAAAAAGCCAGCAGAGAGGGGTTAAGGGATTTGCCCACGGTTACACAGCTAGCAGGAGAGAGGCAGAGCTGGGATTGGCGCCAGAACCTGTGGTCCTCACTGCAGTGCTCTCTTTTGCCCCCCACATACCAGGCCCATGCTGAGTGCCGTGGACTCAGTGATGACCCAGGTGACACATCCCTGCCCTCACACAGCTTCTGGGCCAGTCCCAGAAACAAACCAAGCAGCACACAGATGTAATTACAACCAATGATCTAGTGAAGGAAGCGAACCTTGTGCTTCAAGGGAGAAAACAAGGACACGACTGAGGGTCATGGGTCCGAGAAGGTCCCTCTGAAGAGGGAACATTTAAGCCAAGACCTAAAGGATAGAGTTGGCCAGGAGAGACTGGGAGGGACAGTGAAGTCAGAGAGAACAGCAAGTGCAAAGGCCTGAGGACAGGCATGGGCTCCGGCAAGAAACCGGAAAGGGTCAGAGGGGAGGAGCCCAGAGTAGAGGGAAGCGGCAAGACCGTGAGGGAAGAGAGGGGGAGGGCAGAGAGGGAGACGGCTGTCATTTGAGATCTCCATTGTAGGAAGGGGGACCACATGTCTGCATGGCCCCAGTTCCAGCCTGTGGTCCCAGTGTAAATATTCATAGTGTCCTATTTTGGTTTGGACAATAATATATTTGAAGGTCACCCTCTCATAGGTGAAGATAGAGAGTTTGGATTTTGTTCTCAGGACAGTGGGAAAGCATTGAGGGCTTTTAATAGGAGAGTGACACATCTAATTTATAATATATAAAGTTCACTGTGGCTGCAGTGTGGAGAGGGCTTTCGGGGGGCACAGGAAGGAGGCCATTGTCTCTTTCCTGACTCAGCCTGGCAGTGTGGAAGGGTCCAGGCCTGGGAAAGGCAGAGAAGGCCCGGCTTGGGCCTGCGGAGGTTGCAGCCATGGGTGGATCTGACTCCGGGCAAATTCGTCCCCAGAGATGCTGTTCCCCCTCTACTCCTTGCACTGGTCCAGCCTCCAGTCCCAGACCCAGGGCTTCCAAGAGAGGCCTCAAGGGGTAGGAGGCGGCCTCTGAAAACAGCTGCCCACCTCCCAGGACTGCAGGGCAGCTTGTGAAAGAAGCAGGAAAGTTCCCCGGAAGAGCTCAAGGACTCAGTAAGCTCAAGAAATAACGATTAACAATATGAACTTTCCGTTTGATAATTTATCCCTATCCCTGTGCTTCTCATCACCACACAGCCTCCTTCCTTTCCAAGAGGGGATTTCAGAAATGAGAACCCAGGGCACTCAGAAACACCAGCTGGGGAGGGTCTCAAAATGGGGCCAGCTTCCAAACTGAATGAGTGCTGGGGAAAAGCGGGTGGCTTCTGGCATCTGCTGATGTACCTGCTGACTGGCCAGGGCTTGCTGCCCATGAATGAACACATGTAGGCCCACCCACTCTGTGCGCCCACCTTCCGGGAGGGGGATCTGTAGGGGGACACATACACCGCCGACCACATATGGGCAGATGCCCGCCCAGATTTTCACAGACGTTTTATTTTTAGAGGGGCCAGCAGCATAAGCCCAAGGCTTGGAAGAGAAGGGAAGGACAGAAAAGTTAGAAGCCTGTGAAACAAACCTGGCGAGGATGAAGAACCTCTCCTTGGCACTCCACAAAATGGTGCATGCACACCTGCCTCTTAGGAGACTCAGGACTTGCTAAGTCAACCTTCTAGGTTCAGGTGAGGGTCGCCCAAGTCTGGGTGCCAGGAGGGCACCGCCATAGGCTCAGGGAGAACAGGAGGGGCCGGTGGGAGAGGGGTCACTCACCGAGCGGCAGGACAAAGAAGAAAGGGAACCAGCAGAGCACGAAGACACCCACGACGATGGCCAGCGTCTTGGCCGCTTTCTTCTCACGGGAGAACTTGAGCAGGCGCACGGAGAGCGAGCTGCGGAAGGTGTGGCCCTTGGCGCTGCGCATGCCGTGCGCCCCGTCGGTGCCCGTGGCCGCGCCGCGACAGTGGATGCGCAGCACCACCTCGGAGGCCTTGCCTCGCTCGCGCTTGACGCCTGCCTCGAGGCTGCGCGTGGTGCTGCGCGCGACCACGTACACGCGGCAGTACATGACCACGATGACCGCCATGGGCAGGTAGAAGGAGCACACGGAGGAGAAGACAGCATAGCCCGCCTCCTCGGTGATACCGCAGAAGCGCTCGTCAGGGGGCACGGGCTCCTTCCAGCCCAGCAGGGGCCCTACGGACACCACCAGGGCTACGACCCAGAGCAGCGCCAGGATGGCGGCCGCCTTGCGTTCGGTCATGATAGCTGGGTACTTGAGTGAGTGGCGCACGCCCACGTACCGGTCCACGGAGATGGTGCAGAGGCTGAGGATGGAGGCCGTGCAGCACAGCACGTCCACGGCGGCCCACACGTCGCAGAAGGCCCGGCCAAAGGCCCAGAAGCCCAGAACCTCCATGGTAGCCGAGAAGGGCAGTACGGTGGCGCTCAGCAGCAGGTCGGCCACGGCCAGGTTCACGATGAAATAGTTGGTAACAGTCTGCAGGTGGCGGTTGCAGGCCACTGAGAGGATGACAAGCAGGTTACCTGCCACGGCCATAAGGATGAAGGCTGCCAGGAAGACGCCCACGCCCACGCCCTGCGCGCTCACCACCAGTCCCCCGACGGCCGCCGTGCCATTCACATCGCCGCCCGCGCCCGCGCTCCCCGGCTCCCCAGCGGAGCTCCGGTTGTCCTCTCCGCTGCCTGCGCCCACCACGCCGCCACCGCCGCCTGCGCCCCCTGGCACGCCGCCCACCGCCGGGCCCTCCGAGGGGGCCGCGCCGCCCGCGCTGCCCCCGCCGCCGCCCGCGCTGGAGCCCCCTGCACTGCTGTCCGGGCGGGGTCCCTCGAAACTGACGCTCAGGAGATCGCGGAAAGTCATCTCAACGCGCGGCCGTCGGTGGCCGGGCCGGGGCACAGAACGAGCGGCCGGCAGGGAGGGGAGCACAGGGCATAGCCGCGGGGCTCCAGATGCAGCTCCGCGCACGGGTCCGGTCGGAGTCCTGCCCAAGTTCCTGTGACGCGGAGCGCGGCTGTCCGAGAGCGGAGCCGCCTGGCCCGGGCGGCGGCCGGGCTCCCCGAGGCCGGCCGTGGAGTAGCACCGAAGAGCCGGGGCCGGCTACGCGCGCGGCGCTCTGAGCGTGCCCGGCAAGCGGGCAAAGCGGCGGCTCCCGGGCCGGGCGGTGCAGGCAGCGGCCACTGCGGCGCTCCCAACTCGGCGCGGGGGGCGGGACCGAGGAGGGGCAGCGCCAGGAAGGAGGAGGGGGCGACCCGGGCGGAGAGAGGGGCGCCACACTCCAGGGAGAAGGGACCCTTCGCTCAGGACAAGCGATTGTGTCGGGGTCCAGGAGGGCTGCGGCGCTGGCGCGCGCTCGGGTCCCGCAGCAGCCACCCACGCCTCTCCGCAGGTGCCCAAGCCCGCCCTCTCCCCTCGCGGTGCCCTTTGCGTTCCTTCCCGCTCCTCTCCCGGACCCCCTCCCCCTTGGCCCTCAGCGGCGTCCCTCTTCCTCCCGCCCTCTCCCCCGAGTCTCTCGGTCACTCGCTGGTGCCCTTGGGCGCGCGGTGCGTTGAAGGCGTGAGTCCTGGGTCTTCGGGATCCTGGCTTTGGCCGCCAGAGAGCAGCAAGCGCCTGGGATCTGCGGACTGCGGACCGGACGGCGCAGTGCCGCTGCGGGTTGCCTCCTGGGACTGCCGGCTTAGATCTGCCGCACCTCCTTTTTCTCAGGCCACTGGCCATGGCAAGGTTTGAGACACCTCTGTCCAGTGCGATGGCGTGAAGAGAGCCCAGGAAGGGTCGGTAGCCTGTGCTGGGCTGAGCCTGGGTACGATGGGCTCAGGAACAGGAGGCTGTGGCTACAGCCCTCGGACCCTGCCCAAGACACGCTGGTCTACATACACCAACTTCTCCACTGTTACTTTTCTCTGTATCAGATGCGGGAATAAACCTTACTGTAGCTACCTTAAATAAGGGGCCTTGTTCTTGTTCTGGCCTTTTTAAAAGGGAGGGTTTAAGTGCCAGAGGGTGGGAAAGGGCACTTGGCAGGATGGTTAAGCGGAGCGGGTGTGAGACAGCCTGGCTCCGCATCTGAATCCAGGCTCCGCCCCATATTAACTGCGGAACCTCTTTGTGCCTCAGTTCCTCATCTGTAAAATGAGAATAAGAAGTGATGTCTACCTCCTGGCCTGAGGGTCAACTGAGTAAATATGAGTGAGGGCCCCAGAGCAGTGCCTGGGTATGTCAGCGGAGTCGGGCTTGTTCAGGGCAGGCTTTTAACGCAGGATGGAAGGCGAGGAGGTATGGGGCTGGTATGGACCCTGGATGCGGGTGTGGGAGAGGGTATGAGAAGCTTCTTGAGCAATAGCAGGACTGGGTAGGGAGAGGCACAAAGAAATCATACAGTTAGCCAACATAAAAATACCGGCTGCTGGCACGTGGCAGGCACCATGCTGGACACACTAACTGTGAGGAGGGTAATGCCATCTCATAGCTGCAGAATGAGGAGGGCTTGAGCCCTACCAGGGAGATGAAGGCCTGTTTGCAGAAGTGTCTGCGAGGGGACAGAGAACCCATAGCCCTAGTGTTCACTGGTTATGGTTGACACAGGGGCAGGATGTCTGAGTTCTAGATGAGAAGCTGCTTTGGAGAAAAAGTAAAAAACTGGAGAAATGTTTAGAGATGGGTAACTTCCCTCCTCCCCATTGCCCAGTCCAGGAAGATAGGGCTTTTATAATCATAGCTTGGAAACAGCTCTTCCAAGGCCTTCCCCCATTAAATCTTCTTTTATTTTGGTTTTTGGAAACTTACTATAGTGAGTTGAAACGAAAGCAATGTGGCTTCTAGGGATTAGCTAGCAGCTGACCAGAAGTAAAATCTTGGGTTTGGACTTCCTCTCTGAGAGGGGAGGGACAGTGGGAACTGAAAAGGGAGGCCAGGAGCTCCTCTCTGGGGAGTGTTAAATGGCAAGTCAGTGTCCATGGTTGGCTGCTATCACATAGTGTGGGATAGGTGCAACCCTGGTGGAATCCATTCGATTCTGGGATTGGCGAGTTTTCAAAGACTGGGAAGAGGAGACAAAGTTAAACCTAGGGCTGGGGCTGGGGTGCTGGGGGCTACTTGACTGGTGTCACATAGAGATCTGTGCCTGATTCTGGTGTGGAGAGCCAGCAGAAGGCTGGCTGGAGGTGTCCTTGCCAGCAGTGTAGGAAGAGTTGTGGGATAGAATGCCTGGAAGAAGACAGGGAAGTCTTTCCCTATTTCAGGTCTTGGTGGTCGTCATAAGGTCTGCAAGATGATTCCAGAGGTTCTGAAGCTCTTGGGGAATGAATGTGGAAGGACAGTGGTTGTGAGATCGTTGTGAGTTTCCTGTACCTGCTTATCAGATGCTGAAATCTGGGAAGGGGCCGGGACAACGTGCTGGTGGCAGGGGCAACAAGAGAAAGAGCTGTCTCTCTCTGAAGGGAGGTTTTAGCAGTGGAGGGCTGGGATAAAGCTCAATATCATCCCAAGCACACCATTCACACCCACATCTTTGCTTGGATGCCTCATGAGCACCTCAAATTAAGCATGTTCCTAAGTTAAACTCACCATCTCTGACACTAAAATCTTCAACTTACTGTATTCACTTATGAAAATGGAACCAGCATCTATGCAATTGCTGCAGTTAGAAACCTAAACTCCTCTTTCTGTTTTACTCTCCACCCCAAATCTAGCCAGTCCTAGAGTGATGTTGATTGTGTTTGCCTACTTGACTTTGTGAACCCATCCCCTTCTCTCCAAGGTCTCTGCCTAAGGTCAGGCCCTGATCACGCCTCACTCTGATTTTCATTCGTACTCCAATAATGCCTCCTAGTCTGTTGCTATATGGGCCTTCCTAAATATGACCATTTTACTCTTTTAAAAATATTTCTTTGATAACTCACCAGTGCTTTTAAGTTCATAGCACACTTAGTCTTGTGGGACTGGACTCTTTCCTTTTTCTTACCTTTTTTTTTTTTTTTTTTTGTGGGGGAATGCTCAAAGTAAGTTGTTTGGAAGGTGACTTGCAGGAAGCATGATGAGGTGGTTGTTTCTTTAAAATGGATGCTGCTTTGAAACTGGGCCACATGGGACCCTGGGATTTATTTGGATTATAAATGAATGAATGTGAGTCAGAGGCTTTTGTTCCTGAAATGATTCTTACGTGAGATTTGTGTTCTAGCATCTCATACATGAATAGAATGCTGTCCAGAGGGACATCCTCTGGGAGAATGGCTAGAACCTTTCCTATCTGAACTCAAGGTCCAGAAACTGAGACTATCAGGCACATTATCTACAGCATTTTGTTTGTTTGTCTATTTATTTATTTATTTAGTTTTTGTAGTGACAGGATCTCGTTATGTTGCCCAGGCTGGTCTCAAACTCCTGGGCTCAAGCGATCCTCCCACCCTGACCTCCCAAAGTGCTGGTATTACAGGCATGAGCCACCATGGCGCCCGGCCTCCAAAGCATTTTGGTCTGGAGTCTGTCCCCTCCAGTTATCCTTAAGGGCTTCCTGGAGGAAGCGAATTTCAGGGAGAGCTTAAATACCCTTTGGGTCAAGAGTTATCTTCCATCCTTCATCATTGCTTACTTTGGCTTGGCCTGTGAAAGTGGGACCATCTTTCTCTAAAGAAATGTTGGGGCCAGGCACGGTGGCTCATGTCTGTAATCCCAGCACTTTGGGAGGCTGAGGTGGGCGGATCATGAGGTAAAGAGATCAAGACCATCTGGCCAACATGGTGAAAGCCCATCTCTACTAAAAATACAAAAATTAGCTGGGCTTGGTGGCGTGTGCCTGTAGTCCCAGCTACTTGGGAGGCTGAGGCAGGAGAATTGCTTGAACCTGGGAGGCAGAGGTTGCAGTGAGCTGAGATGGCGCCACTCCACTCCAGCCTGGCAACAGAGTGAGACTCTCTCTCAAAAAAAAAAAAAAAAAAAAAAAGAAATGTTGGAGGGCTTTCTGAAACTGCCATGTGTACGATCTGTCAATGTTCTCGGCTGAAGGATACTGTTGGGTTTATTCCTTTGGGTAAAATATTTGCCACAGGTGGTAGAGGAAGAATGGTTGGGGCTGGTGGTAGCATCAATTGTGATATTGTGATATGATGTGAACTCCTCTCCCTTATTCCATCAACTGTCCTCTCAGCTGTCCCCATTAGAGTCAAGTCCCTAGCAGGCCGTATATTTTCTAAATGCAGAGCCTTTCCTGGGGCAGCAGGGAAGTCATCAGCGGTTTTGGTAGGAACTCTTACCTAAGAGTCAAACATTGGTGTTCTGGCTCTGTGCTTCCTCCCTATATGGTCTTTGGCAAATATTTGGACTTAGTTGTCTCCTTTATAAAATGGGGCAAATGGGATTGAACTAGATCAGAGATCAAAGCAAGGTAATTCTTTAAGTGAAGTCTTCATAGAAACCCAATGTAGGCTGGAGTATGGTAGCTCACGTCTGTAATCTCAGCACTTTGGGAGGCCAAGGCAGGAGGATTGCTTGAGCCCAGGAGTTTAAGACCAGCCCAGGCAATATAGTGAGACCTTGTCCCTACCAGAAAAAAAAGAAAAAGAAAGAAAAAAAAAAAGCTGGCTGTGGTGGTGTGCAGCTGAAGTCCCAGCTCCTCTGAAGGCTGAGGTGGGAGGATCGCTTAAGCTTGGGAGGTTGAGGCTGCAGTGAGCCGTGATGGCAGCACTGAACTCAGCCTGGGTAACAGAGCGAGACCCTGTCTCAAAAAAAAAAAAAAAAAAAAAGCCCAATATAAACAAGCAGATGTTTGTGGAGAAACTTTGGTTGGATCATCGGCAAAGTCCTGAGACCCTCGAGGCCTCCCTCTCATGCTGCATCCTATTCCCTGAGGCATTCTCATGGCCTTGTGAGTCCAGGAGCCTTGTGGGCAAATTGCTGGCCCAGTGAGCCCTGGAGACCCTGTTGGTCTGTGGGTTCTTTGTGATTTGGCAGTATGGCGCCCAGTTTAGATGGAACACTAAGCACCTGCATTTATCTCTTCTCCCTTATGAGACCTCTTTAGAGTGACAGCAAAGAAAAAGGAGCGGTTTATCTTACAACTGAGAAGTTAACTCCTATGCTGACAAACCCTGGACTCTAGCCCCTAAAGAGGAGGCTTGATGGAACCCTGCAAGCGGTCATGAAGGCATTGAGGAGTTCTGGACCGCCTCCTTGCTTGTGAAGATGATACAGATTGATTGGCACTGTCAGAGTCAGGATGCTGAATGGGAGACAATGGTGGTGGAGAAGAAATTCATGACAGATGTATCCTGTTTGTGGGAACCAGCTGGTCAACCCCCAGTTTCCTCCCACCCCATCAAGCCTGGGCAGCCTTTATTCATTCATTCAACACAAGTTAACTAAACACCAGCTATATGCCAAGGAACTATTCTGGGCACTGGGGATATATATATATATATATATATATATATTTTTTTTTTTTTTTTTTTTTTTTTTTTTGAGAGAGATAGGGTCCCACTCTGTTTACCTAGGCTGGAGTGCAGTGGCATGATCACAGCTCACTCTGAACTTAGCCTCCCAGGCTCAAGCCATCCTCTTACCTCAGCCTCCTGAGTAGCTGGGACAACAGGCACACACCACCATGCTCAGATAATTAAAATTTTTTTTTTTTTTTTTTTGTAGAGACAGGGCCTTGCTATGTTGCCCAGGCTGGTCTCCAACTCCTGGGCTCAAACTATCCTCCTGCCTCAGCCTTCCAAAGTGCTGAGATTACAGGTATGAGCCTCTGTGCTCAGCTCATGATAAATAAAGCAAATTCCCTGCCATCCTGGGGCTTGCATTCAAATGGCAGAGAGTGCTACCCAGAAGAGTTAGGAGGAGAGTTTCGCATTGCCATGGACAAAAGTTTTCTCTGGGTTTGATATCTGGGTCTTGAAGATTCTTTGCAATGAAATTGCCAAAGAAAATCCAAATCTAAAACAACTCTTTTCCGGTACCTCCCCATCCTAGAATAGCAGTGGGAGCTGACTGCCAGACCAAAGGGTGCAAATTCATGCATGTCATTGGAAGACTTCGTTAAAGCTGCCACTTCCTGGGATCAGTTCCTATGAAGAATATGGACATCCATTCCATTCTTCAGCTGCGAATTGATCTCTAGCCCTGGTCTGACCTTTTACCTTACCATGGCCTGATCCTAACCCTGGCTACATCCTAACCATTAATACTGACTGACCCAAAACCTTCCTGATTTCCTTAATTAGACCATTCTTCCCTAGATCCATGCTGTGGTCAGCAAGGGCACTGGGTGAAAGGGTTAGGTCTCAGTGCTACCCTCCCATACCTTCATGACAGCGAAGTTTGGTGCTCAGAACCGGTCATGGGTCAGGGAGTATCTGGAGAAAGAATGTGGTTTCTGCAGGAAGGAGTTTCTGAGTAGTCCATCCTCTCAGCTCCATCCCTATGTCAGCAGAGGCTGGAGGGAACTTGAGCCAGTTATGTTTGATGATTTGTGCTAATATTTGCCTAAAATTAATAGGGTTGGAAATTAATAGAATTGGTAGCGGGTGGCAATGAAATGAAATTCCCACTCAGAACCTGGCTAGCAGCCCACTGTTCTGGGGACCCTTGGAGTGGCTCTTTGCTTTGCAGCTGTGTTTGCTTCTGCTTCTAAGATATATTCTTTTGTTTCTTTTTACTTTCTTCAGGAGAGGAGATAAGCTGGGAAGCAGGATAGTGAACAAATTTGGAAGACACACTAGAGTGGAAAACTCTCAGGGCAGAGATTTGTCAGGACGCATTAAAACCCATAATGAGCACCCCCCACATTTCAGTGACTTAACACAATAAAACTTCATTTCTCATTTACTCAAGGGCCAATGTGAAAGTACCTGATTGAACAGCTGTCCTGGACAGATCTTCTCTATGGGACAACTCAGGGATCTAGGCTCCTTTTGATGTGTGAATTCCTTGTTTTCTAGAGACTTGGAATGCTCTAGAGCCCTGGAGATCTCTTCTGGATTGTCTATAAAAGATATCCAAAGAAGAAAGGGAGAGTGTGGAGAATTACGTGGATATTTTAGAAATCAAGCACAACAGTTGTGTCTAAGCCCATTAGTCCCATACCCTCACTTACTTGCAAGGGGGAAATGTGGTTTAGCCAGGTGCCTAGGAATAGGGAATGGGTTTGGCAACTGTCCAGCCTGTCTATACTGCAGGACAGCAAGAGTCCCAGGAATACTCAGTTTGGGTCATGTCTAGGAAATGCCTTATAGATGCAGTGTGAAAAGAGCAGAGAGATTGGCTGCCCTGAACCCCCCCCACTAGAACTCTACCCAGGCCCAGTGGATGCTTCCATGACTTTTCATGTTTGCTCTTTCTTCCAGACCAGGCCCAACATGAACATTTCCACCATGGCTTGCTAAAACAGGGCTAGAATTGGGAATGCCATTTGGGAATGTGCTGGTGACAGTTGGTGACAATTCCAACTCGCTCAGCTCTGAGAATGCAATAGGAAAATTAAGGTGGGCATCAGGGGCTCAGCTAACATTGTTCTAACCTTCATAGAGAGTAAGCAATCCCTCTCTATAGAATCTACCTCATGCCAATGGGAATCTCTTACCTTCCTTTATCAGTGCCTGAAATTCCACCCCTATAATCTGGGTCTGCTAACTCCAAGAACCAGTGTGTTTCTCATTATATTAAATTCATCTCCTAGTAGAGGTAACATACAAGGTCACTATCTCCTCCGGCCCCTTAGATCTGCTTAGCCATTGTGGGATGGTGAACTAGGAGGAGTAGGGAAGTCATCCAATGGGGATATTCGGTGGTGATGGAAAGAAAGGTGAGAAAGTTCCAGGGATAAACTTTGCTAACCTGACAAGTGCTCTGGCTCCCAAATGGAGAAGCAAGTGCTAATTAGGGAGATTTCCTAACGCAGAATTAAAATAGGCCAGTCCATTCAGAGGAAGTGACCTATAATCAACTTGAGAAGCCAGGCAGGGTTGCATGACTCCAATCCCAATTAGGGAGGCTGAGACAATTCCTGCTGGGATGTCAACCCTCCAGCTCATGAATAAGATGGCCCAGAGCCATTTTCCATTTCCTTTCTCCTGGGCCAAGATTCAATCTCTGGAGAAGACAGTGAAGAAGGACTTCCCTTGATAATGATTCCCTGGAGAAATGGAAGGATGGAGAAAGCAAAAAATTCCAACTGTCCCAGGAAAAATATTAGGAAGTGAGGCTGGCCTCTACTTTGGAGTTCTCCATGCCTGATCCTTTGGGCTCCTACAACTCTCCCTTCCTCTCTTCTGTGTGAGTTAGTCACTTAATCTTTCTGATCTTATATTTTCCCGTTTGTAAAATGGTGATAATAACCCTGCCCCCTTTGGGGTTTAAATGTCTGTGAAGCTCCCATTTATCTTCTCCTTTGTGTCCCTATTGTCTTTGATTTATTCCTCTGTAGAGTAGTGTTTGGTAATTTAGTTGCTTACCGGTCTTATTCGTATCTGGAGATAGTGAACTTCTTGGGTTTTTCAGTGATTGTAACATATTTATCTTTTTATGCTCAGCAGCCAGTGCAGTGCTCGCTTCTTGAAGTGGCTCAGTGAATGTTTGTTGAGTTAGTGGATGAAAACATGCATCAACAAACGAGTAAACAAATGAATGCATGAAGGACTGTGCACCTCTGAGTGTCACTGAGGGTTACAGTATATGTCTGTGTCCCAAGGTGTCAGCCCTTCTGCAAGAGATGATTGGAGAGGGCTTTCATTCATCCCAAGGAGCATAGTTTGTCTAGGGCAGGGCTGGGGACCTTTCTCCTAGGAGGAACGCTTTGAGAGGCACGAACACGGAGCTGGATCAGAGGAGTACGTGCCCTTGCTGTCAACGTGGGGGTGACTGGCCCATGGAATAGAACTTATCTCTGATGTATGCCACGAGCCCTGCCTAGGAATCCCTTCCTTAGGGGCGGTCCCTTCCTCCATGTAGATAGACCTGTGTAGGAATAGCGTTGCCTGGTAGTGGGTGAATAAATCTGCTTAAGCATGGGGCTCAGTTAATAGGCTATTGTCTCATCAGGCTTGGGATTTAGCAGAGAGGTTGGAGCCTAGCACACTGGATTTTCACCTCAAGGAAGATGCTGCAGCATACTATGTAGGTGGATTTTTTTCCCCAAAGCAATTGTGGCGGGGGCAAAGATTGGTCTATAAGTGCATGAAGACGGAATAATTGGTGACCACATTTCACTCCTCCGTAGTAATATTATACATCCATACCCCTTCCATAGCCTCATGGTGGGAACAATAATTGTCTTTGCCCCTTGACATTGAGCTTGGCCATATGACTTGCTTTGGCCAAGGGGATGTTGGCAGATGTGACGAAAGCAGGAGCTTGAATTTGCTTGTGTGATTGGGTTTGTGTTCTTGTGCTTCTGCCATCACCACAGAAATACCATATTTCAGGTTGCCATTGCATCTTCATGTCAGACACCAAAATGAGACATCTGCAGTGAAGCTATGCCAACCAATCTGCAGACATATGAACGAGAAATAAATGTTTCTAGCTGCATGTCATTGAGATATCAAGGGAGTTTGTTATGTGGCAAAAGCTGATTGATACAAGGCAAAATGAGTTTTTTAAATTTCAGGCTTTTTGACATTGACAGTTGAGGAAATTATTTACTGCCTTTAATTTGCAAGGCAGCAGTTACTAAAACTTAATATACATATAGCCTGTGATCTAGAAATGTCTATGGGGGGGACATTCAGCTTATGTCCCCCCATAGACATGCATAAAAATATTCATAGCAGCTTCGGCCATAATACTAAATATGGAAGTAACTCAGATGTCCTCCAGTACGGCACAGAAGGCCAAGGAGGGAATGGGAGTGAGAAAGTAGAGGCAGGAAGTTGTTGCGGATGCAAAAAGAGATGAACGAACAAATGGGAGTGGACTCTTTCTGATGGAAGAGGTTTGAGTGTGTTTATAAGCTTTGAGAAAAGATTCAATAAGGAGGTAGAAGTTGAAGGTTCAGGAGGAGGTGCAGAGGGATGGAGTCAGATGTTCAATAGGTAGCAGGGCATGGTATTGTAAGCCCAGATGCAGGAGTTTGCTTCAGAGAGAAAACTGGAACAGAGGATAGGAAGATGAAGATGTTTGTAGGTTGTTGGTGTCAGAAATCCAGAAGTGTCCTGCCTGATGTGGGTGGTGGGGAGTTAGGGGAATTAAAAAGAATGATAAGAATTTGTAATAACCATGGTGGGAAATGAGAAAGGGGCCAGTGAGATTGTTCAGGGGCAAATATGATTGCTAAACAGTTCCAAAAGTCCAACTGAGAGATTGGAGACCAGGAAATTGTGATGCTTTCTAACAAGATTCAGCAACCTGGATATGGGAACCGAGAAATTAAGAGATTGGCCTGCTCTATGTCTGGGATTTTAGGGCATAGAGAAGCCTGAGGAGCTAGTGATTCAGTGGGAGGAATACATGTTGGATTCAACAGTCCTACTGTTTTATTTTTTTTGAGACGGAATCTCACTCTGTCACCCAGACTGGATTGCAGTGGCATGATCTTGGCTCAGTAAAACCTCCACCTCCTTGGGTTCAAGTGATTCTCCTGCCTCAGCTTCCCGAGTAGCTGGGATTACAGGCGCCTGCCACCACACCTGGCTAATTTTTGTATTTTTAGTAGAGGTGGGGTTTCACTGTGTTGGCCAGGCTGGTCTTGAACTCCTGACCTCAAGTGATCCGCCCGCCTCAGCCTCCCAAAGCGCTGGGATTACAGGCATGAGTCATTGCGCCCGGCAACAGTCCTACTCTTTTTAGTGATATAAGGAGATTGGTGCCTTAGAACCTGATGAGTCTAGAGGATCTGAGAAGTCATTTAAGGCAGTGGGTGAGGCCTTGGAGGTCTCTCCCTCTGTTGTTCCAAGCAGAGTGGCTCAACTGTTATCTTTCGGGTAAGACTGACTTTTTTTTTCAAACAACTTTATTGAAAGATAATGGGCATCCAGTTAATCGGGAACATTTAAAGTGTACAATTTGATTAGTTTTAACTTATATGTACATCTGTGAAACTGTCACCATAATTAAGATAATCAACATATACATAATCCCTCAGATTTCCTTATGCCCTTTTATAATCCTTCACTGATCTGCTTTTTTCCCTATACATTTGGGTGTATTTTAAATAATTTTATGCAAATGAAATCATAGAGTATGTACTCTTTTATTGTCTGGCTTCTTTTATTCAGCTTAATGATTTTGAGATGTTGTTTCATGTATCAATAATTCATCTTTTGTTGCTGAGTAGTATACCATAGTGTGTAGATGCCACCATGCGTTCACCCATTCACCTGTTGATGGACATAGCCAGTATTTGACTATTACAAACAAAGCTGCTGTGAACATTTATGTACAAGTCTTGGTAGGGACACAGGCTTTCATTTCTCTTGGGTAAATATCTAGGAGTAGCATGGTCATGTGGTAGAAACTACCAAACTGTTTTCCAAAATGCCTTACCACTTTAAGTTTCCACTAGCCGTGCATGAGTATTCTAGTTGCTCTACATCTTCTCTGACGTTTTAAATTTAGCTCCTCTAATAGGTATGTGATAATATCTTATAATGGTTTTAATTTGCATTTCCTAATGACAGTGAGTTATTTTAAGGAGCTTATTTGCCATCCATGTATATTTGGTGACGTATCAGTTCAAACCGTTCCCAGTTTTTAAAAATTGGGTTGTTGGTTTTCTTATTATTGGCTGTTGAGAGTTCTTAATATATTCTGAATACAAGCCACTTATCAGATATATGATTTGCAGATGTTTCTCCTGGTCTGTGGCTTGTCTTTTTCATTCTCTTCACAGTGTCTTTGAAGAGAAGACATTTTTAATTTAGTTGAAGTTCAAATGATCAAATTTTCTTTTATGGATCATGTACTTGATGTTGTAACTAATAAATCTTTGTCTAACTCTGATTCACAAAGGTTTCCTCCTATGTTTTCTTCTCACTGGAAACAATGCAGGAAAGAATGCAGTGAAGCAATATCTTTAAAATACTGAAAGAAAAAAATGGCAACCTAGAATTTTATGCCCAGCAAAAATTTATTTCAAACACAAAGAACAAATTAAAAACAAGATGACAGATGTAAACTTAACTATATAATTACATAAAGTGTATATTTCCCTATCCTTTTGCTTCAACCTATTTTTTGTCTTTATAGGTAATGTACTGAAAGTAATGGTGAAAACTGCAATTACTTTTGAACCAACCTAATATATTTGTTGTAGCCAGCCTGTAATTTGGTGTGCTGTCATACTTATCTTTGTTCCTCTGTACGTCATACATCTTCTCCCTCAGGCTACTTTTAAGATTTTCTCTTTTACACTTAAAAAATTTGGTTACAATGTGTGTTGGATTGATAGATTTATAGTTTTCATCAAATTTGGGAAATCTTCAGCCATTATATCTTCAAATATTTTTTTCTCGTCCTTCCTGTCTGTTTCAGGGACTTCAATTACCCATATATTTTACCACCTGAAGTTGTCTCATACCTCACTCATGGTATATTTTCCCCATCTTCTTTCTCTTCCTTCTCTTTGTCCTCCTTGTCCTCCAATTTTTTTTTCTCTGTGTGTTTTATTTTAGATAGTTTCTCTTGCCATGTCTTCATGTTACTAATCTTTTCGTCTGCAATGTCTAATCTGTTGTTAATTTCCTGTAGTATATTTTTTATCTCAGATATTTTAGTTTTCCTTTATACAAGTTTGACTTGGGTCTTTTAAATATTTTCCATGAATCTATTTAACTTTTTGAATATGTAAAATACTGCTACAACTGTTTTAATGTCTTTTCTCACTTAACATCTATGTCAGCTGTGGGGTGATTTTGATGCACTGATTTTTCTCCTTATTACAGGTGATGTTTTTCTACTTCTTTGAAGACCTGGTAAATTTCAATTGTGGATTGAATTTATAGACATTGTGGATTTTGCATTTTTGAGTGCTGGATATTTTTTGTATCATTATAAATATTCTTGAACTTTGTTCTGGGGTGCAGTTAAGTTACTTGGAAATAGTTTGATCCTTTTAGATACTGTTTTTATGTTTTTCTTTTAGATGGGACCACAGCAATGCTTGATATAGGGGTAATTTTGCCCTGATACTAAATCAAAACCCTTTTCAGTACTATTCCTGGTGGTCTGTGAATTGTGAGCTTTTCCAGTCTGGTTGGTGGAAACAGGTACTATTCAAGGCCATATGTGAGTGTCAGGAATCATAGGTCTAATCCTTTAGGGTGTTTTTTCCCCCAGCTTGGGTAGTTTCCTCACATTCATGCACAGATCATTGCTGTGCTGAGTGTTGAAGGGGGACTTGGTGCACATTTCAAGAGCTCTCTTTCCGTGCAGCTGTCTCCTCTCTGGTGCTCTGTTCTACACATTCTAGCTTCCCAGGCTCCCTGGGTTCCTTGCCCCATCTTCTCACCTTAGGGAGTTTCAGGACTCCACCTGGGTGCCCCTTCTCTTCGGCTTGGCCTGGAAACTCTCTCAAGGGGGTAATGTGAAGGAATTTTAGGACTCATTTGTTTTTCATTTCTCAGGGATCACTGTTCCTGCTTATTAATGTCCAATGCCTTGAAAGCCATTTTATTATATATTTTGTCCAGTTTTTTGTTTGCTTCCAGTGGAAAGTAAATCTGATCTTTGTTAAGCGATCTTGGCTGGAAGTGGAATTCTGATAAGGCCAACTTAGAAGAAAGCTCCCTGCATATCTTCAGCTCTCCAGAAGCAGATCCTGACCCATGTATAATGATTCTCCCAGGAGAAATAGGTAACGTTTGGGACACAAGGAAAGGGAGAAAGCCAGTCAAGGGTATTGTCTCCTGCAACATCCCACAGAGGAAGCTTTAACCCGATCCTGAAGGGAAGCTCTGAAATGTATCTTATGCCTCAGAAATGTCTCCAGGATAGCGAAGGAGCTGGGTTCTCTTAGCTCCACCCCCACTTGGCAGTCATTAATTCAGGGCCATCATTTAAGAAGGGCCCAAGGATTATATTTAAGGGCTAAGACATAGGGAAATTTTGTGGGCTGTTTGACATATCTGCCACCGGTGTGGTGTGTTTAAGGAAGAGGTTGAATGAAGGTGGCAGATTCATTGTAGAAAGAATAGCACCCATATCTACCAGGAGTCTATGAGGTTGACCATCTATATTTATAATAGTTAATTTGCCTTAGATGTTTAAGGGTAAGGCAGGATATTGAGTACTTTTTCTTTCCTTAGAGAACCCTCATTCATCTAAATTGAGATATATATATTTTTTAAATGGGATGATTTTTCCAGTGTCCCTTCTGTTTATGATATCTAAATATATCCTCATTAGTACAGGTGACCAGTTTGGAAGTGAGCCATCTATAGCTCTTTGATCTGCAGGGCTGTAACAGCTGGGTTCTCCCACTGTCCCTCTTCTGGCGGAACAGAACCAACAGGATATATACGTGTGTGTGTGTATATATATACCTGCTGGGTCTGGGTCTGTTTCTCTGGCAGATATATATATATATATATATATATATATATATATACACATATATATTTATATATTTATATATTTTATATATATAAAACACATTTTTTTCTTTATTTTAAGGAATTGACTCACTCAATTGTGGGGGCTGACAAGTCTGAAATCTGCAGGGCAGGCTGCAGGCTGGAAACTCAGGCAGAATTTCTGTTACAGTTTTGAGGCAGAATTCCTTCCTCTATGGAAAATCTCAGTATGTGCACTTATGGCCTCTTAAGCTGATTGCATGAGGCCCACTCACATAATGGAGGGTAATCTCTTTTACTAAAGTCAGCTGATTAGAGATGTCAATCACATCTATTAATACAAAATACCTTCACAGCAACATCTAGACTAGTGTTTGAGCAAACAATGGGGTATCATAGCCTAGGTTTTCTTTTTTTGCATGATGAGATTATAGTCCAATAGATTTTTATTGGAAATATTTCAGGTAGGGCTTTTAGGAGATTTTGCCCTACTTTTTGAGCCTGTTTTTTCATCTTGAGGTTTATTGTGGAAAGAGGGATCCAGGTGGGTCCAATCACCTTTAGTAGGATTTAGCATCTGAGGTTCTGACCAATGTGTGTAAAATTGATAGAGATCTGGTAACCCTGGGTCACATGCACCCCAAATAATTCTAAATTTATCTGTGAATAGTTGCTGGTCTTGTCTGGGTTTAGGAAAATCTGTACTTATGGTTATTAATTCAATTCTGGCCCGAGGTTTAAATTCTACAGTTGCTTGCCTGTCTGGCTCATGGGAGGGGTTGTATCTTTGAGGCACCTGGCATTTAAGGATCTTAGGAATTATTGACAAAGGACTGGGAACTGGATAAGGGAAGAGGAGGGAGGAGTCAGCAGAAGTGCAGAGGGAGAGCAATTAGAAGCATAAGGGGGGAGAGGGAGGACTGGATCCGGGGAAGGCGCTTGAGGACAAGGAGCTGGAGATGGACTAGGAAAATGTGTCTAGTCTGCTGTTAAGTTTTTCAACTTGCTCATTACCTTTGGGCAGAGAACCTTTCAGTGAAGCAATTTTAAAATCAGAATTGTATCTGCAGGCCTCTGCACCCTGATCAAAGTATCCTATTCTCTTTGTTTTTTAAGGTGCCTCTCAAATGAACAATTTTGTTCAAGTCACACATTCTCCACAGTGGCCATTGGAGATCCAAATGATTCTTGATGGAGTTAGGCTATTTACGGAGAGATGAGGCACAATAATTAGAATTCTAATGAAGGTCTGTGTAAGAATCAGGACTTTTTCCTGGAAGAGGAGAGGATTTTTATTCAGATGACCCCATGAGAGCCCTTGGGTACCCCGTGTCTTGGGTCCCCAGCCTGATGGTTAATGGTCTCCAAAGGGAGACCTGACAGTTTGCACTTCTTGCAGAAAACCAGAGAGAACATTCTCTCTGGACAAAAGATGTCAGACAAACCTTACCCAAGTTTATTGGTGACTCACAGCAAAGTTTGTCTGAATGGATTCTGATCCAGTAAGAACAACAAACTCACCAGTCTAGGAGGCTGACTTGATCAACAGGCCTGTAGGATATACACCTGTGTTCTACCCTGTGATTCTTGTTATGTGACAAACAATAATTTTGACAGCACAGCAGAAAATGGAAGAACAAAAGAAAAGAAAAAGAATGGTCTGATTGTACCAAAGATGCAAACAAATGGGAAGAATAATAAAAATCGGGGCAAAACTAATAATAAATAGCTGAGAACTCACCGCAAAGAGAGTGGAGTTCAGACCTAGTGCTGACTTCCCACACCAGTGTGGATTTGACAAGTCACAGGTGGCAAGGCACAAGAAACCTCTACAAGTACCACACGCACCTGGCCAGAGGCTGAGGTCCATGATGATGGGCAGTGCAGACTGTATCTCAGCAGGACCGCCAGGAAAACTGTGGAAATAAATGAAGACCACCCACATGAGAACAGACAGAAGCTATTTATTCAGAATTTGCAAAGGAGTCAGCCATTATTTGCATTTGGAAGGGACTCAAAAACAGGCAGAGACTGGGAAACTTCACAGTGGAAAAAAAAAAGGGAAGGCTTCAGGTATGCTGTGATTGGAGGTTGTTGGCATGGGGACAACAGAGGTGGGTGAACTGGAAGAAGGGCATCTTATGTGGTTGACTGGGGAGCATATTTGACTTTTTCTGATTGGTCTTGAGTTGGAAGCAGGGGTGAAAAATAGGGAAGCTGAAAGTCATTGACCAATTCCTGGCCAGGTGCAGTGGCTCACGCCTGTAATCCAGCACTCTGGGAGCCTGAGGCCAGTGGATTGCTTCCAGACCAGCCCGGGCAATGTGGCAAAACCCCATCTCTACGAAAAATACAAAAATTAGCTGGGCATGGTGGTGCATGCCTGTAGTTCCAGCTACTTAGGAGGCTGAAGTGGGAGGACTGCTTGAGCCTGGGAGGCAGAGGTTGCAGTGAGCTGAGATTGTGCCACTACAGTCCAGCCTGAGTGACAGAGGGAAACCCTGTCTCAAGAAAAAAAAAAAAAAGAAAAAAAAAAAAAAAGAAAAAGAAAGTCATTGACTAATTCCCGCCCAGGATTCCGGGTTGATTACTGCCGGGGTTTGGCTTCCTGGGCTGGTTGCTGCAGACTCTATTGTTGTATACAGTCTGGCCATTGTGGATTTGTATGTTAAGTCCTTGAGGAGGTATTGTTGCATTGTTCCAAAAAGTTCACAATCCGGGTAAGAAAATGAGATGTACATTCAAAATCAAGATTGTCTGTTCCTGGGATCAGGCATCTGCATGAGGTCAGGCTGAGGGTCAGGGTGCAGGTAGAGGGAGGGCTGGGCTGTATTCAGGTGAGGAGTTGGGCTGTGGATAGGTGAGTGGTCAGAGTAGGGCAAGGGGGTTGGCCAGAAGCTTCTTTCAGAGGGTAGGTCACCAACGTAGGACTGACTCAGTGACCCTGGCCCAGTTAGCCCTGTCTTTGACCAGCTCTGATTTAAGGTCATGCTCTTCCTACTTTCTTAACATTTCCTTTGGCATAAAGAAACTTCCTCCAGCTGCACCTGGTCCCTTGGGGGATTTCTTTTAGGCATAGTCTAAGGTTGGGGAGGAAGTGGCATGGCTTTGATAATAGGGGACTAGGGTGAAATTGCAGCCTGTGCTCTCTCCCTGCTGTGTGATGAAAGCATCAACCCACCTGCACAGGAAGGTGCTCTTAGACCCCCCTCCTCTGACAAGCCAGAACTGCCCCCGTGCCATTGTGTTAAGAATCGAGATGCTGCAACCTGCAGATCTCTCAGGTTGATAGGGGTGTGAAGAGATGGTGGGAATGAAAGGGGGCTTTGTTCCTTTCATTGTGCTGTTTAATGCATTTCCTTCTTCATGAAACATTGGCTGTAGGAGTAACTATCATCCATAATTTTCAGTCATTGCCTATTTAGGGTGATTGAATTGAGGGGTAACCTCACTTATTGTCTTATCACAGTGCCTAAAAGGCTACATTATTGTTTTACTCTTTCAGGCTGAACATTGCTTTCTTTTTGGTTTTTGTTTTTGTGCCTCAGCCTCCTGAGTAGCTGGGATTACAGGCATGTGCCACCATGTTGGCTATTTCTTATTTATTTATTTATTTATTTATTTTTGTATTTTTAGTAGAGACCGGGTTTTGCCATGTTGGCCAGGCTGGTCTTGAACGAACTCCTGACCTCAAGTGATCCACCCACCTTGGCCTCCCAAAGTGTGGGATTACAGGTGTGAGCCACCACACCTGGCCAACATTGCTTTCTACATCTTCATTCGTTCATGCCACACATATTTATTACAGGTGTAAACTATGTATCAAGCACCTTGCTGGTTACTGGGGATAAAATGTTGGGTGGGATAAAATTTTGGGTAGGACAAAGCATTGACTTTCATGGATCTCACAGTCTATTATAGGAAACAGGTGGTAAGAACAAAAGTGCAATGAGGAACACTTATAGGGTACCATGGCAGGATAATGGAGGGGATAGGTTACTTAGGTGGAGGGGAGAGGGCAGGCCTCTCTGAGGGTGAGATGTCAAGTGAGATTGGATTTTGAGGAAATGCCAGGTTCATGAAGAGCAGATGAATGCACCTCAAGCAGAAGAAAAACGTGGAAAAGTATCGGGGTCCCTGCCCTGATATTCATGTAGGTTCTTTTCTATTTTCCTTAAGCGTCGGCCAGCTTGAGAAATAAAGGGACAGAGAACAAAAGAGAGAAATTTTAAAGCTGGGCGTCCGGGGGAGACATCACATGTCAGTAGGTTCCATGATGCCCCACAAGCCGCAAAAACCAGCAAGTTTTTATTAGGGAGTTTCAAAAGGGGAGCGAGTATGCGAATAGGTGTGGGTGACAGACATCAAGTACTTTACAAGGTAATAGAATACCACAAGGCAAGCGGAGGCAGGGCGAGATCACAGGACCACAGGACCGAGGCTAAATTAAAATTGCTAATGAAGTTTCAGGCACCATTGTCATTGATAACATCTTATCAGGAGACAGCGTTTTGAGATCAACTGGTCTGACCAAAATTTATTAGGCAGGAATTTCC
Organism: Hylobates moloch; assembly: GCF_009828535.3. Lineage (NCBI taxonomy): Eukaryota > Metazoa > Chordata > Mammalia > Primates > Hylobatidae > Hylobates > Hylobates moloch. The sequence goes on from NW_026652296.1 coordinate 33,763,829, forward strand.
TCTTCCTAATAAGCCTGGGAGCGCTATGGGAGACTGGAGTCTATTTCACCTCTGCAGTCTCAACCATAAGAGATGACCACGCCCGGGGGGCCAGTTCAGAGACCCACCCCCAGGTACGCATTCTCTTTCTCAGGGATGTTCCATGCTGAGAAAAAGAATTCAGCGATATTTCTCCCATTTGCTTTTGAAAGAAGAGAAATATGGCTCTATTCCACCCGGCTCACTGGCGGTCAGAGTTTAAGGTTATCTCTCTTATTCCCTGAACAATTGCTGTTATCCTGTTCTTTTTTCAAGGTGCCCACATTTCATATTGCTCAAACACACATGCTGTACAATTTGTGCAGTTAATGCAATTATTACAGGGTTCTGAGGTGATATACATCCTCCTCAGCTGACAGGATTAAGAGATTAAAGTAAAGACACGCATAGGAAATCACAAAGGTATTGATTGGGGAAGTGATAAGTGTCCATGAAATCTTTACAATTTATGTTTAGAGATTGCAGTAAAGACAGGCATAAGAAATTACAAAAGTATTAATTTGGGGAACTAATAAATGTCCATGAAATCTTCACAATCCATGTTCTTCTGCCATGGCTTCAGCTGGTCCCTCCGTTTGGGGTCCCTGACTTCCCGCAACAGAAAGGTCTTGGCATTCCTGGCACCAAATGAAGGCTGGTGAGTTTAGAGCACAGAGGATGAGATTGAGGGCATGAGGTGCAGCTGGAGAGGAAGCTGGCGGTCACTTGGAGATGCAGAAAGATGCAAATATAAGAGGAGGCCACAGGGGGAGTTTAGGTAGGAGTGTTACAATATGATTGGATTTAGGCTTTATAATAGTTTCATTTTATGGCCGGGCACAGTTGCTCATGCCTGTAGTCCCAGCACTTTGGGAGATTCAGGCAGGTGGATCATTTAAGGCCAGGAGTTCAAGACCAGCCTGGGCAACATAGTGAAACCCCATCTCTACAAAAATACAAACATTGGCTGCACTTTGATGGTGTGGGCTTGGTGGCACACACCTGTAGTTCCTGCTTTTTGGGAGGCTGAGGAGGGAGGATCTCTTATCTTTTTTTATTTTTAATTTTTTTTTGACATGTAGTCTTGCTCTGTCACCCAGGCTAGAGCAATCTTGGCTCACTGAAACCTCTGCCTGCTGGGTTCAAGCAATTCTCCTGCCTCAGCCTCATGAGGGAGGCTCTCTTGAGCCCAGAGGTTGAGGCTGCCATGAGCCATGATTGCACCACTGTATTCCAGACTGGGCAACAGAGTGAGACCTTGTCTTAAAATAAATAAATAAATGAATAGTCTCATCTATAAAACAAAGTCATGATTGTTGTTTTTATAAAAATGACCACGTGCATTACAAACATTTCACAAAATAGGGAAAAGTAACCTAAGAGGAGCAATAATTCACCGTGGTGACTGTTTTTCACCCAATCTTTTGGGTGCCAGGCAACGAATGGCAAGAATAGGAGTGGGAACTCGTTCATTAGTCATTTATTGATTAAACAAATACCTGTGAAGTACCTACTCTGTGTCACACACTATTCTCAGCTGTGGGATGTGGTGAACACAGCCAAGCAAGTTCTTGCATTCTTGGGGAGGTACAAGGAAAGAAACAAGTTGGATGCAGCTGGTGATTGGTGTTATGCAGACAGCCAAACAGGCTAACACAATGTAGAGGCAGTGTCTCGAGATTCCTAATGAGAGGACCTCTCTTTGGAGGGGTGACATCTGAGCTGTGATATGAGTGACAAGGAACCAGGAGAAGAAGCCAAGGCTCTGGGCAGGAACGAGTGTGGGGGCCGAGCTATGGTGGGTTTTGTGGGTGGTAGTGAATTGCCTGGGCTTTATTTCAGATATGATGGGAAGCTACAGAAATTCATTCAGAACTTTGTACACCACGAGGCAGGAGCTGACGGTGGCTCTGAGAGGGAGAGGAGTCAGAGTTGAGATGTATTTTGGAGATGAACCGACTCCTGGTGAACTGGATGTGGAGGGGGACTGAGGGAATGGAAGGTGTCAGGGATGACTCCCAGATTTCTGACTTACATAACTGGCTGATTGGTGGGAGGTACTATTTACTGACATGGGGAAGAATGGAGAGGGGGAAGAAGGACATTTTTAGTGAACATTGAGAGTTAATGTTGGGACAAATTATATTTGAGATGCTGTGAGACAGCCAGATGGAGGTATGGAAGCATTTTTTTTTTTTTTTGAGACAGGGTCTTACTCTGTTGCCCAGGCCAGTGAGTGATCTCAGCTCACTGCAGCCTTGACCTCCTAGGCTTAAGTGCCTCAGTCTCCTGAGTAGCTGGAACCTCAGGTATGCATGACCACAATTGGCTAATCTTTTTTTTCCTTTTTTCTAGAGATGAGTTCTCCCTGTGTTGCCCAGGCTTGTCTCAAACTCCTGGGCTCAAGTGAGCCTCTCGCCTCAGCCTCCCAAAGTGCTGAGATTACAGGTGTGAGCCACTGCACTTGGCCCTCAGGAGGCATTTTGATATCTAGATTAGAGTCCTGAGGAGAGGTCTGAGGGAAGTTAATCTGGGAGTAGAGGGCACACAGATAGCCTTGGAAATGGCTAAAGTCTCCTGGGAAAATAATGCAGGTAGAGAGGAAAAAAATGCCTCTGGAGGTACAGATGAAGGAGGAAGAGCTGGCAGTGGAGAAGAGGAAGAACTGCTAGGGAGGTTGGTGGAAACCTGGAGGGTGGCGACATGAGTCAGGAGGGAACGAAGCTTTAAAAGGGAAGATGTGGTCAAAAATACTGAATGATGCTGAGAAAAGGAAATTATCCATTGGTCTGGTAACATGGAAGTCCCTGGGGACCTTGACAAGACCATCTGCGGTGTCATGTTGCAGGAGGAGCCAGGTTGAAGTGGATTGAAGAAGGAACACGCAGGCAGAAGAGGAAGCTTGAAGAGCCAACACGTATATGAAAAGATGCACAGTGCAACCACTAATTAAAAAAAATGCCAGGGAGGCAACAATGAGACACTATTTCTTACCCATCTCATTGGGCAACAATCAAAATGTCTTACGGTTGGTGTTAAAACTGAAGTTTTGACTGGGACTCCCAGTGACATGGATGAGGCATCCCAGAGGCAGATCCCTGTAAGTAGAGTTTAAAAGAGAAATGGTCCCCAAGACTGTGACTCTTGGGCCCCAGAATCACAGCAAGGAGACCAGAAGGGCCAGACAGTGAAGAAGAGAGGACTGGGTGAAGAGATTCCTCTGGAATGTGTCACTGCTCTGTGGTGAGGCCTCACCATGGATGCCAGGTGGAGAGGGGTGCAGGATGCGGCCTCCTCACTTCAAGGTTTGTGACTTGGTCAGCTCATGCTGCTGTAACAAGTACCATAGACTGGGTGGCTTAAACAACAAACACCTATTTCTCACAGTAATGGAGGCTGGGAAGTTCAAGGTCAAGGTTCTGGCTGATTGAGTGCCTCCTGAGAACCTGCCTCCTGACTTGTAGACAGCCACCTTCTCACTGTATCTTCACATGATGAGGAGAGAGATCATCTCTCATCTCTTCTTATTTTTTATAATATTTTATTTATTTATTTTTTTGAGACAGGGTCTCACTCTGTCACCCAGGCTGGAGTGCAGTGGTGCAATCACAGCTGACTGCAGCCTCAACTTCCTGGGCTCAAGTGGTCCTTCCAACTCAGCCTCCTAAGTAGCTGGGACCACAGGCACACGCCCCCATGCCTGGCTAATTTTTGTATTTTTGATAGAGATGGGGTTTCACCATGTTGCCCACACTGGTCTTGAACTCCTGGACTCAAGTGATCCTCCTGTCTTGGCCTCCCACAGTGCTGGGATCACAGGGGCAAGCCACCATGCCCAGCTCATGTCTCTTCTTATTAGGGCGCTAAATCCCATAATGAGGGCTCTACCCTTTGGAGCAATTACCTCCCAAAGGCCCCATCTCAAAATACTATCACGTTGGGGATTAGACTTCAACATATGCATTTTAGAGGGACACAAAAAGTCAGTCCATAGCAATTAGCAAGCCTTCTGAGGAGGTTTGCTGTGTGTTCACTACAGTTAGAGGCACAGAGAAAACTCACACTGAGGAAAGCTAAAGTGACAACCAGCAGTCGGAACTTTGTCTCATTTCTGATCTCAGGAGGAACATGTCTTAGTCAGTTTGGACTGCCATACCAACATACCATAGACTGGGGTCCTTAAGCAACAGAAATTTATTTCTCACAGTTCTGAGGCTGGGAAGTTCAAGATCAAGGCACCAGCAGACTCAGGGTCTGGTGAGTGCTCCCCTCCTGGTTCATAGAGAGCCATCTTTTCACTGTGTTCTCACATGGCAAAAGAGGCCAAGGATCTTTCTGAGGCCAAGGATCTCTCTGGGGTCTTTTTTTTTTTTTTTCCATAAAGGTACTAATTTCATTTGTGAGGGCTCTACCTTGATGGCCTAATCACTTCCCAAAGGCTCCACCTCCTAATACCAGGACATAGGGGATTAGGTGTTAAAACATGAATTTGAAGGGGATACAACACTCAGTCTATGGTAGAAAGGTTTAAATTCGTCAGTTTTTTGTTTTTTCTTATTCTTTTTCTTTTTTTTTTTTTTTGAGACGGGGTCTCTCTCCGTCTTTTTGTTTTGTTTTGTTTTTTTGAGACAGAGTCTCTCTCTGTCGCCCAGGCTGGAGTGCAGTGATGCGATCTCGGCTCACTGCAACTTCTGCTGCCTGGGTTCAAGCGATTCTCCTGCCTCAGTCTCCCGCGTAGCTGGGATTACAGGTGCCTGCCACCGCGCTTGGCTAATTTTTGTAGTTTTTTAGTACAGACGGGGTTTTGCCATCTTGGCCAGGCTGGTCTTGAACTCCTGACCTTGTGATCCACCCGCCTTGGCCTCCCAAAGTGCTGGGATTACAGGCGTGAGCCACTGTGCCCAGCTTCAGCTTTTATTTTACGTAGGGCTTTTGTTGATTTTTTTTTTTTTTTAGCTTAAGGAAATTATACGATTAGTTTGCTAACTGTTTTTAAAAATCATAAATGGGTGTTGAGTTTTATCAAATGCTCTTTTTGCATCTATTGAGAATCCAACTCTGAAACTAAGTAAAGCCTTTGGAAGTCTTGTGGTGCTGAAGAGGCAAAAATAAATTTTCAAAGCCTTCCAACATGGAGGGACATCAGTGAACATCCAGACTTGCAGGTAAGACCTGTGAAGATACGGGTACAGAGACTTCAAAGCATCTCAATCCCTGGTTGGATTAAGGCAATTTTCTCTACTGTCTGCCATAAACAAAGGGTTACAACATAATCCTAAACCGTCTGTAATTTTTCTTAAACAATGTCTGATATTCAATCAGAAATTACCAGGGATATCAAGAGGTCAAAGGAATTGACTTGAAATCAAAGGAATAAAAAAAGCCCACAGGAAATCCAGATGCTGGATGTATGAGTTTTAAATAATCATGGTTAGCATGTTTAAGAATATAAGTGATAAGATGGAGAACTTCACCAGATAACTAGAATCTGATTTAATAAAAAAGAAGAGAAATTATTCTCTAAGCTTATCTGAAAATTTTGTTTATACTCTCCACCACCCTCTTTTGCCAGAGTATTTTAACGAAAATGCCAGAGTATTTTAATGAAAATCTGTGAATATCAATTCATCTGTAAACACATGATGATGTCCTATATTTTTTCCTTGTGCAAACAAATGGGTGCTTTATGATCATTTGAAACCTGTACATATATGCTTTCACATTTTTGGGTATATTTTTGTACAGTTTACAATTAAATAAAAAGAGTGGTCCATATTCACTGTCATCATTTCCTGTAAACACCCCATCCCTACCAGTTCCATCCCTCCACCCTCTTCAAATATTCCTTGCAATGGAATACATATTTTTTTCTTCAGAGACAGAGTCTTGCTATGTTGCCCAGGCTAGAGTACAGTGACTATTCATAGGGGATCATAGTGCACTGCAGCCTCTAATTCCTGGGCTCAAGCAATTCTCCTGCCTCAGCCTTTGAAGTAGCTGTGACTACAAGCATGTATCACCACACCTGGCTGGAATATTTTTAAAGTAAACTTTTTATTAAAGTATAACATACATAGAGAAACATGCACCTATCACAGGCAAACAGCTTGCTGACTTTTCATAAAGTAAACATACCTGTGTAACCATCACCCAAATCAAGAAACAGAATATTTTCTCGCTCCTTTCCTATTGGAGACTTCCAGGGGCATCTGGACCTTCTCAATTGCAAGTGTCCAGCAAATGTTTATTCAAGTAATTTGGAATACTGGCGGGTTTTCATTTTAGTTCCACATTGAAACTTGAACCAGCGAGCGACCCCCTCTCAGTGGACCTCCATCAAAGGCAAGAAGGCTGACTCTGAATGGGAACAGGGAGTTGTTATGGCAACCTGCAATCAATTTCTTCAAAAACAAAGTTAAAGTAGACATAGGCTTACAATTACAAATTCTTGAAGAGTCACTTTGAGTGTGAAGAAGCCAGGTAGGTAGCATTTGGCAAAGGAATGATTCTTTTTTGTACAGTCGTTCTTTGGCTGCTCGTCTTTGCTTAGACCTAGTCTTATTTATTTATTTAAAAATGACAGCTTTGACTGGGCACGGTGGCTCACGCCTGTAATCCCAGCACTTTGGGAGGCCAAGGTGGGTGGATCACGAGGTCAGGAGTTCGAGACCATCCTGGCTAACACAGTGAAGCCCCATCTCTACTAAAAATACAAAAAAGTTAACTGGGCATGGTGGCGCATGCCTGTAGTCCCAGCTACTCGGGAGGCTGAGGCAGGAGAATGGCATGAACCTGGGAGGCGGAGCTTGCAGTGAGCTGAGATCATGCCACTGCACTCCAGCCTGGGCGACAGAGCAAGACTCCGTCTCAAAAATAAAATAAAATAAAATGACAGCTTTGTTGGTATAGTTCATATACCACACAATTCACCCATTTAAAGTATACACTTCAGTGGTTTTTAGTAAATTCACAGATATGTGTAACCATCATTAAAGTCATTTTTAGAACATTTTTATCATCCGTTTATAAAACCTTCTACCCATTAGCAGTCATTCCCCATCCTTCCACAGCCATTTTCCCTCATTCTAGGCAATCATGAATCTATTTTTTATCTCTATAAATTTGCCTATTTTGGATATTTTATACAAATAGAATAATATGATTTTTTGTGACTAGCTTTTTTCACTTAGCATAATGTTTTCAAAGTTCGTTCATATTTTAGCATGTATCATCACTTCATTCTTTGTATGGCTGAATATTATTCCATTCCATTTAAAATAGCTGATTTGACTGGGCATGATGGCTTATGCCTGTAATTCCAGCACTTTGGGAGACTGAGGCAGGAGGATTGCCCAGGAGTTTGAGACTAGCCTGGGCAACATAGTGAGACCCCTATCTCTAAAACAAACAAACAAACAAAATAAAATTGCTGAGTTGATGTCTTTGTCTAGTAAGTTTGCTATCTGGATTCCTTAGGAACCGTTTCTATTGATTGCTTTATTCCCTGTGTATGGATCATATTTTCTTATTTATTTGCATGTCTGTTTTTTTGTTTAAATCTATATGTATAAAATAATATAGTGTGGCAACTTCAGAAATCAGATTACTGATTAGCTTAAGGAAATTACCTTATACTACTAGTTTACTAGCTGTGTTTTTAAAAATCACGAGTTTGTTGTTGTTGCTTGTGGTGTAGATCTTGTTGCTGTCTGTTTAATGACTTTTCTGAACTAATATTGTAGTCTGTATTCTTTGTCATGTGTGGTCACTGAAGCCTCTGCTTGGTGAGTTTAGTGGTCAGATGATGACTGGACAGAGATTCCTTACACGTCTGAAACCAGCAAGTCTCCCAGTCTTTGCCAAGGGGGCTCTGTGTGAGTGTTAGGAAACACTTTCAACACTCAGCCAGGCAAGTGACATGCCTTTCTCAGCCTTCACTTGCTTGTACAGGTCCTCAAATTCAGCCAGAGGTGAGAGCTGAGGGCCTCCTCAGGCCTTTCCTGAGCATGTGCACAGCCCTGAGCATGCATGTGACCTTTTAGGTTCCTGGAAATATGTCAGAGATTTTCAAAGCTCCCATGGACATCCCATTCCCCAGCTCCTCCTTTTTGGTTGGTCTAATGTTTGCTCCAACTGTTATCCACCACCTTACGTAGTGTGAAGTTAAACACTTGTCTTTAATTGTTTTCAATGTCCCCAAGGGGAAAAAGTCTTTTCACTCTGAGAAAGTACTGAGTCAGGTTAAAAAAAAATTAAAATAGAGTCTTGCAAGTGGTATCTTCCAGGGAATTACCAGACATGTCAAATAATGACAATTCTTTAGGATTGAGACTTTGAAAGTGCTCCAGCCCTGTTTTGCTCTGTCTGGTGGCTGCCAGGATGCTACTTTGCACTGTAAGTATAGGCTGTTCTTTTTCTTTTGAGATGGAGTCTTGCTCTGTCACACAGGCTGGAATGCAGTGGCACGATCTCGGCTCACTGCAAATTCTGCTTCCCAGGTTCAAGTGATTTTCCTGCCTCAGCCTCCCAAGTAGCTGGGCATGTGCCACCATGCCCAGCTAATTTTTGTATTTTTAGTGGAGATGGGTTTCACCATGTTTGCCAGGCTGGTCTCGAACTCCTGACCTCAAGTGATCCACCCACCTTGGCCTCCCAAAGTTCTGGGATTACAGTTATGAGCCACCGTGCCTGGCCTAGGATGTTCTTTTTTTTTTTTTTTTTTTTCCCTTTAGGTTGTTCTTTTTTAAGGCAATTAAGGAGCAAGGGAGTGGAAAATAGGAAGGGGCAGGTTAAAATGCCACAAAGCTTGCTGTTTTTAATGAGATTCAGTCATTTTTCTTGAATAAATGCTCTGTTAATAATGAACTCTGATTAAATTTCAGAGTTCTAAAAAAGTTGATTCTGACCATTTTTTTTCAGCCAGTTTTCTCATTGCTTTTATGGAGGAGAGAATTTTCAGAGGTCCTTACACTCCCATTTTTGCTGATGTCACCTTTTATATTAGTCTGTTCTCATGCTGCTAATAAAGACATACCTGAGACTGGGTAATTTATGAAGGAAAGAGGTTTAATTGACTCACAGTTTGGCATGGCTGAGGAGGCCTCAGGAAACTTACAATCATGGCAGAAGGGGAAGCAAACACATCCGTCTTCACATGGTGCCAAGAAGTGCCGAGTGAAGTGGGGAAGAGATCATCAGATCTCATGAGAACTCACTCACTATCATGAGAACAGCATGGGGAAACCACCCCCATGTCTGTTGGGGGCTTCTGGGAATCTTTTATCATTCTTCAAAAAAGACACAAGGAAAAGATAGTAAGTTTTCTACTTCTAGAAGTGATTGTTTCTGATGTAATGCTTAGAACACCTGCAGCCATCTTGGGACCATGAGGCAACCCAGATTGACAGGTTAACATGCTGGGGCTGGCAGAATAAAAAGATGGAAGGATTCTGGGTTCTTGATGATTGTGTTGAAGTACTTAATCAATGGCAGCCCTGGAGCTGCCATTTTTGTCATGGAAAACAATACATGTCCTTATACACTATTTTGAGTTGGACTTTCTGTTATTTGGATCCTTAAGTGTCATAACTGACACCATGAGGCTGGAGGAGGTTGGAAAATATACATATATCTTCAGACATATTGCCATCCCCGACAACAGAGGGATTTGCCACTAAATACATATAAAGAGATAAATATGTAGATGTGTGCCTGTGTGTGTACACACATTTGTGTATATATTATCTCTAGAAAGATTCTAAGAGACTGGTAACAATTCTTCCCTGCAGGGGCAAGTTTGGAAGACACACATACTTTTCACTGTTTGCCTATGTGTTTCAATATGTGCTGAAAGTGGTTAAGAACCTGACATTGTGGAAAATAAAATCAGTGATGGAGGGAGTGAATGCAGGAAAAGCTTCTAGGATGCCATGCAACAGGCCAAAGAGATGGAATTAATAAAAAGGAAGGATGACAATTCCTGAAGAACAAAACAGGAAGCCACCATAAAAATGGAAAGGAAGTAACAATCAAAGGCATAAAATAATATTTTTCTGAGATGAGAAACGATGATCAAAAGAGCTGAACTGTGTTTCAACAAAACATATTGAAAAATATAAAAAATATTAACAGAGTCTGATATTTCAATGCATCCTGGTGAAGATTTTATGTTTTGGGTATATGGGAAAAGAAATTCAGTCTGAACTTGGATCTCTCCTTTATCAAGAAAATGGGGTGAATACTACAGCATCAATTCTTAAGTAGATGTTATGCCCATCATTGTTTGGGAGACAGAGAAGAGAAGGCAGTCAACAAAGGTGTGCTCTCAAGCCAGTTACCACTGTGGGCACCTAGGGCTCTGTCCACTGCAGAACTCTGGGACCTAGCATTGAATGCACACCTTAGAGTTATCCCCATAGTGGGGACATCTTCTTTTTTAAGACAGAGTCTCACTCTGTCGCCCAGGCTGGAGTGCAGTGGCACAATCTCGGCTCACTGCAAGCTCCGCCTCCTGGGTTCATGCCATTCTCCTGCCTCAGCCTCCTGAGTGGCTGGGACTACAGGCACCTGCAATCACACCCAGCTAATTTTTTGTATTTTCAGTAGAGATGGGGTTTCCCTGTGTTAGCCAGGACGGTCTCGATCCCCTGACCTCGTGATCTGCCTGCCTTGGCCTCCCAAAGTGCTGGGATTACAGGCATGAGCCACCGTGCCCTGCCTAAAGGAAGAATCTTAATCAAACATGCTTGGGAAATCCTATAGGCTTCCTTTGGAAATTTGCAGAGCTTGTTAACTCAGTAAAAAATGATTCATCTTTGTTTATCCATATTTTCAAATAAAGTTTTTAAATTTTATTTTATGCGGAGATGGGGTCTCACTATGTTGCCAAGGCTGGTCTCAAACCTGGGCTCAAGAGATCCTCCCACCTCAGGGTCCCAAAGTGCTGAGATTATAGGCACGAACCACTGTGTATAGCCTTCCAAGAAAAAATTTTATACTTTTATTAATGTCCATATAAAAGTGTCTCAGAAACTGCTACTTTGGGAATTATTCAGCAGCAGAGTTCCAGGATTGCGACCCAAAAATTTTTGGCTCCACTAAGTTGTTCGTATGTAAAGGTAACAGGACTTTGTATATTTATATTTAGTTATAGCCAAGATATGCAAATTTTTAGACAATGTATAATTATATGCACTCCTCTTTTAAGGTTGCTGCCAACATGAGCTCTGGGGCTGAATTAGTGTGCAGGGTTCATTTAGAGATGGGAATGACCAGAGGTAGTAGGGTGTGGTGGAGAGTACCAGGCTAGGAGTCAGCAAATCGGATGTTAAACACAATGCAAAATCCATGGCTACTAGTCACGTGATTTCAGCTGGTTATCTTAACTTTTTGGATATCAATTCCAACCCCTAACAATGAGAATAATTTCTGCTTCCTTAAACTGCTGAAGGATTAAATAGGATAAAAGATATGAATTTACACTCAAAGGGATAAGACATGTATTATTTCAATTAGAGTTCCCCAAGAAGCAGACAATGAGATAAGAGTTTCAAGTACAGGTAGTTTGTCTGGGAGATGATCCAAGGAAACACTGGTTGCGAGTGAGGAAAGGAGACAGAGAAGAGAAGGCAGTCAACAAAGGTGTGCTCTCAAGCCAGTTACTACTGTGGGCACCTAGGGGTCTGTCCACTGCAGAACTCTGGGACCTAGCATTGAATGCACACCTTAGAGTTATCCCCATAGTGGGGTCAGGGAGGTGGGTTATCTACACACCGATTCCCATCAGTCATTGATGTGGGCTGCTGGGGGTGGGTGTTAATTCCCTGTTGCTCCTAGCCTTCCCCCAGCTCATGCAGCGAGAGCTCCAGCAGCCCAAGGGGAGACCATAGGAAAGGAGTTGCAGGTGCAGGCAGTTGGAAGTCATGGAAATTGTTGGTTCTGATGGGATACAGGTAGAGCACTGATGGTATTACTACTGTAACTATCCTTCAAGTTCCATTTCAGCATACTAATTATCTTAATCAAAATAGTATTTGGATAGAGGTGTTTGCTTTAGTGTTTCCCCAAATCTCTTTTCCAAATACTGTCTCAAAACCTACCTTGTCCATAGGAATGGCTGCAGCCCACACTCAGGTCTAAAATCCTATGACCCAGTGGCATGGCCTTGTTTAGCTCTTCTCATACTTGTTAGTCTTGTCCTCTTTGACACTGTCTCCTGCCCCTCTCCCACCTCCCACCTAGCAAGGGATTGGGAACACACAGATGCTTAGGAAGGACTTGTTAACCTGGAGAATTAAATTCAGGATGCAACATGAGTTTTCACTCATATGTATTCCCATTTCCACCCAGAAATTCCATTTTTGAGCCAGATACCTACTGATGAGAATAATGTGTCAAGGAGGTCTGCATAAATAAAAGTCATGAATGATAGCCAAACCTCTTCTTAAAAGTTAGATTCCATCTTCCCCCCTCCAGCAAAATGTTCAGTGGAACTGCTCACATGGAGGAAAATCAACTGGCTTGAGTTTCTCCTCTGCCACTCTGGAGCAACCCTCTTGGGACATTTATGTTTTAAAAACATCTTCTTATCTCAAAATCTTCTCTATCCCCTGTTGCCAACCCCTCATACCACTGGTCCTCAGCTCCTGGGTGCTTGCCCCTTGCAGTCAAGGCCAGGGCTCCTGAAGCCTTTGTGGGTTTGGCAGGCTGTTCAGGTATTTCATTCCCACCCCACTGCCCACCACCCCCATGCCAACCCATGTGGGGAGCTTTCAAAATTGCTTCTTAGCTGACCTTCCCAGTGAAAGATAGCCCACTGGCCTGAGACCTGCTGTGAGTGAGGGGTCAAGAGAGAGACAGGCCCTCCTCTGCAAGAATATCTGTCTTCTTCTCTCTTAAGCTTGACATCTTGAAGCCATATTCACTTCTGGGAAACAAGTGAGGGTCTTGATTTTTCCATTGTCATCTTTTTAAAAAAATTGGTTCATGGGAGGTGAAAGCCTTAGATAGAAAAACTCAAAACAGTGCCTAGAACAACCCACTGCACGTTCTCAAAAACACTAGTGATCTGCCTGCAGTTTAATTTTTTTGATAATACACAACAGAGCTGTCTGCATTTTTTCCCACTCAATTGAGTGACTTTTTGATGGATTTGACTGGTTGTTTTGGCATCGCATAGGCACAAACTCGAGCTGGGGCTCCACAGAGGCGGCGAAATCAGACATGAATAATAATCATAATAAACCTTCAAAACATTTGAAAGTTTCCAAAGTGCTTTCCTGCACATTTACCTCGTTCCATCCTAAAGCGCTCTGCAACATAGACAGAATTGGTATTACGGCGCCCGTTGTGCCAGTGGGGGACAGAGAGGACCAGAGATGGGTGCTGGCTTTTCCTGGCCCTGATCAGAACTAGACTCCTCATCCAGGGCCCTTTCCACACTGGGAGAGAGTGAGAGAGAGGATATCTGGTGGGGCCTGCAGGGCAGGAGGCTGGGGCAGAGACTTCAGAACGTTAGCTTGGGTAGGGTCAGCGGGGTTCAGGGAAGCAGGTTCTGAAGAGGAAAGCAAACAGCAGGCATTGGACACCAGCCTGGGACCAAGACCCTGATGAGATGTGTGAGCCGGCATTAGGGCTTGCAGAGCACCACATGTGAGGAGGTCTGCAGGGCACCTTACCTCCTCATCTCCTAGGGCTAGTGTCAGGCATAGCTGTGAGGTGGGCACATTTCATCTCCAGTGCCCCTTCTGGGCTCCCTGCTCTAGTGGGCTGGCCTTTCTACCAGCTCCATTGGCCCTAGGCACATCTCCTGCTCATCCTTGGCCCCAGGCTCCCTTGCTCTGGCCCACTGTTTCCATCTGCCTTATCCCCAGGGGCGCTCCCTGTCCCATCTCCCCCTTCCTGGGATCCAGCTCTCTTTGCTTGTGGATGTAACAAACTGCTTGCCAGAGAACGTCTCCTCAGGCCCCTGGGTAAAATCCATCTGTTTTTATAGGAGCCTTCTCAGGATGGTATTGCCTCTCAGCTTGGCCCAAGCTGTCATCCTGAGATGTGCACTTCCCACTGACCTTTCCTTGGAGGACTTGCTCAAATCCTGCTTCCTACAGGAAGCCTTTGTTGATTGCTCTGGTCCATGCTGATCTTGGGCTTTTGTGACCTACTGAGAAGCTGGATTGATGGGGTTGTGGTCCCCAGCTTCTTCTTTATATTCGTCCTCCTTCTCTCTCTCCTCTTCCTCCTCCTTTAAGAAGTAGTAGTGGTTTCTTTGTTTACACTTATGGTCTGTGAAAAAGAAAACACTATGCTTGACTTCCTCCCTTCCTCCCTCCTTTCATTTTAACAAATGTGAGGTCCTTCATTATATTCCAATAAGAAGCTTCAATATTGTCACTTAATGAGAGATCATACTTATTTAAGCAACCAAATGACCATCTTTCCCAGTATAATTGCAAAAGATCATTAGTTAATTCTTCTTGTAGCTGCTGCTTTGTATGTCAGTCCACTGACCAGGAGTTCTGTTCCAGGAGAAGGTCTCTCCAGGGTCTCTCTGCCCATTCCCTTCACCTCCTACACACCTTTCCATTCTCAGCTGACTGCCATTTTCACCTTTTCACTCTGCCTTTTCTAGCCTAGTTTCTAGACAAACAAATAGTCTTACAGCGTTGAGTTTTTCCTGGAAAGTTCCCTTGACTTTCTTGCCTTGAATAAAATGTCACTTTTCAACAAACATAGAGCTGTGTTGGGGTCCAAGTATCACTTTTATACCATCACTTTATAACACCCTTGAAAAAAATTCTTTCCTTGTGATATACGCCACCTACTGTCTCTCCTCATCATTGGAAAGCACATATTTCTGGTCAGTTTCCCTGTTGAGGGGTCTCAAAATTCTTGTCCCCATTGTCTCTCCACCAATATCATCCTCAAAATGTCCAACATCAAATCAACCCAACCACCCACTCCACTCCTGCACCTACATTGCTAGGCTGTCGGAGAATATCACACAAAGGTAGGGATTTCTGCCACCAGAAGTGTGTGGTCTCCCCAGCATCTAGTTCCTTTCTACTTTTTTGGAGTGTCCCTTTCTCCACTTTTTCTCCACCCACCTTCCTGGTTTCCTTCTCCCTCTCCTCTGGCTCGGTCATACACACACAGTGGATTTCTAGTGTCCTCAAGGTTACTCCCCATGCCCCTTACCAAAACGTTGTCGGAACTGATATGCCTCTTCCTGTGGGTCTTTTCAATCTGGAGTCATGAAATGCAGCACTAGTGGTGGAGCTCCAGGCATCAGCTGGGGCAGGTTTGGGTGAGGTTGTGAGTTCATCTGGGAACTCCTGAAATTTATAAATGGGGGGTTCGGGTTTGTGACATGTGGCACTGAACTGACTACTTTACTGTCATTTTGACATATCTTGTTTTCAGCTCTCATCTTCCAGTAGACATGGAGCATGTTTCTCATCTTGGAAGGAATATCTAAATGGGCTGCCGTTGAGTGAGGTGGGAGATGGGAGAAGGGAGCAGACATGGGCAGAGGAGCGGCTGCTGCTCCTGCTCAAGCTCCCTGCACAGGCCTCCTCCAGGGGCCTGGAGGAGACACATCCCCTAGATGTCTCCTCTGCTTGGTGGTGGGGGCCCCTTCTGGCTTCCTCCCATGGTGGCCCCCATGATCCTAGGCTGCAGATGCCCTTCCTGTCTTCCAGGTGGCACAGGCGGCTGCTGTGAGGTCAGCACTGGGTGCCCAGTTGGGAAGCTGAGGATGGACATCACTGGCCACCATAATCCAACTCGGGGCACAAGCTCCAGTGTGCTTGGGGATGTGTCCTTGTCCCTCTGGGGATCATGGGAGTTCTGGGCCCTCCCCACCCCATCCTACTCCAATTTCCCTTTGGAGGGCCTGACAAAGGCGGGGTCCCCTCCCTTCACCCTCTGTACAAATGTGAATCATATGTCATTTTATGGCATTTTCTTTCAGTGAAAAACACATAGTTTGACCAATTAAAGCCTCTTTTGGACCAAGCCCCTGACAGAACTGGAGAGGCAACTGAAAAGGACGTCCTGTTCCTATGGTTTTTTGTCTCTCTCTCTCTCCTGTTTTTTCTTTCTTTTTTTTTTTTTCCCTTGGTCATGGTTCAGATTTAGAGGGAAGCAGGGATGGGAATAAACTGTGACCACTCTGGCCTCTTGGCGGCTGTAGGGATCCAGCCCCCGCCAGGCCAGAGAGACAGAAATGCACTTGGAGAGCTCTGAGTGAGCTCCCAGGCTGGGAGAGGGAGGGAAAGGGGCTGTCTTCTTGGGAGTCCCATAGTGGATGTGAGGGGAAGAGCCTACTCAGGGGAGAGCAGAGAAGGCAGGAGGGAGAGGCCAGCATAGTCAGGGGCACACCTCACATGCTGGCCCTGCTTCAGGCATGTGTCAAACCTGGTGGAAGGAGATGCTGCAGGTATGATGTTAAGGAGCATTATGATAGTGCTATGGGCAGGGCCACCCGCACTGTCCGGTAAGCCCTGCAGACAGTGGCTTAGTGGGTCCTGAAGGTGAGGCTGGGGCAAAAGTGGAAAAACAAGCTGGATGTGATGTGGCAAAGGTAGCTGATGGGTTATCTTGTGAGACCCTCTGGGGACTCTCAGAATCACTGAGCAAGCAAAGAAGAGGTGTCTTTCGTGAGCAGCACCAGCGATATGCACATTCTTACTGCCAAGGTGACCCTACTTGTACCACCAGAAAGGCTGGAAAGACCTGGGGAAATTGGATCATGGGAGAGTGGAAGGAAGGAATAGAAGTAAATTTGTTGGACGTTTATGTACCTGGCATGGTGTCAGGTCTGAATTAGGACAGCGGCTTCAGAGGTGGAGAGAAGTGAATGGTCCCAGGGCTAGTCAGGAAGTTGAATGGAAAGGACATGATCAATGTCAGAGTGATGCAATGGCCACCTTTTTTAGCTTGTGCAATTAGTACAGGACCCTTGCTCTCAGATCCTGCTACTGATATGAGGAATGTAGCAGAGAAAGACACAAAAGTGAGCCCTCTTCCCATGAGATTCCAGCCTAGGGGGGAAGACAGTGAACTAAAAGTGACAAGTGTGGTGCACGGTACCAAGTGGTGAGGAAGAGGCCCCTAAGGTGGGTTAGGGCATCTGGCTAAGTTCTTGGAAGGTTCTAACTAGTGCAGGGTCTCTAGGGACACCAAAGAACCCAGATAGGAGGGAGGTTTGAGACAGAGGGAGAAAAGCAGGACTTGGAGCTATTCTTTCACAGTTGGCAGGGTCGCTGAGTGGGCATTGCTGGCTGAAGGCTGAAGCACTTTACTCAGACAGTGGAGGAGTTGGGTTGCAGGTTTGGACATGCTAAGTCAGGTTCCTGGGAGACCATGTGCTGATGTCCTGTGAGTGGTGGGTTGTCAGATAGATAAATGTGGTGTTCATCAGAGGACTCATGGCTGCATATTCAGGTTTGGATCCCTTAACATATCTGGCAGTTGAGGTCATGCGATAGGGTTGTCCAGTGAAAAGAATGAGTCCTGGAAATGGCTGACCTTCCTTACTGCCCGCCCCCCCACCTATTTCTCTCTCTCTGTCTTTGATAAAGCAGTACAAGCCTAATTAACAAACTTTTGGGATGATAAAAGATGCACATAAATAATATTCAAACAATACAAAAGAGTATACAGTGAACAGTGAGTTCCCCTCTCCCTCCCAATCCCTACAAACCCCATCCCCAGAGATATATCAGTTTCTTATGTGTTCTTTTAGAGATGTTCTATGTCTATGCAGCAATATATATATATGTGTTAGCACACTCCATTTACCTTTCTATGTCTTTCTTCTAAAATTTAGCTAAATATCTTGGTGATCATTCCTTATTAGTACTAAAAATCCACCTCATTCTTTTATATAGCTGGGTAATATTAATATAATGTCACATGATATACATGTCCCATAATTTAATTAACCAGTTCTCTATGAATAGGAATTCAGTCTGTTTTCAGGCTTTTGCTATATAGACAACATCATAAAAATATTCTCGTGTATACAAACATTTAGGGATTGATTTTGGCTGCATGTAACGGAAAAATCAAACAACAAAAAATATTTGTTTTTTTTTCCCTCATATAAGAAATCTAGCTTAGGCAAAACTGACATGGTTTAGTGGCTCAATAGTGTCACAGTGAGTTCTCATGCCTCTTTTCTTATGGTTACAAGATGGTTGCCGAAGCTCCAGCCATCACATCCATATTCCAGGCAGGAGATGGGAGGGAAGACAATAAGAGGGAGACGAGTTCATCGCAAGCTAAGTCTGTTATATCCTTTTAAGATTTTCTGGAAGCTTTCCAAATACTTTTTGCTTGCATCTCATTGGCCAGACCTGTGTCAAGCAATTGTTCCTATCTCAAGGGAGGCTTGGAGATGCCCTTTAGTTGGGTTCATTGTTTTTGCCAACAAAATCAGGTTTTGTTGTAAAGGAGAGAATGGACACTGGGTAGATGTCTAGTAGATTTTATCTCTAGTACAAAGTTTTATAAATGGAATTGCTGGATTAAATACTTTCAGACATTTAAAATTTTGACTGTGCCAAATTGTTGTCCAAAGGGGTTGTGCCAGGGCACTTCTACAGTGCATGAATATGCCTGTTTCCCTACATCACTGCCTACAGACTGCTGCCAAACTCTTCATGGTTTGCTAATCCAATGGGTGAAAAATGATTTCGCATTGTTTTAATTTGCATTCCTCTATTTTGAGTGAGGTTGAGCATCTTTTCATATGATTAAAAACATTGGCATTTAAAGGGTAATTGCAGGAAAAATTCCAGGAGAGGGAATGAGAAAATGAGAGAATGACAAGCAGTGACTGAGGAAGGAGGAGAAAACCAGGAGGGTCAAAGAAGGGGATGAAGGAGCTTCAAAGACAAGAAGAGGATGTGAGGGACTCTGTCGGATGTGCAAAGAAGTAAGATGAGGACAAAGGAGTGCCCACTGGGTTTGGCAATGTGGAGGCCACTTGGGACTCCATGTTGGAGTAGAAACCAAGTGAACCTCTTCTCCTGAGAAGTATTATTTTTTCTGTTATTTAAATTGGTAAATGAATCCACCGAGGTTAAATAACTGCTCAAGGTCGCAGAGCTTGTAATGGAGGAGCTGGAATTTGAATCCAGATGTGTCGGACCCCCAGATACTCTGAAAGTGAGTCCCACAGAGGCTGTGATGGAGGGAGAATGTTTGGAACTACTTTCTTGAAGACCTGGAAAGGGCCTTTCAGTTTATGGATCCCCTGACTCACTTTACAAATGAGGGAGCAGAGTTCCATTAAAGTGAAGAGACTTGCTAGAAAGAGTGGGAGCCCAGCAAGAGCCCCAGATCCTGCCCTAGTTCAGCCCGTTTTGTGGGATCACTTCTTTCTCCAGCAGGGGGCGCCAGTCAGTAGCTGGGGCTAAAAAAAAAACAAAACAAAAAAACCCACCTGAGGCGGTCAGCACCACGGACAGGGCAACCCACCTGGGCTCTAGTGGAAGCCCTAGCCTCCTGAAGGAGGAGACTTGGACCCAGGTCTTAATGTACTTATGTACTCAAAAAAGACAGGGCTATTGTTAAATTTTGGGTCCAGTTGGTAGTCCTTTGGGAGTGATATAGAGCTTAAAGCAGACCTGAGAACTGCTTTTCCATTTTCTCTGGTGGCAGAACTTCTAAGTTGCCCCACCTGGGGTCACTAACATAAGTTATTGTCTATCCTTGGCTCTCAGTAAAGCCAACCAGATGGCCAAACCCCTAGTGTGTTGATAGTTCATTCGCCCATTCATTTAAAATATTTTTACAATTAGGCTTAAATTAATTTATTGTAGTTCTAACAAAACATGGGCTAGCACCCAGATAAACCCTGTTGAGGAGTTTGTTTAGAGTGGCAAAGTGCCCAGGCTCTGAAGACAAATCGTGATTGGTTAAGCCAATCATGGTAATGGATTCCTTTTTTTTTTTTTTTTTCTAATACTCACTTTCCCAGAAACTCTTGCAGCTAGATGGCGGTGGGGGTGGTCAAGAACACAGGTCTGACCAATGAAATGAAAGAGATGGGCATGTGAAGAGTGGTCATTGGTATTAGATCTTCCACCTTTTTTTTTTTTTTTTTTTTTTTGAGACGGAGTCTCGCTCTGTCGCCCAGGCTGGAGTGCTGTGGCGCGATCTCAGCTCCTGCAAGCTCTGCCTCCCGGGTTCACGCCATTCTCCTGCCTCAGCCTCCCGAGTAGCTGGGACTACAGGCGCCCGCCACTTCACCCGGCTAATTTTTTGTATTTTTAGTAGAGACAGGATTTCACCGTGTTAGCCAGGATGGTCTTGATCTCCTGACCTCGTGATCCGCCCGCCTCGGCCTCTCAAAGTGCTGGGACTACAGGCGTGAGCCACCGCGCCCGGCCCCACCCTTTTCTTTCCTTGGATATGGATATGGTGCCTGCAGTAGAGGCAGCCATCTTGTAAGAGCATGTGATCTTCTGAGCAGGTCGTGGATTTAGAACAGACCCTCTACTCCTCTATTTCCTCCCCTCCCCTGCCTGCCCTAATGCTGGAAACCTCCCACAGACTGTCATTGCCCCAGGTTATGACATTTTTTGGTATCTTTGAACCTCCAGAGAGTGTCTGTGTCTAACAGGAACAGGAAGACCATCATGAGCAGAAAGAGGTCCTTGATGATTTCGTTACCAACGTTCCCAATCTCTAAGTTTCTTGTTATGAGAGATGATTAAATATCTTTATTGTTTAAGCCACTGTTACTGAGGTGTCTTGAGTGTTTGTAGATAAAACCATTTCTGTTATACTCTTGGGGTTTTTATTTATATAAAGGCTCACTCATTTTTCAGTGAATTGTATTCTTTAATATATCTTGGATTTATATCATTACATAAAAGTCTGCCTAATTCTTTTCTTTTTACAGGCATATAGTATTCCATTACAATACATGTGCCACAATTTATTGCCCACTTCCTTATTAGTTAAAATTTAAATTGCTTCTTTTTTTTTTTTTTTTGCTACCACAAAGCAGAGCTGTAATCAACATTTTGAACATATATATCAGATACTTCTTGTCAGTATGTGTGGAGGTTAAATTGCTAACTGTGGAACTGCTAGATCTAATGCTGTATAAATTATAAAACTTAGGTGTTGCCAAATTATCTTCCAGAAGGATTCTATCAATATATATATTCACTAATAGTGCACGTATGCCTATTTCCCTAGACTGTCGTTGCAATGGCTCCTATTAAATGTTTATATTCCTGATAGTACAATTAGTTTTTGGAAAGGTATCTTCTTGTTTTAATTTGCATTGATTTATTTATTATTAAGGAGGTCTTATGTATACAGGACATTTGCATTTTTTTCTTTTGTAACCTTCTGTTCTTACCCTCTTCTCCGTTTTTTCCCCCATAGAATTGGTAGGCTCCTTCAGCTTTGTGCAGGTTTTTTTGTGAATTTCGAAGGTTAATCCTTTGACTTATGTGTTGCAAATTTTACCACCCCAGTTTCCTGTTCATCTTTTGGCTTTCTTAATAGTATTTCTCATCCCTCAAAAGGACTTAATTTTTTAAAATTATACTTTAAGTTTTAGGAAACATGTGCACAATGTGCAGGTTTTTTACATATGTATACATGTGCCATGTTGGTGTGCTGCACTCATTAACTCGTCATTTACATTAGGTATATCTCCTAATGCTATCCCTCCCCACTCCTCCTACCCCACAACAGTCCTCGGTGTGTGATGTTCCCCTTCCTGTGTCCATGTGTTTTCATTGTTCAATTCCCACCTATGAGTGAGAATATGCGGTGTTTGGTTTTTTGTCCTTGTGATAGTTTGCTGAGAATGATGGTTTCCAGCCTCATTCATGTCCCTACAAAGGACATGAACTCATCATTTTTTATGGCTGCATAGTATTCCATGGTGTGTATGTGCCACATTTTCTTAATCCAGTCTATTGTTGTTGGACATTTGGGTTGGTTCCAAGTCTTTGCTATTGTGAATAGTGCCGCAGTAAACATACGTGTGCATGTGTCTTTATAGCAGCATGATTTATAATCCTTTGGGTATATACCCAGTAATGAGATGGCTGGGTCAAATGGTATTTCTAGTTCTAGATCCCTGAGGAATGGCCACACTGACTTCCACAATGGTTGAACTAGTTTACAGTCCCACCAACAGTGTAAAAGTGTTCCTATTTCTCCACATCCTCTCCAGCACTTGTTGTTCCCTGACTTTTTAATGATCGCCGTTCTAACTGGTGTGAGATGGTATCTCATTGTGGTTTTGATTTGCATTTCTCTGATGGCCAGTGATGATGAGCATTTTTTCGTGTGTTTTTTGGCTGCATAAATGTCTTCTTTTGAGAAGTGTCTGTTCGTATCCTTTGTCCACTTGTTGATGGGGTTGTTTGTTTTTTTCATGTAAATTTGTTTGAGTTCTTTGTAGATCCTGGATATTAGCCCTTTGTCAGATGAATAGATTGCAAAAGTTTTCTCCCATTCTGTAGGTTGCCTGTTCACTCCGATGGTAGTTTCTTTTGCTGTGCAGAAGCTCTTTAGTTTAATTAGATCCCATTTGTCAATTTTGGCTTTTGTTGCCATTGCTTTTGGTGTTTTAGACATGAAGTCCTTGCCCATGCTTATGTCCTGAATGGTATTGCCTAGTTTTCTTCTAGGGTTTTTATGATTTTAGGTCTAACATGTAAGTCTTTAATCCATCTTGAATTAATTTTTGTATGAGGTGTAAGGAAGGGATCCAGTTTCAGCTTTCTACATATGGCTAGCCAGTTTTCCCAGCACATTTGTTAAATAGGGAATCCTTTCCCCATTTCTTGTTTTTGTCAGCTTTGTCAAAGATCAGATAGTTGTAGATGTGTGGCATTATTTCTGAGGGCTCTGTTCTGTTCCATTGGTCTATATCTCGGTTTTGATACCAGTACCATGCTGTTTTGGTCACTGTAGCCTTGTAGCATAGTTTGAAGTCAGGTAGCGTGATGCCTCCAGCTTTGTTCTTTGGGCTTAGGATTGACTTGGCAATGTGGGCTCTTTTTTGGTTCCATATGAACTTTAAAGTAGTTTTTTCCAATTCTGTGAAGAAAGTCATTGGTAGCTTGATGGGGATGGCATTGAATCTATAAATTACCTTGGGCAGTATGGCCATTTTCATGATATTGATTCTTCCTACCCATGAGCATAGAGTGTTCTTCCATTTGTTTGTATCCTCTTTGATTTCATTGAGCAGTGGTTTGTAGTTCTCCTTGAAGAGGTCCTTCACATCCCTTGTAAGTTGGATTCCTAGGTATTTTATTCTCTTTGAAGCAATTGTGAATGGGAGTTCGCTCATGATTTGGCTCTCTGTTTGTCTGTTATTGGTGTATAAGAATGCTTGTGATTTTTGCACATTGGTTTTGTATCCTGAGACTTTGCTGAAGTTGCTTATCAGCTTTAGGAGATTTTGGGCTGAGACGATGGGGTTTTCTAAATATACAATCATGTCACCTGCAAACAGGGACAATTTGACTTCCTCTTTTCCTAATCGAATACCCTTTATTTCCTTCTCCTGCCTGATTGCCCTGGCCAGAACTTCTAACATTATGTTGAATAGGAGTGGTGAGAGCGGGCATCCCTGTCTTGTGCCAGTTTTCAAAGGGAATGCTTCTAGTTTTTGCCCATTCAGTATGATATTGGCTGTGGGTTTGTCATAAATAACTCTTATTATTTTGAGATATGTCCTATCAATACCTAATTTATTGAGAGTTTTTAGCATGAAGGGCTGTTGTTGAATGTTATCAAAGGCCTTTTCTGCATCTATTGAGATAATCATGTGGTTTTTGTCTTTGGTTCTGTTTATATGCTGGATTACGTTTATTGATTTGCATATGTTGAACCAGCCTTGTATCCCAGGGATGAAGCCCACTTGATTATGGTGGATAAGCTTTTTGATATGTTGCTGTATTCGGTTTGCTGTATTTTATTGAGGATTTTTGCATCTATGCTCCTTAGGGATATTGGTCTAAAATTCTCTTTTTTTGTTGTGTCTCTGCCAGTCTTTGGTATCAGGATGATGCTGGCCTCATAAAATGAGTTAGGGAGGATTACTTCTTTTTCTATTGATTGGAATAGTTTCAGAAGGAATGGTACCAGCTCCTCTAAAAGCACTTAATTTTTATGTGGTTGTAGGTATCAATCATTTCCTTATGGCTTCTGGGTTTTTTATCTTAGAAAGGACTTTGCCCTCCAGGATTATAAATACATTTACCAATTCTTCCCTTCTCATACTTTTATGGTTTTTAAATTCTCTTAAACATTTGCTTCTAATTGATTTTATCTTGTGTAAGGAGTAAGATAAGATTTGCTTTGTATTTTTTTCCAAATAGGCCCCTCTGCTGCTGGCTCTGAGAAACTGGACTTGCACGTGGGGGCCTGGATAACTCATGATCATCTTCCTGTTCCTGTTAGACACAGACACTCTTTGGAGATTTGAAGATACCAGAAAATGTCATAACCTGGGGGAATGACAGTGCGTGTGGGGTTTCCAGCACTAGGGCAGGCAGAGTAGGAGAGGAAATTGGGGAGTAGAGGGTCTGTTCTAAATCCACGACCTTCAGGATGATGATGTTTTGAAGAGTCTGCTCTGAAAACTGATTGGCGGTGCCCAGACACCAGGGACTCCGAGGATTTCCTTCTCATCAAAGCCTGGCCGGAACTGTCAGCAAGGAATCATCAGACAACTTCCAGGGGCTCCTGTAAAGCTCTTTCTGACAGGTTCAATTGTGGCCTTCCTTCCCCAGGTGTCCAGCAACGACCTAACTGCATCCTGGCCTGGCTCTCTCCTGTCCTCCTAGCTCCTCGGTCAGTTACTTCCTTCCTGGCCCTGGGCTTCCCCAGGTCCTCATGCTGCGCCTGTCCCACCCGCAGAGCCTTCCCACTAAAAATCCCAAGATAGGGATTTTCCTCCCTGATCAGGAGTGGGTTGGAGGGAGATGCCAGAATTCTTGGCACAAAGGAAATTGGGGTTATCCATGGACGTATATAGCAAACGCTGTATGAGGAGTGTAGATTTTGCAGATGGACTTGCTTTAAAACCATCTTTAATATTATTTGAGAGGCTAAAATAAAAGACAGTGAAAATACTAGTGTTAGCAAAGGTGTGGAGCAACAAGACCTCTCATATGTAGCTCATAGGAGCATACAGCTACACTGGAAAACTACACAGGAAAACTGGCAGTGTCTACAAAAACTACACAGACCCCTACCTCATGATGCAGCAACTCCACTCCTGGGAGTACATGCCCAGGACATGAATATGTATGTTCAATAAAAACATGTACTAGAGATGTTGATAGCAGCAATATATGCAATAGTCCCAAACAGTAAGTGATTGAATGCATATTGATAAGAGAACAAATAAATAACTTGTTGTAGGGTCATACACTGGAATACAATTCAGTAGTAAGAAAAGAACAGGCCGGGCGCGGTGGCTCACGCTTGTAATCCCAGCACTTTGGGAGGCCGAGGCGGGCGGATCCCGAGGTCAGGAGATCGAGACCATGGTGAAACCCCGTCTCTACTAAAAATACAAAAAATTAGCCGGGCGTGGTGGCGGGCGCCTATAGTCCCAGCTACTCGGAGAGGCTGAGGCAGGAGAATGGCGTGAACCCGGGAGGTGGAGCTTGCAGTGAGCCGAGATCGCGCCACTGCACTCCAGCCTGGGTGACAGAGAGAGACTCCGTCTCAAAAAAAAAAAAAAAAAAAAAGAAAAGAACAAACTAGTATTATCATGTTATGGGCTGAATCGTGTCCCTCTCCAAAATTCGTATGTTAAACCCTAACTGCTAGTATGTCAGAATACAACTGTATTTGGAGATAGGGTCTTTAAATATGTAATTAAATTACATGAGGTCATTAGGGCAGGCACTAATCCAGTATGACTGGTATCCTGCTAAGAAGAGGTGCTTAGAGCACCGACACACAAAAGGAAGACCATGTGAAGATACAGGGAGAAGGCGCTATCTACAAGCCAAAGAAAGAGGCCCCAGAAGAAATGCAATCTGCCAAGAGGTCAGAGCTCTGGTCTCCAGAACTGTGGGGAAATAAATTTCTGTTGTTTAAGCCACCCTGTCTATGGTGCTTTGTTATGGCAGCCTGAACAAACAAATATAATATGCAGCAATATGGATGAATATCGTAGACACTATGTTGAGTGAAAGGAATCCCAGCAGTTTGGGAGGCTGAGGCAGGTGGATCACCTGAGGTCAGGGGTTCAAGACCATCCTGGCCAACATGGTGAAAACCCGTCTCTACTAAAAATACAAAAATTAGCTGGGTGTGGTGGTGCACACCTATAATCACAGCTACTTGGGAGGTTGAGGGAGGAGAATCGCTGGAACCCGGGAGGCGGAGGTTGCAGTAAGCAGAGATCGTGCCACTGCACTCCAACCTGGATGACAGAGTGAGACTCCATCTCAAAACAAAAACAAACAAACAAACAAAAACCAAACACACACACACACACACACACATACTGCAGGATTCCATTTATATGACATTTAAGAGCTGGCAAAGCTAATTTCGTTAGCCTTGGGGGATGAGTATTGACTGGGAAGGGGCACAGGGGAGACTTCGGTGGTGCTGGAAATGTTTTATGTCTTGATTTGGGTGGTCATTATATGGTTATACACCTATGTAAAAATGCATCAAGCTGCACACACAAGATTCTTGAGATTTTTGCACTTTATTGTTTGTAAGATATACCTAATGAAAGTGTAACAAAAAATTCTTGAGAAGAGACATAAGCATTTTGGGGTGGGCGTCACCTCTGTGCCCCTCATTCCATCGCCTTTACAAACAAGACGATGGGAATCAAGGCCAAGTGAGCACTGTCCAAGTCAGCTCCTTTTGAATCTGAGACAAAAATAACCACGTCTCAAGTATGTTCTCTCCTCTTTTTCCAAATGGGAAAGGCACAGACTTTTTTCACATTCCCAGCCAGAGGGAATCTTTCTCAAACTTTCCATAGAGATTCTCCTTTGGGCAGACACCAAACATGGACATTTTCCACCAGGGAAAACATGCTGCTGAGTTCCAGGCTTCTAGAAAGAGGGGGTTGGGAAGGAAGTGATGGCAGTCACCCTCCCCCACTGGCTTCACCCCAGTTGCCAGAGTGGCTGTGCATTGTCACCAAGGGGCGCTGATCAAAGGGACTGTGACAATGATTCTACAATACAAGGGTGGGAGAAAGGGCTGAGTCAAAGAGGGACTGGGCTCCAGCCTCCTCTGATCACGAGGCTTTTCCCACCTTGTGGGAAACGAAGGTTTAGATTTCCCCATCCCCTACATAAGCGGAAGGAAGTCACAGATGTTAAAAAAATAGAGTGTAGTGTAATATGTAAAATGCGGACAGTGGAGGGAGCACCCCAGTCCTGTTCGGATCTATCCATCTGTCCCATGTGGAGAGGAGCCTTGTTTCCTGGCTGTATCTGCTTCACTTCCCTCTCCTGACTTTTTCTCCTTGTTCAGTTTTTTCAGTTTTCTTCCTTGCTGCCTTCAGGACTCAGGGGTTGGGGCAGATCTTTAGGAATCACCTATATTGAGGAGGCATTGTGACAACTTTGCCAGGAAGGTGTTCATTTTCAGGTGAGGACACCAGGGTTTGGGAAGGGAAGTGACTTGCCTAAGATTGCACATCTAAAAGGTGCCAGAGCCAGGATTTGAATCTGAGATGTCTGGACCCAGTGCTTGGACTGGGTCTGTTGGTTCAGCTGCCTCTGTCTCCTTTTCTTGAGAAGGATATTACTGAACTTTTATATTCTATTTTGTCTTTCAAGATAAATAACATTTTAATAGAATATTTTAAAAAATGAAAATCAATACAGAAATTCATAAGTAAAATATTAAAAAGTTAAGACAGGATCAGCATAGTAATTTTTTCCTTCTGCCTCAGGGTCTAACATGGCACTGCTCTATCGACTTATTCTTGGGATCCTTACCTCCAAGCATCTTCCCCCAGTGTATGGTGGTTCTCCCAAAGCCCACTGTAGGCCAGCTATTCTCTTCCACCCACCCTTTTGTCCTTAGAACTCTCATATGGATAATATTTCATGCTCTCAATTTTTATCAATTTGTGGGTGACTACAAATTCCACATGCCCAGCTCTGGGCATACCACTTGTGTCCTGGAGTTCTGAGGGGCTGGAGCCCAGCCCTTCTCTGACTCAGTCCTCTCTCCCACCCTTGTCTTGCAGAATCATTGTCACAGTCCCTTTGATCAGTGCCCTCTTGGTGACAATGCACAGCCACTCTGGTGTGGCTCTCCAGGACTTGGGTGACTACCATCATTTCCTTCCCAACCCTTTCTTTTCAGAAGTCTTGTATTTTCACTGACCTGTTGGAACTCTCCCCTTGAGCACTGCTGACCTCCCAAAGTCAATTTGTCTCTCAACTGAACTCCCTGCTCTGTCTTTGGGTCTCCTTTTGACTGTGCGCCTGTCTTTGCCAGCAGCAGCCTTCTGGTCACCTGGCTCCTCCATCTTTATTTTCTCTATCCAGTCTGCTACCAAGCCTTATTGGTGTTTATTCTCAAATATTTCCCACAGATTCGCTTTCTTCTCCAATAATCCAGACATACCATACCTTCGACTGGCCACTTCCAGAGAGGGAACATAGACACAATGGTTTGTCTGAAGACCGCAGGTGTAGTTGAGCTCATGGGGAGGAAGGAATGGGTTTGTTTAGAGCTATGTAGATGGGGCAAATGGGATTCAGAGGCAGAACTAAGATCCAAGCTATTGACATGTCTTCTCACTCAATCTTTTATTCTGTAAGTAGATATTGTAAACCTACCATATTCTAGGCACTTTCTGGGTGCTAGGGAGACAAAGATTGAAAATAAGTTTAGTGCTTGAGAAGCTCACAGCCTGGTGGGAGAAACATACCCACAAATAGCCGCTCCAGGAGCATGCCATTTTGGAGCAACCAACCTTGCCTGAAAAGATGGGCTGGGAAAGTTTCCCAGTAGAGTTGACGTTGAGCCAAACTTCAATGTTGAGTGGAATGAGGGAGATGACTGATGTCTTTGGTGATGATGATGATGATGATGATGATGATGATGATGATTATGATGGTCATTATGAAGAGAAAGAAGACGGTAAAACTCACAGGGGTGGTAATGATGAACAGGGAGACCACCATTATCAGGATGGTGGTGTTGGGCTGAGGGAGGTCCCTCACCTTGGTGACTATGTTGGTTATAGAGATCAGGCAGTGATATCAGTCATCCTGAACTAGTCCATAGGGCTTCATTGCCTGATTTCCGGTCCTCTCTTAAAGTCATGGCTTAGGAGTCAAAATGTAGCTTATCTCTGCCCTTTTCTTCTGAATAAAGAAGCATGCAGAACACAGGCATTCATTTGGCTCTTGCAAGCAGAATATGAAGATAATTTTTTCTGGCTGTGCACTTAGAGGCACTTGCCTTCTCTGGGTTTATAAAGAGAGATTCTTGCAACTGGCCTTGACTTGATTTTAATCTCAATAAAAAGTCACTAAGAACTGAGGAAAGGGAATTTTCACACTAATTACCAGTTAATCAGCTGGCACAGATGTTGAACATCTGGTACTCATCCTGCCTCCTCCTATTGTAGAGTTGTCTGATTCAGCAGCTAGAGCCTGATGGGCTTGGGTCCCAGGGGAGCATCTGTGCTGTGTCCAGAGAGTTTGTAGAAGATTTAAATGGGAGCTATGCTTCCCATACTCTTCAAGTTCTAGAACCACTGAGTCTGCTAACTGATAACTCCAGAGGGGCCTCTTCCCTCCCAAATATCTCTTCCATTGGCTTGTCACATGCTTGAAGTCTTCCCATTAACACCTTCTTTCCTTGATTTAGATCTTGCATTCTCAAGCAAGGATAGAAGAACATATAAAGACATTATCACTCCCTAACATCCCAATGTAACAGAATTTACAACTTACTGCCTCTTGAGCCACTGTATTTTAATGGTGGGGATCAGGGAGGAGCTGCTTAAAGTCTGGGCCAATTCCCAAAGAGCTGGGTTGGATGAGGATGTGTAGCAGAAGAGTTGGCAGCTTTGGGGCCTCCAAGGCTTGAGGGTAGGATCTTCAGGTGATGGGAGGTGGGAGAAATGCCCCAAAGGTGTCCCAGAACCTTGGTCAAGCCAGGGTTGGGAGTGAAAAAAGGGGTCCCAGTTTGCTTGAAGGTACCAACAGGGACCCTGTGGCCATGCTTGGACTCCCTGCCCCTCGCTTGTGCCCTGCTGCCACTCTCTGCAGCTAACTTCTTAGCAGGTGGGGCTTAATTCCAAGATACGATTTGCGGCAGATGTGGCCTCTCAGGGCAGCCAGCATGGCAGGTGAGTGAGGCCCTTCTTCCTTGTTCCATGTATGGTCTCCAACCAGTCCTGGGTTTGCCGAGGCTCTTTCAGCTCCCTGTCTCCCATCCCCGGCCCTTCTGCCCCCAGATGCTGCCAGTGTGGAGACACCACAGTGATTTGCATCCAGGAGACTGATGTTCCAAAACAACTTAGAGGAAACCCAGATATTTCTTTGATTTTAACAATTTTTAGAAAAGCTTTCTCAAGGCTCACTTTCCTGCCACCACAAGGGAAGCCTAACTTAGTTTTTCTTCAATAGTCAAACATGCTCTTTTGTTGCACCTCTATCTGCAATGCGTCATCTTGTTCCCCTTTCCAGTGATAAGAGGCCAGGCCTTGGAGACTTCAGCAAATGGAAAATTCCAGGGCCTCAGTTTCTGGGCAGACACTGCCTGACCAAGCCAGCTGTCCTGTTCAGAGGGTGGCATTCATGTTGGAGCCTCATAACCACATGCAGCCAATTCAGGAGACACATACAAGCTAAATTCAGGAGATTCTGGGAACTCCTTGAATAACCCTGAGTTACCTTCTAAAAACATGAAGTGGAAATTGGAAACCATATCTCAAGCATTATGACTCTAAGACTGAGTCTCCTAAGGCACTAGGCATGCCTGTCATGGGTTTGCTCACAGACCCATTTGGTGTCCTTTTCCCTCCTCTGCTCTGTGTTGCAGAGATCCACATTTCCCAGACTCCTTTGTGTTGGAACCCACTTTGGGCACAAAGAGTACAGTATGTAGGAATCTATACCCTGGGGGCAGCTCTTAACTAATGACTGACAAGTGTCAGGGTATAAATACCCCAGCTTCCCTGTCCCTAATCAGGATGACTCTGGGATGAGACCTCCTGCAGTACTGATTCAAAGTTACCCTTCCTGGCCCTTTGGCTGATCTCACACCCTTGCCTGCCCTTCTTTCCTTCCTACTCCCCTACATTTCCCCCGTCTGGGAACATTGCTAATAAATGACATTCACAGGAATCCCCATCTTAAGGGGAGATAAAGCTCTGCTTTATTCTTTTTTTCTGACTTCCTCTAGTTGGAATCAGCTGGGCTTATACTGTTGTTTTGGGTCATGTCTGTGAGCCTTGCTGTCCCAATTTCAGTGTAAGTCCCTAGAGGGTAAAAAAGACAGCTTACACTCTATTTTCTCCCTCTAAGATGTCCAGAGGTGATGGGACATCCCTAGAATCACTCCTTGCCAGGGGTGTGGGGCTTTGGAAGTCATTGAGATCAATACCCTCATTTCTACCAGGTGAAGAAACTGTGACCCAGAAAAGAGAAGGGGCTTATGGCTGATTGTTACTCTTTTTCTCCTCACTGAGATGTGCAAGGTGACACTGTGTGTTCATGGTAGTTTGTTCTTGGTTTATTGAGACATTTTTATTATTACTTTTGCTATGTGGTGTCTGGAGGCATCCCAGGCCTTTGGCAGATATGTCTGGGAACCTCCCCGAAGCCTTTTTGAGAGAGAAGCTCTGTGTCCTATGTGTCAGGCAGGTTCTGCTCCAGGGTTAGGGACACAGGGTTGGGTGGGGAGGTGAGGGGTAGGCAGCTAAGTAAAGGGGAATCACAGCAGGGCTTGGTTTGGGGCACATGTGTGGCTCCCAGTGGGGGCCCTGAGCATTTTAGCCCAGCCTCTGGTCCAGGAGGGGGACAGAGAATGCTTCTATGATGAATTGAAATCTGAGCTGAGTGTGGAAGGTGAGTAGGTGTTCTTAAGGTAGGAAAGTAGAAAAAGGCAACTCTCTCTAAATTCAGGATACAACCATCCTCTGACATAAAAATGATACTTAAAAATTTTTTTTTAGAAAGACAGTGTGCATAGGAATATGAGAACAGAATTTGGGATCTATGGGATTTAAATCCTGGCTTCATCAATTACTTTCTTGGTGACCTCATGCAAATTCCTCAAACTTTCAACCTCAAAATCCTCATCTTTCAGTTGGGATAAATCCTGTCCCCTTGGGGAGGCACACAGATCAAATCAGAATAATAAACTCCTGACCTGTACAAAACTCTTCAGAAATAATAGCTATGATGTTCCCACATGTATTGACTTTTTAACTTTCAGAACATGGTATTACCCTCATCATCATCAAATCAATCTTGATTGTTTTCCTAATATACAAGTGTGAATGTCACATTAAGGAATTTGAACCTCATCTTGTCTCATGCACCTTCATTTGAGAGCACAGGCGATATTATATGTTGAACTAGAAGCTTTGAGAAGAGAGGGGACCTGAGCACTCTTGTCTTAGGCTCCTAAAGAAGCAGTTACTGAGGCCAGGGTGTGAGTGCAAGTACTTTACTTAAGAGGTGATTCCAGGACACACTGGCTTGGGAGTGGGAAAGTGAGGCAGGGAAAGGAATTCAGTCTACACAGGACATGTCAGTCCAACTCCCATGTGGGCAACAGGGGCTCAGTGTGATGGGGACACCCTGGGACACAGTGTGGAGCACGTGCCTCAAAGCTATCCCATCTGAACAAAGAGGGAGCTGCATATTTATCCACCGATTCTTAGCGTCATTAGTTGAGAGTGGATCCCAGGGCATATGGCACTCGTAACCTGTATTGCAGGCAGCAAAGCAGATTCTGGTGGCCAGAGAGGTGGGTGCTGGCAACTGGCAGCTGGCAATGGGGATGTTTGAATAGCAAGATAAGGGTGTGGACAGGCACCGTCAGCCTCTGTTTCAAAGGTGTTGCAGCAGGTCAGACCAGGATGACCTGGCTTCCAGGCCTTCTCTCGCAAGAACATCATGTGTGGATTCCTGGGGAGAGGATGGTAAATGTTGATTGCCTGTGGGGCACAGTGGAGTGTGGCTGCAGATAGTGTGAGAACTGCTCAGGTTGCAGAAAACATGATGGGTGCTAGGGCGGAGGATTGGAGTCTGAGCACAGACAAAAAAGAGGCAGGTGCCATCTCTGTCTGGCAATTTTTGCTCTGCCTCAATTAACACTGGTTTGGTGCCCAGGACAAGTTCTACTTTAAGACACTCTTCCCTTAACACAGTGATTTATGAATGGATTTGAGTTGTTTTTACCAGTGTTGCTGCATCAAAGAAAAGAGAAAACATTCGACTCCCTCTCTTAGTGTTCTGTCTTCAGCCCCCATCAACCTGCTCTAAAAACCCTCCAACCAGCCTCCCTGGATCCAGAAGAGAGGTTATTGAATATTTCTGCTCCCAGGCAGTTCTCACATTTGGACTTCATGCACATGTTATCTTTGTATAGCACACTACGTAGTTACTTGACCCAGAGAACAGTTTGGATCCAAGGAGTTTCCTTGGGAGGTAAGCCCAGGAGTCCCTGTAAGGAGTGGGGAGGTGATACAGGGAAGGGAGGCAAAACCGGTGAAGATGGCATTAATGGGCAGCTGGGCAACCAGGGATCAGTCCTGCTGGGGGCCTTGGAGTGAATGTATGGATCAGGCCTTAGGACTATCCCTGGAGGGGTGAGGAAGCTGGGGCATTTCCACCAGCTCCTGCCCTCTCTGGGTGGGAGCTGCTACTGAGGAGTTCATTTCTGGCACTTCCAGCCTGCCCTGTGCTGGGGGAGGTCCCTCGTGGTCAGATATTGGCCTCAGGTAGAGATGCAGAGGTGGGGTGAGGGAACCAACTGTGAGTGCTCACTGGGGGAAAGAAGGATATGCCTTGCTAGGAATAAAAGGGCATTGGAAGATATTTTATTTCCTCCTGGCAGGGGCAAAATCGCATTCTCTTTCATCATGCCACTCTCCTGCTCAACAAGCTTCATTGGCTCCCCATCACTTATTTCATCAGATCTAACTTCCTGAATCCCTGCCATTCCATCACTGCCTGATACTTCTTTACCCTCTAATCTGTAAATAATTATAACTATAACAGAATGCATAATTAATCAAACCAACACCCAAACTTTCAGCACTGTGTGGAGTGGGATCTAATGACATTTGGCTGTGGAATAAATTGTTTTCGACTTGTCTTGCCAGCCCTACATTCAGCTAGCTGTATGCTGGCTTGGCCTGCTCAACCCACTCCTTGGCCTTGCTCACCCCTCACTCTTGCAGAGTGTGCCTCTGTTCCACTGTTTTCCTGAAGCTTGTCCAATTTCTGCAAATTACTCAAGGCCCAGTTGTGGTTGCACCTCCATTGGATTTCCTTCCCATCCTTGGTCTCTTATAGCCAGTGTCTGTAAGGGCCACTTGTTAGGCCAGGCACTGTTGGCCGTCCAATAGAGTCTCACTCTTGCTGCATGTGTGAGCTTTGTCTATCCATCATGGGAGCAAATTGCTCCAGACTGGGGCCAGAGTCTTCTTCCTGTCCCCATGGCACAGCCCTCTATAGGGGCCAAGTCCTTGATCAGTCCTCAGTGCATAATGGGTGTTGGTGATATTGATCATGAGGACTGTAGCAGATGCTGTGGGTGCTCTGCCCACATCTCTGCAGCATTCATCTCTGTACCCAAAGCTGATTACAATGAACGATTGTGATTCTCTGCCTGGGGGCTCCTTTTCTGAGTGGGGAGCTGGTATGCCCTGTGTGCAGAGCAATCAAGTGCTGAGAGCTACTGAGAAGGAAACAGACCTGACAGTGAAGGATGAGCTTCCTTACCCTCAGGTGAGGCAACTCTGAAGTTTGCTCTGTGAGGGTTAATATCCAGCTGCCTGCAGTGGTAACTTGCTTAATAACCCACCTCTTTGTTGGCCTCCTTCTCTTTCCTTTTCAATTTCCAATACTCTCATGATGTTTTCTGCTATCACTACCCTCTAGCCCCCAGTTAAAATTGCACTCAAGTCCTTGTCTTGGTGTATGAATCTGGATGACCCTGACATGAGAACCAGTGGGCTTAGGGTTCCAGAGCACGGTGACATGGTTGGGGCTCACTGTGCCCATGATGAGGGCTGGGAGCCAGTGAATGTAGAGGGTCAAGTGCACCTGAGGTCCTGGACTTGGAGGTAGGCCTGAGACCAAGGGAAGGGACAAGTGGGCCTGGAGAGCTCTTTGGCTAAAGAGGAGAACAATTGAAATGAACTTGGAGAGACCCTGAAGCTAGTTAGGCACTGACCATTGCCAAAAGATGTGCCTTGACTTGAAAGTTTACTACAAAGTGGTTTGGATATTGGGAGAAAGTGCCACTGCCACCAGCAAAAACCCACATCTGCATACTTCTGTCCTGCTGCAGTACTTGATCTTCTTCCCAGTGAGAGAAATTAGATTGTTGGTTATGAGCCAAATCTTTCCCCATCCCTTGGGGCTATGCATGGAACTCTGACAGCATCTTAGACTGACCTCCTGATCTCAGGGGCACCTCACTCTGGTCATAGACTAATTTTACCACTCTGGCCATTAGATTAACCTATACGTCTAATGTCAAATATTCCAGAAACAGGTGCCATTGCCTCAAGGAGGCCAGCAATGAGAAAGTGGGTCCCCAGGAGCAGCCTACCCATAGCTGGAGCCCTGAGGGCCATGATCCCCCAAATCTTGTGTAGGGCAGGGGGTCTCCTATAGCCTGATGCTGTAAACTGACCTTGCAATGAGTATCAAGTGCCCATAATGACTATGTGAATTTCATTTCTCAAGCATCCATCTGTTCATCCTGAATCTGGAACACTTTTACCCATTGAAGGAATTAAACAGGAGTTGGAAAGAGTTCAGTAAGACTGGCCAAAGACTCAAAGAACATTTGGCCCAAGGTACTCCCAGAAGAGAAAGAGCTGGTGAAAAGGGAGGCTGGGTTCTTGGCAGCCACCTCCCAACTAGAGCAGGGAAGACAGAAGGAGATGCTAGAGAAATGATCTGGGTCCAACTGGGAAGCTGCCTTCGCGCACTAGTAAGAATGAGAGACCATGCGACTCCAGTCTCCAATAAACTGAAATACGGAAGCAATTAAGATTTGCTTGGGACTGGCTAAAAGGGAATCTGAAGGTGTGCTGAGGAATTCATTTGGTTGAAAACCTTCCGGTTGGGCCTTGGTTTAGTAGTTGCAGTTCTTGCATTACTGTGATGGATGATTTTTTTCATTAAATTTTCTTTGCTGTTGGCCTTGCCTATGTTGTTACTGTGGAGTTAACTCCAAGCTCCAAGGCTCTGGGATGGGCACATATTCCCAGACTTTCAAATCAGCTTATTTCACCTCCATGGCCCCTACCAGGCATAGGTGAGTATTTTAGACTGGTTTAATGAGACATTTGTTGAAGCTTTTGGGAAAGCAAAGCTCTTTCTTCTGGGATTGCTGAAGATGAAGACGATGTAAGGCTGAAATTGTGTTGGTGGCCTTGTTGCCATTGATCCATGAAGACATGAAAAGCTGCTCAGACATAAGGCAAACACCAAGGAAAGTGGAGGGGGGATGCATGGTGTAGGACAAGGAGAAGAAGAAGAGGAAGAGGAAAAGGAAGAGGAAGAGGAGGAGGAGAAGGAGAAGGAAAAGGAAAAAAAACAGAGAATAAGAATTGATGCAGCCTTCCTTTTAGTTATTCTGTGGGGCCAGCATTTTCTTTATCGCTTAAAAACAAGAGGGGAAGAAAATTCGTTTAGCAGTTGCTCTTGATGCCCTGATACACCATTCCCTTGGTACACTATTCCCTCACTCCTACAAGCACCTGTGACTCTGTTTGAGGACATTCTTTGAATTTTCTTGGCCAATGTACAGGGCAAGCTGGAGTGCCAGGACTTAAGAGTCTAGGGAGTATCCCAGAACTAATGACAGGTGGGAATCCATGTGTATATGCTCCAGCTTCCTCTCCCTCCTATGGGACACCTGCCCCCAGAACTCAGCTTCCAATTATCTGAAGCGGCACCGTGCTCATGCATGCTCCTGTACTGGCTCCCTTTCCCACTCCCCTCCTGTGCTTTCTGAGATCATCTCCCAAATAAACTACTTGCATGTTAATTCTTGTCTCGGGATCTGCTTCTAGGAAACTTCAAACTAATGAGAAACTCCTAATGAAGGAACTGGACTACAAACTAAAATTTCCACAAACATTATAAAATCCAAGTTAATCTAATCCAATCAGGTTCAGGTGGAGGGTTCTGTATGGAGATTTTATAAGTCCTTGCGGGTCTAAAAAAGTATAAAGCCTTCTCTGTCTTCAAGAGGCCTACCAGTTTGGTGAGGAGACTGTGTTAGGCCATTCTTGAATTACTATAAATACCTGAGTCTGGGTAGTTTATAAAGAAATGAATGAAATTCACATAGTCATTTTGAGTGCTGGGTAATTTATAATTTATAAAGAAAAAGATTTAATTAGTTCATGATTCTGCAGGCTGTACAGGAAGCATGGCGCCAGCACCTGCTCTGCTTCTGGGGAGACCTCAAGGAGCTTTTACTCATGGCAGAAGGTGAAGCAGGAGCAAGCATCTCACGTGGTGAAAGCAGGAGCAACAGAGAGGAGGGAGGTGCTACACACTTTTAAACAGCAAGATATTGCATGAACTCACTCACTATGGTGAGGACAGCACCAAGGGGATGGCACTAAACTGTTCATGAGAACTCTGCCTCCATGATCCAATCACCTCCCACCAGGCCCCACCTCCAACATTGGGGATTACATTTCAACATGAGATTTTGGGGGGCCAATATCCAAACTATATCAGAGAGCTAGATAAAATATGAGAGTAAATATATCTTAGAACTCTGATGTTGGCAGGCAGGGGCCCTGCTCTGGGGATATCTGGCTAAATGTGGCCAGAATCCCCAATTTTATGGTTCCTGAGAGTCCAGAGACTTCTTATTGATCTTTTCAAATTCCCAACAATGAACTGGGCATAAAGTCCACATCCATGGAAATTTGATCACACACAGCATTTTGAAAGCTTGGCAATTTGAGGGAAGGTTTGGAAAACTGTGGAAATAATCACATCACTCACCTCCCAGCCATCTCCCATACTACCGAGGCCATGCCTCTTTGAGTTAATGAATCAATCCTTCCTTTGATCCTTCTCACTGTATGATACCCTCAAGCCCTTGACTCCAGTTCGGTCCTGATTGCTTCTCCCTTGGTGAGAGGCCTGCCAGGCTGGCCAACCTTCTCCAGGGATCTTTGGAAATTGGAGTGAACAAAAATGTTCTCTTCTTAAAAACTGAAATCTAGCTTGACCTTGACTTTATCCTTGACTCCTCTCTCTCCAATATGGCAGCAAAACTTACTGGCTCAACGTTCACAATACATCCCAAATCTGAGCACCTCTCACCTTCTCCACTGCCACACCTTGGTTTGAGCCACAGTCACCTCTTGTCTTGTTTAGTGCAATAGTCTCCTGGCAGGTGTCTGTTGCCAACATCATTTTCCACACAGGAGGCACATTTATCTTTCTAAAATTGTGTGTCATTTCAGTCTGTGAACTCTTCTTTGCTTCAAAGCCCTCCAGAAGTTCCTATCTTATTCGGAGTGAAATACGGACCGTTTCCATGGCAGGTAAGACCATGGTTGGCCTCCACCACCACTTTGACTTTAGCTTCTACTGTTCTTCCTTTTGCTCACTCTGATCCAGCCACACTCCCCTATTATTGTTTGTTTATTTTTGTTCTGAGTTAGAGTCCTGCTCTGTCGCCTAGGCTGGAGCACAGTGACGTGATCTTTGCTTACTGCAACCTCTGCTTCCTGGGTTCAAGTGATTCTCGTGCCTTAGCCTCCCAAGTACCTGGGACTACAGATGTGTGTCATCATGCCTGGCTAATTTTTTTTGTATTTTTAGTAGAAACAGGGCTTCACCATGTTGGCCAGGCTGGTCTTGAACCCCTGGCCTCAAACAATCCACCTGCCTTGGCCTCCCAGAGTGCTGGGATTGCAGGTGTGAGCCATAGTGCTTGGCCCTCTTATTATTTTTGAAACTGCCAAGCAAGCTTACACTTGGGGGATGTTGCACCTGGTGTTCCCTCTGCCTAAAATGCTTTTCCTTAGATGTCAATATGACTTCCCCACTTACTTGGGATCCCTGCTCAGAAACACATTCCTTGACCATTCATGTAAAATGCACTTTCCACTCTCACTCTCTGATACTTTACTCTGCTTTATTCCTCCACCTAGTATCTCTCTCTCTCTCTCTCTCTCTCACACACACACACACACACACACACACACACACACACACACACACAGACTCCCTCCTGGCATCTACCATTATTGTCTCCCCCTACCAGCATATAAACTTCTTGAGATCAAGGACTTTTTGGTTTTTTCTCTTCTAATATTTTAACTCTAGTGCCAAACACATAGCAGACGTTATAGAAATACTTGCTGAATGAATAAATAAGTGAATTTCAACTTTGAGAAAGTGTGGGCCTCCCAGGGCTACTCCTGAGCCTTGATCTGCAGAAATTTAAAAAAATATTATAATAGTGATGATGATGGTAAGGCCCATTACTTGACCCGGAGCCACAAGTGAGGCCATGTCTCTTTAGTATTTAATCTTTAGCTCTAACCTACCCAGACTAATGATGATCTAGTATTTCTCTTTGGGCTGAATTATGACTGAGCACCAGGGATTTACTCAGTCCAATGGAGCCTGTCCTGCTTCCAGAACCCCTACAGAGAGAACAGAGGATCTGATTAGTCACTAGCAGACTTCTGTATCCCAATGCCCTTGATCCTACAGCTGCCACACAGATGGTGCCATTGAAAAGAGGTAGCCTGACATGGTCCTGTTATGGGAAAGGGGTCCCAATTTAGACCCCAAGAGAGGGTTCTTGGATCTTGAGTGAGAAAGAATTCAAGGTGAGTCCACAGTGCAAAGTGAAAGCAAATTTTTTAAGAAAGTAAAGTAATAAAAGCATGGCTACTCCATAGATAGAGCAGCCCTAAGGGCTGCTGGTTGCCCATTTTTATGGTTATTTCTAGATTATATGCTAGACAAGGAGTGGATTATTCATGCCTCCCCTTGTTTAGACTATATAGGGTAACTTTCTGACGTTGCCATGGCATTTGTAAACTGTCATGACGCTGGTGGGAGTGTAGCAGTGAGGACGACCAGAGGTCACTTTCGTTGCCATCTTGGTTTTGGTGGTTTTTGGCCAGCTTCTTTACTGCAACCTGTTGTATCAGCAAGGTCTTTATGACCTGTATCTTGTGCTGACCTCCTATCTCATCCTGTGACTAAGAATGCCTTAACCTCCTGAGAATGCAACCCAGCATGTCTCAGCCTCATTTTACCTAGTCCCTACTCAAGATGGAGTTGCTCTGGTTGAAACACCTCTGACAGTCCAAGGTCCCTTTGACCATCACTGCAAGGCCACATGCTGTGGAATCAGAAGAACTGGGGCCTCTCTTGTTGGTATTACACTCAGCTCTGGTGTCCCCATGTCATCATGGGTCTGGAGTCCTGATGAGGAAAAGTTGTGTTGCTTCCTCAGTCTTGGGCATGGATGAGTTTCCTCCATTTCGGGTCCCGATATTATAGGTTACAGTTGAGACTTGCATGTTTCCAAATTATGCCTGCTGTATCTAGGGGTCTAGGCTTGGGTTGGTCCCTAGATCCCCTTGGTCCTACCACCAAGCAATAGCTCTACATCCTCTAGGGTTTTGTAAGGAAGAGCCTTTGTCAGGCCACCAAACTCTCTTGTGGTTCCCTTTTTCTTGGGC
Organism: Hylobates moloch; assembly: GCF_009828535.3. Classification (NCBI taxonomy): domain Eukaryota; kingdom Metazoa; phylum Chordata; class Mammalia; order Primates; family Hylobatidae; genus Hylobates; species Hylobates moloch. Next base: position 33,804,786 of record NW_026652296.1, read on the forward strand.
AAATGGTGGTGATTTTTCTGATATTTACATAAGCAAGAGAGGCCATGTGAGGAATTCTTCCCAAATATCTGCTCCATTTAGGAAAGCAGAAAGTGGCTGCTTTTAAATGGCTGCTTTCCTTGCAGATAAACACACAGTTCTGCCTGCTATGCTCCTCCGTACTCCCTCCTACCATTTATTGAGCACTTGCTAGATGGCAGGCACTGTGCTAACCACACATTCACCCATTGCCTCATAAAATCCCAGAAGGATCCTGAGAAGGAGGTAATTTGAGGGGTATTTTTATTTGAAATACTTTATTATATTTGAAGTAAATTTCATATAGACAGCATAGAGTTAGGTCATTTAAAAATGCATTCTGTTATTGTCTGTGTTTTAACTGGTATATTTAGACCACTTACATTTAATGTAATTTTTGATATGTTATGGCTTATGTCTGCCATTTTATTTTTTTGTTTTCTGTTTGTTCTCTTGGCTTTTTGCTTGTGTTTTTTTTTTTCTTGCCTTCCTTTAAGGTATTCGAACATTTTTAAAGAATTCAATTTGTTTTATCTATACTGTTGAGTGTATCTTTTTGTGTAGATCTTAGTTCTTGCTCTAGGTATTGACAGAGAAGGAGCACCGTCATCTCAGACAAACATCGCCACTTTAAGTTCCAGCTCCCTTACTAGCCTCATGCATTTCAAGGAAATCACTTCTCTTCTAACAACAAGCAGCCAGAAAGAGCAGACAGTAAAACACAGATAAGACAGCTTGGACACAGAAAGAGGTGTGGGAAAAGTCTCTTGGGTAACTGCCAAACTTCACCCTCATACAATGGGCCCCAGTAAAACAGTGGGCCTTATAAGTACATTGTTTTCCTTTCATGTGCACTAAGATAGGGAAGCTAAGAGACTCAGGGGATATGCCTGCAGCTGCAGAAAGATGTATGGGAACAGACACACAACTCTCCCTCCCAAATAAGCGCAACAAAGAAACACAGAAGCAGTCCAAGCCTCTAATAAACTCTCCCACCCTAAATCCTTAAAAACTCTTAGTCTGTAAAAAAGTGTGCCTCTGACCTAACTCTGCCAAATGCCCCTCTCAGGTTTGTTTTCTCTAAAATAAACCTGTCTTAACTGGCAATCCACCTTTCGTGTTTCTTTCCTTTTTCTTTAATTCTTACAGGTATTACATTATATATACATGATTATAACAGTTTACCACTGTCAACATTTTACCAGCTTGAATGAGTACAGCAATCTTACCTTATATGTCCCATTACCTTCTCCCACTTATAATCATCTTAAATATTTCCTCTACATTCTTTGAGAATCATATTAAAGTTATAATTTTTACTTCAACTATCAAAGATACTTTAGAAAACTTGAGAAGAAAAGTCTATTGTATTTACCCAAATTTTTGCTCTTATGTCCTTTATTCATTCCTGATATTCCAAAATTTCTTCATTTATCAGTTCCTTTCTGTTTAGAGAACTTCCTTTAGCTATTCTTTTAGGGTGGATCCGCTGGCAAAAAAATTCCGTTAGTTTTCTTTTGTCTGAAAATGTCCTGATTTCTCCTTCATTCTTGAAGGAAATATCACTGATTATAGAGTTCTGGGTTGACAATTCTTTTCTTCAGCACTTGGAAAACGTTGTGTACCTTCCTTCTGGCCTTCCTCATTTCTGATAGGAAATCTACTGTCATGTGAATTGTTTTTCCCCTGTAAGCAATGAATGACTTCTGTCTGGCTGCTTTCAAGATTTTTTTCTTTGTCTTTAGTTTTCAGAAGTTTGAATATTATGCATCATGCTGTGGATTTCTTTGGATTTGTCCTGTTTGGTGTTCTCTTATCTTCTTGAATTTGTATGTTTATGTTGTTTGCCAAATTCAGGATATTTTCAGCCATTATTTCTTTGAATACTTTGTAAATCCTACCCACTTTCTGCTTGCCTAGTGGGACACTGATGACATCAATCTTAAATCTTTTGTTTTTGTTCCACACATCCCCGAGAGTCTGTTCTTTATTTGCGTGTGTCTTATCTCAGGAAGTAATTTTGTCTTTCTAGGCTTCATTTCTTCATCTGCAAAATGGGAAAATTAATATCTGCTGTTCAATATCATGATGATTAAATGACACCGAGTGCTCAATGTTGAATGAATGAATGAACAAACAAATGAGCAAGCTGATGGATAGAAATTTGCCAGTTTACTTGTCAGCTTTGTAATATTAAGGTAAACACTGTCTCTGGCCAGACTTCCTGATCTCTCCTCTTACCACCTCTAGGTAAAAGTCCCTGGTAGCCTATATCTGCTTTTCTCATACTGTGGGTTTGTTATCTTCTTAGCATGTGGTGGGATTTCCAAGGAGACTAGATCTCCTCCTATCTCGCCCTCAGCTTGTCAGATGCTGAATAAATGGTCACCAACTACTGTATGTCCTATTTGGCCAAAATGACTTCTGAATGCTGGTGTGGAGAGAGCACAGGCCAGGCCTGAGATGAGCTATTGGGAGTTGGACTGTGGGGACAGCTTCCACCCTAGCCACCTCAAAATCTTGTGCTTGTGTCTTTGATATGGAAGCAGCTTGCAGTGGTGATGTGCTAACATACAAGTGGGGTGAAGGCAGGAGAGTCCAGGGACCTGCTTAAGAATCAAACACACAGGGCCAGAAGAGAAAACAGGCAAAAAGTTCAGCTTGGGTTTTTTTTTTTTTTGATGAGATGGAGTCTTGCTCTGTAAGCTAGGCTGGAGTGCAGTGGCGCAATCTCGGCTCACTGCAACCTCTGCCTCCCAGGTTCAAGAGATTCTCCTGCCTCAGCCTCTGGAGTAGCTGGGACTACAGGGGTGTCCCACCACACCCGGCTAATTTTTTGTATTTCTAGTAGAGATCATAGTGATAGCCAGGATGGTCTCAATCTCCTGACCTCTTGATCCACCTGCTTCAGCCTCCCAGAGTGCTGGGATTACAGGCGTGAGCCACTGCACCCAGCCTAGCTTGTTGGTTTTATTGGACAACTGATGAACTATTGTGGACTAGACTGGGTTTGATTTATGAGTGGAGTAGTACATTTATGGTGCTTCCTGAGTACTCAGTGACCTCTTATTTCTAAGTACAGTCAAGTCTTTACCAATCACACACAAAAGTACATTTGATAGAGGTTGTAAGTGGTTCAGCAAATTCATTTCCATTTCTGGGGACAGAGCTTGGATCTCATGCTGTAATGAATTACCGTGATATCTTCTTTAAGTATGAGAAGAGTATGCATAAAACGATCAGGTCTTCCATGCCCATGGGCCCTTTTAAGGGAGATTGTATCACTATCGGTGATAAGAGATACAGGCGCCAACAGACCCAAGCGTAGACAATGTACAGGCTGGTCATGAGAAAATGTGTGCATGAGGCTCTGCTTAATGAAATGAGGTGAATAATTAGGGCAATCTAACAATCTCTCCATAGAATGTCACCAGGAAGTCAGAGAAAAAACAGCCAATAAATAGTAAGGGAAAAAATAGGAAGATAAAAGGAATGAGAGAAGCAGAGACCAAATGAGAGACTGAGTTACATCAATGGTGGCGAAATCTTTGTGTTGAGGTGATCACCATACAACTCAGTTCCTGAAGCTGCCTCTCAGTCCTTTTCAATGGATCTCTATCCCTTTGCGATGATTAAAAGAACTTGCTTTGCATAGGAAATTTACCAAAATGGGATCTCTAGCCAAATCAATCAGTAAGGCCACGCTTAAGTCAGTGCTTCTAGGATTTGAATGTGCATACAGTTCACTTGGGGATCTTGTTAAAATGCACTTTCCAATTCAGTAAATTGGGGTGGGGCTTGAGATTCCAATTTCTAAAAGCTCCCACCTGAGGCTGATGCTGCTGGGTTGGTGGACCACACTTTGAGAAGCAAGGGCCTGAACAAACACCACACACACACGCTCATGCACACACATGTGCACCCACACACCATTCATCACCAATTAAAAGATTTGGCACAGAAGTTATTTGAAGTCCCATGGATAACCGCTAGATGATTAACTAAACTTGTTACTTTTCACTTAGCTCCACTATAGAGCTAGAAAAAGAAAACGATGACATTAAAAAAGAGCAAATGTGGCAGGGCGCAGTGGCTCATGCCTGTAATCTCAGCACTTTGGGAGGCCGAGGTGGGGGGATCATGAGGTCAAGAGATCGAGACCATCCTGGCTAACACAGTGAAACCCCGTCTCTACTAAAAACACAAAAAATTAGCCAGGTGTGGTGGTGGGCGCCTGTAGTCCCAGCTACTCGGGAGGCTGAGGCAGGAGAATGGCATGAACCTGGGAGGTGGAGCTTGCAGTGAGCCGAGATTGCACCACTGCACTCCAGCCTGGGCAACAAAGCAAGACTCCATCTCAAAAAAAAAAAATAAAAGAGCAAATGCTTCTAATTTATTTTTGGCACAAAGTTTCAGGTTATGTTAAAAATTAATAATAAAGACTCTAACTTAGTAATTTTTTTATACTTTAGAACAAGAAAATTTAGTGTTTAGAAAACTACAAGAGTTTATTTAGCCTTCTGAAATTGTACCTTTAAATGTCTCCCAGGGGAAGAATCATAGAACAGTGGGGAAGAAATGCATTATTCAATAAATGGTGCTGGAAAGATAGTTTAGCAATTTGGAAAAGAAATCAATTTAGAGTCTCATCTTACTGTACACTAAAATAAATTTTAATGGACTAAAGAACCAAAATGATATAAAAAAGACTATAAAAGCACAAAAAAATCTCTACTGGGGAATACTTGGTAAGGTTAAAAGAGTTGAACAAAATCATAAAATAAAAGTTACAAATTTTATTAAATAACATTTAAAATTTCTGTCTGTAGCTCTTCCTGTGTCTACCCAACAAAAATCAAAATAGTTATGAAAGAGTATAAACACTACCACAATTGAAAGACAGAACAGTTCTATTAACTCTATGCATTTGTCAACACTCATAGAACTGTAAAAGTGAAAACTTTACATAAGTTAAAAAATAAATCACAAAAAGGACATAAAAGAAAAATAGCTGCTGAAAACACATGAACATTAAAATACCAATCAATCAACTGGGAGAAAAGTATTTGAAATATGCACAACAAACTAAAGGTTGATGCTTTTGATACATAAAACTGATGCTTGATTTGGCAAGCATGATATTAATATCCCAACAGGCATATAGATGAGCAGACAAGTCACAAAAGAGAACATTTAGTTGTCTAAAATAATAAAATGCAAATTCTCTTGTCATTGGTGTTTTATGTCCCTCCCATCAAATTAGTCCAAAATAAAAGAATAATGATAATTCCTGATGTAGATGAGGGTGTACTGCAGTAGGCTAATGGCCTCAAAAGATATTCATGTCCTAATGTCTGGAAGCTATGAAAATTTCTGTCTTAGTTCATTTTATATTGCTATAAATGAATACCAAAGACTGGGTAACTTATAAAGAAAATAAATTTATTCTTTGAAAGTTCTGGAAGCTGGTATATGAAGGTACCAGCATCTGGTCTTCTTGCTGCATTATCTTGTAGCTTTCTTGCTGTGTCATCCCATGGTGGAAGGAAGAAAGGGAAGACAGTGTGAAAGGGGGAGGGGAAGGGGGCTGAACTCATCCTTTTATCAGAAACTCACTCCTGCAATAACTAATTTATTCTAATATGAAAGCATCAATCCAGTCATGAAGTCAGAGCCCTCATGACCGAATTACCTCTTAAAGGTCCACCTCTCAACGCTGTTTTATTAGGAATTAAGTTTCCAACACATGAGCTTTGGGGGACACATTCAAACCACAGCAGGTATTTTATAAGACAAAAGGGATGCTGCAGATGTGATTAAGTTAAGGATTCAGGGATAGGGAGATATCCTGGATTATCTAGGCAGGTCCTCAATGTAATTACAGTGTCCTTATAAGAGGGAGGCAGAGAGAGATTTGTCTACAGAAGAATGGCAGGAGATGTGATGATGGAAGCAAGATGTTGGAGTAATGCAAGGAAGGGGTCACCAGCCAAGGAATGCAAATGGCCTCCAGAATTTAGAAATGGCAAGGAAATAGATTCTCAGAACTTTCAGAAGGAACCACCCCGTGACACCTTGACTTTATCCCAGTGAAACTGATTTTGAATTTCTTGCTTCTAGAAGCCATAAAAGAATAAATCTGTGTGATTTTTAAGCCCCCAAATTTATGGTAATTTGTTACAGCAGCAATTGGAAACTAATACATGCAGTAAAACAGCCTTTCTCATGCATTGCAAATGGGAGTGTCAACAATGCAACATCTTCTGCAACGTTTTCATAATATGTATGAAAACTATGGAAATTTCATATCTAATGATTTAGTGATTCCATGTCTGGGAATCTATTTTAAGGAGACAATTTAATGTAATGAAAGCAGCCCTTGTGTAAAAATGTTTGTCATTATCATAATAGCAAGAAACTGGAAATAAATGTTCAACAGAAAAAGAAAGATTGAATAAAATTATAAACTATCTGAGAATAGATGAGTGTTAATCTATAAAATATTTATATATATTTGTAATATGGGGAAACACTATATTATATAAATACTGTATGAATAGCAAAAGTCAAGCTATAGGATTATATATGCATCATGATCTTGACTTTGTAAAAATACATAGAAATGAGATTGGAAGAATATAGGCTAAAGATTTATTGGGTGAGAATAATTATTTTTAGTAATTTAACTGCTCTGTCTTTTCAGATTTTCTATAATGAGTGGGTATTAGTTTTACAGTTAAATAATTATTAAAATCAGTAATTGGAAGTGGAGGGCAGAGGGTCTTGTATCTTGAGCCTGGTGTTATGGCCAAACCTTGAAAGAGGTAGGTCCGAAGAGGTTGTTTTGGGTCAAGGCAGAGAGTTAGGAAGAAGGAGTACACAGGTCTCAAGGGCTTGGCTGGTGCAGGTGGGAGTGGCTGAACAGTGAAAGGTGACAGTCTATTAAGGAGGGGAGTTGGCTTTGATCGAGGAGAGAGCTATGGCAACTTGTTAGCAGATTTGAGAAAAATTAGATTTCACTGCTTTGAAAAATGTCTTGTTAGAAAGAGGAATAGAGTAGGCACTGTTGATTGTCCACCCAATATCCACCACCCTTTCCATTTCCTGGCAGAACCCCAACACTGTGCTGGTATCCTCCCTTCCTCCTCCACTCAGTCCATGTAAGTAAGTAAAGGACGCACATCCCAGACTTAGCTGGGGACAGGAAGGGAGTGGGGTGGTTCTGACTAGTCTAAGCCACTCACAGAAAACCTATCCTTTCTTTCTCAATATATGTCTGCAGAACACATATTTAAGTTCCTGCCATCACAGAGCTTAGAATAACATCTCACACTCAATAAATGCTCATTAAATGTTGATGAATGGAGCAATCAGCCCTTGGCATTCCCCTAGCAACTGTTATTTGTCTGAGAGTAGAGATATGACCTAGTTCGGTCCAATGAGGCTGAAGGGAAGGACTTTAATTGTCAGATGAAAGGTTCTCTGTGTCCTCCAGACTTTGAACAAAGGACACTACCCCACTTGCTGCTGGGCACCCTCTTGCCACCCTTAAAAGCATAAGAAAAAAGTCTTCACAGAGGAGGCAGAGCCTAAGGAATCTCCAAGAAATGAAGTCACAGCTTACCCTACCTCTGTCTTTCCAGTTATGAGTTAACACATTTCCTTCTTATTTAGGACTCTTTGTGTTGGGATTTCTCATGTAGGATGTAATAAAAGTCCATGGATTTTTTAATGGCAAACTTCAAAATACTTAGAATGGCTAGAATTCCAATTTTTCTGGGTCAGACACTCTGTGGAACACCAAAGTTATACAAGTGGTTCATAATCAAGTCCAGATTTTTATGCAGAGATGGAACTAGTTGCTTATCAGATTGACAGGAAGGGATAGACATTATTTTTTTCGTCTTGGAAAGTGTGTGTGTGTGGTTGTTTTGTTGGGTAAACATGTGGCAAAGAGGAGCTTCTTGTCCTGGGTTAGGGCATGCATCAGTCAGGATGGGTAACTTTATGCTGCAATAACAAACAACTCCAACAACAAAGGTTTATTTCCTGCTACACTGCAAGTCCATCATGGGTGGGCGAGTAGGTGGGCTCTGCTCATTGCATCTCTCACGGACCTTGGTTGATGGAGAAGCCACAATCTCAAATGTTGCTGGTTTCCTTGCCAAAGGAAAGGGAAAATCTCAGAACTGTGTTATGCAGGTAATGAAATGCACCACCCCAGAAGCGATATGCAGAGCCAGCTTCATGGGCATGCAACAACTCTTGGGCAGTCACACAGGGCTCCATTCTCAGAAGCTTTTTTTTTTTTTTTTTTTTTTGAGACGGAGTCTTGCTCTGTCACCCAGGTTGGAGTGCAGTGGCGCAATCTTGGCTCACTGCAAGCTCTGCCTCCCAGGTTCATGCCATTCTCCTGCCTCAGCCTCCCAAGTAGCTGGGACTACAGGCGCCTGCCACCACGCCTGGCTAATTTTCTGTATTTTTAGTAGAGACGGGGTTTCACTATGTTAGCCAGGATAGTTTCGATCTCCTGACCTCGTGATCTGCCCGCCTCAGCCTCCCAAAGTGCTGGGATTACAGGCGTGAGCCACCGCACCAGGCCCAGAAGCTTGTTTTAATGCTCTGCTGTTGCCATCTCAAAATTATTAATACATTTTTGAACAAGAAGATTCTTACTTTCATTTTGCACTGGACTCTGTAAATTTATTTTTTAAGTTTTTTTTTTTTTTTCTGTGAGGCTGTGGGTTATATTGAAAAACTAATTTGTTGTTGTTTTTCACTTGTGTCCTACTTTCTTAATCAGAAATATCTATATATATATATTTTTTTTGAGATAAGGTCTTGCTCTGTTGCCCAGATTGGAGTACAGTGATGTGATCACGAATCATTGCAACCTCTGCCTCCTGGGCTCCAGCGATCCTCCCACCTCAACATTTTGAGTAGCTGGGACTATATGCACCACCATGCCTGGCTAATCTTTAAACAATTTTTTGGAGAGATGGGGTTTTGCCATGTTTCCCAGGCTGGTCTTGAACTCTCTGACTCAAGTGATCCGTCTGCCTCAGCTTCCTAAAATACTGGGATTACAAGTGAAAGCCATTGCGCGAGCTGGCTCTGTAAATTATATAGCCAGCCCAGTGATATGTGTCACTTGTACTTCCACCTCATTGACCAGACCTGGTCACATTGCCACACCCCAACCACAAATGGGCAGAGAAGTGCAATTCTATTTGTACCAGAAAGAAGGAAGAACCAGAAATATTTCATGAACAGCATAGAAGACAACCATAAAGTGTCTGTCATGTCTTTTGTTTTTCGAGGCTGAGGGGAAGCTTCCTCTTGGTATAGAGATCTTTGGGTGAGTGGAACAACTTATTTGCATATGGGCCTCAGGATCCTCTGAGAGAGAAGGCATAAAGATTCCAACGGCTGTTCTGGATATTCAGAGTTAGGGAAATCTGTTGGTGTGAACCAAGCCCAGGGGTCGGGAAGGACAATGAGGTTCCAGGATTGGAATTAACTAGGCTGAGGATCGGGTTAAGCATGAAGACCTAGGGACCTTGGTGAGGGAGAATTTGCTCTGGTCTGACATGTGTGTGGCTGGGAGCCCTCTATCACAGTAGTCTTTGGGATATGATTAGTGCATGTGGCCTTGTAAACCAACCTGGTATCTCAAACATGGGGCCATCACTGCAACTGGGCCAAGGACATTCATTAGCAGGGGACAAAGATGTATTGGCCCAGTCTTTGACACTGACAAAAATGAAAAGTTATAGCCTCAGAAATTGGTGGCACTCCAATTCTCCCTTTTATTTGCATTTGGAAGTGGCAATGATGCCCGTGTAAACTGATTCAGGCTCTGCAGTTCTTAGAAAATTGGTGAGGAGGAGCATCCTTCAGAGAGATGCTGAACTTCCCATAGCAGGACATGAATGATCAGTTAAAATAGTATGAAACAAGATATGCTCATGTCATCTCTTGAGCTGGAGAAGCAGTTCATATGGCTGCTTGCAGCTCAGCTAGAAGAACCGTGCTCATGCAAAGTTGTCTAAAAGGACCCTATCGACTTGGGAGGAACGTCTCTGCTAGTCCTTGGGGCAGCCAAGACAAACATCAGTGGGGCCACTGGGCTCCGCTGTGGAGAAGAAGCTGTGGGAGTGCAGGTTCATGGGGCCTAGACTCAGCCAGAGCATGGATCCCTGGGCTCAGCCAGAGAGTGGAGGCTCGGGGAGTGGTGAGCTCACTGCTTGGAGAAGTTGTGTCCCAGAAGACCTGCTTGGATTCATGGCATACCCATGGCCATGTGAAAGAGATGAGTGGGACCAATTCTGCCTTCACTTATTCACCCCAAGTTCAGGGCTCCTTCAGCTCTTGCAGGGAGTCTTCTGGAAGACAGGCATAGAGAGGAAAAACTGATCCAGTGCAACAAGCTTGATGAAATGAGCATTTCCCCTGCCCTAGATGCTGTTGGTGCCCTTCCCAGATGCCCTTTCCCAGGAAGGAGAACCATTTATCCATCTGCTGTATGTGTTGGCTGCTAGAGGGGGCTTCTTCTCCTCAAAATTGCCATTAGTTGAGGGGGAGCCACCTTCTCTGGGAGGTTATCTGTTCTTGCTGAAGAAGGGCAGCCTTCAGCCAATGACTGACATGGTGGTACAAAAGACTGGCCCTCTTTTCTCAGGATGGGTCAATTCGTGCTCAGAACTCCCTAACCAAATCCTTGGTCAGGCCCTTCCTCTGCCCTGTCTGCTCCTCTCACTTCCTTTCTCCTGATATCCCTCTTTCAATAAATTAAGTGCATCCAAATCTGTCTCAGACTCCGCTTCCGGGGTGCCTGCACTTTCTTTTGCGGGCTTGGGGAAGTGTTTTGCTAAGGAAGGACAAGTTTCCTGCATAGTGGGATGGGGGAGATGAAAAAGGGAGGCAGTTTTTTTTTCAATGGTGGAAATAAAATTCCCAAAGACTGAGGGCAAGGGGTAGCATGAAAGTCACTAACAAAGGTCTCCATGCAAGTCCAAGGGGATCATGGAAAACCACTCATGATTTGAGGGGCCATGGTCGGTTTTTATAGTAGGGACGTGGACTGGGGTCTGAGTTGAGACTGTATTTTGATGCAAGTCAGTGTGGTTTGGGAAAACACATAGTCACCAATTTTTGCCTTTCCCCCATTTTTCTTGTCCCCTTTCTCCATCCTCTCTTTCCAGATTTGCTCCTCACCTGTAGAAATTTCCATTCATTTTAGGTGCGGCAGGGGTTCCATGAAGGGAGCTGTTATGAGGCTGTTCTTGCTCAGTGACACTGCACTGGGCACTGACTTTTGACCAGTAGCTTCTCACTCTGACTCACCTACATGAACCACTAAGAGTAGCTGTGCTTGGTGAACCTCCACGCTTTCACTGAAGTGTCATGTGTGGCCCTAGTTCACTACGGCTCTACCCACTTCTTCTTGTTCTTCTTAGTCTCTCTCTCTTTAGAATCTCCTGGCTTTGTTTTTGGATTTCTGGAATTCTAGTTTCCCTTTACAGGGTTTCTGACACCAGTCTGATGGTGTCCATATTTCTTTCCTGCTTAAAATCTTTCACTGTTGTCCCTTGGCCCTTCTAAGATCTTCAGCATAGCTTGCAAAACCATGCTTAATCTACCTCTCTCCCCTCTGCAGCTCGTAACTCCCCCTATCCCATGCACCCCTGTCTTGGCCCTGCACATCATGCAGCTCTGCTCTGTTTCTCAAATTACTACAGATTCCTCTGTTCTGCAAGAGGTTCTGCAAGAGCAGAACCTTTGTTCCTGCTCTTCTTTCCTCTTAGATTGCGTCTCTCCCTGACTGACTTTTCAAGAGTAACTTCAAGCTACTTTTTCTCTCTTTACTTTGTCTTGTCATTCTGGGGGCAACTGCCTGCCTTGGGCTCTTTCCTGACCATCTTCCCTCCATCATGAGTTCTGACTTTTAACTCTCAATAGCACCAGTGTATTGCACTTCTAGACTACACAGTTAGGCCCTAAGCTCCTTGGAGTCTAGGGCTTCTTTGAATCTCTGGTGCCCTGTAGAGTGCCTGGCACAAAGCACCTGGGGTAGACACAGTGCACTGGACTCACCATCCATTCCAACTTCCTTCTAGTGATGTTTTAACATGAAAGGGCTGGAAAATAAAAATCCATATGCGCCAGACTCCCCTGAAGCCAGGGTTCTGAAGGGGATTAAGGCTAACTTTCTGTTGCTTTCACTGGTTCTGCTGATAAGCAGGTGTTGCCCATGGAAACATTGAGTTTCCTGCAGTGCATTCTAGTAGGTGGTCATTGGTTTCATAGGTGCTGAGAGAACAACCATGTTCCATGTTTTTTTTGGTGGATGTCTACAGAGTGTGACCTTGCTCTAAACAGGTGGTTGCACAGGAAACTTCTGACCCCGACACCAGTAAAGTGATGTGTCCCTGTGTTTGTGGCATAGGAAGCAACTGTCTTGCGGAATTGTTGTTTCGGGCATTTTGCTGAGTCTTGTTTTTGGTGTCATGGCTCTTTCGACCTTTCCAAAAGTTTTCTTATTTTCTTGGATTGGATCCATTTTCACTTAATGCAGTTCAAATAGCTCCCATTTTCTGCAATTGATCTCTGACTACACAGTGTTTGCAGAATTGAAAGATCAACTGATTCTCGTCTAGTGGGTTCATTTCACAGATGAGGATGCTGAGGTGCAGAAAGAGAACAAAGTAAGGTAACAAAAGGGTCAGAACTGGAACCCAGGGCCTTTGCCTTTTAGTCTAGTGCTCTTCCTCCTGCACCAAAGTGACATTTCTGTTTTCAGTGTCCTCATCCTTCCCTGCCTTATTCTGAAACTGGCCCAATTTTCCAGCAAGCCATAGAACTGAAACCCATAAGACTAAAGCCTATAGAACTGAAGCTTGAGAAACTTACATTTGAACAATGAAACCTACCTGCTCCCTGTTGGCCAACTCCTCTTCCTTGCCCTTCTGTTTTCCTTTCTGGGTGTATAAACCCTTAAGTTGAGTCAGGGAGGAGGGATGGATTTGAGGTTTGGCTCCTGTCTGTCTGACATCACTTGTGATATAATAATCCCTTCTTCCCTGACAATACCATTGTCTCAGTGATTGGCTTTCTGTGTGGCAAACAATGGGACCTAGACTGAAGCCCTGGTGTTCAGTAACAATTCTCTAGAATAAATCTCTCCCTTCAGTAGGTGGGGTGGGTGGGGTTGGTCTGTGGCTTTGAATGCTTTACTTATATTTTAATATCTTACTGCTGATGGCACAGAAAAATCTTTTAGTGATTTTGTGTTCCATAGATTCAGCTTTGGACAGGCATTAGCTTTACAAGAACACTGGGAAGGGGCCAACATTCATCTTTAGCCGCCTCACTTTTGGGCTCTATATGTTCTCCCATCCTTGTCTCTCTTTCTCCCTTGAATTCTCTAAGGAAGTGGGATGTGACAGACACTGCTGGTGCGCTGTCCATGATTGTGGGTCATACCATTGCAGTGCATGCAGGCCCTACAACTTTTAGCTGCCAGCTCCTGAATCTTTTTGCCTAAGGGCTTTCTTTGGGAGCTGAGATACATTCATCCTCTGCAGCTGGAAGTACTGGAGAATTAACTCCCACCCTACCAGAGTAATTCTCAACAATGGCAAGTGGAATTTGGTCTATAAATACCCCAGCTCCCTATCCCTTTGGGTGGGAGAGCTGTCAGTCATGTTCTACATTATCCTCAGAGTTCCCCAGTGTATTTGGCCTCCAGTTGCCCAATAGCAATAACTTTCTGGTTAGCACACTGTGTTCACTACTTTCTCTTCTGTTCTCCATTTCACTTCCCCACTTCCCTATCAGTATTTACCAGAATAACTTTCAATAAATAACTTGCTCTAAACTCCTTGTCTTGGGGTTTGCTTTTGGTGGAGCCTAAGTAAGACAGAGAGGTCTTTCCCTGTAAGTAGGATGGCAAGTCTCTTAGAGGGTGGTTTAGGAAGCAGGCTGGGAAGGGATTTATAGACAGAGGGTTCTTGCCAGAGCCCACTAAACTTTTCCCTGGAGATGGGTCTTATAGACCCCTAGTGCCTCTTAGCTGTTGTCCCTGTGTGCTGCTGCCAGCTGACACTCTTGCTTTGGGTCCCCAAGATAGGCTCCAAAAAGTAGATTCATCTTAGTAAAATCTTCAGTGTCTAATGTGGTGCTCTTGTAGTCATCCCATTAAAGAGGCAAAATACCTGGTCCCTTGGTCAAACAATAAATTCCTCAGAAAGTGGTATAATTACCCTGCGTTTACCATTTGAGTTAATCTAACTTCTACAATACAAGGTTTTGCTTCAAGGACTCCTACTTGCATTTGGCCAGGCCCAAAAAATCTGTAAACTAGAGTAGAAAATATGCTGTCTTCTGCCTGTACAGAGCAATGACGTGCAGGGGCGGAGGTCCCAGGAGACAAAGAAGGATGAAAGTGGCCCACAGCCTAGGCCTGCTTCACCACTCAACCCTAGGCATTTTCTTCTCTTTTCTTTCTGTTTTTCAAAAATATGCTCCAGAGAAATGATAAGGAGTTTTAAAAATAAAAGCCAGTGGGGCAGCAGCAGCGTCCTTCTCCCTGGCACCTCTCCTCTTCACCCGTGGCTCTCAGCACATGCAGGACCCACAGCTCGGTCCCTAGGGCCTTGTTCTCCAGCCTCCTCCACCACCTTTGACTCAAGGCCTCTGCCCTGAGGTCCAGCCTGGCCAAGGGTGGCCAGCAGAGCAGAGAGTCAGAATGACCCATACACTCAGAGATAAGGCTCCCAATTTGTTGATTCAGGGGCTTAGTTATTCTCTAAATAAACGTTCCTGCTTCAAAAACTTCTCTTTCAACTGAAGCTGAGTGTTGCCTTCTTACTCTTTCCCAGGGGAGAAGTTTGTGTTTTGCTTTTTCTAAATTTATATAAACTGTTCCCACACTCACAACCACTAAATACCAAGCTCCTCTGATCCCCCCTTTTCCAGAATGGCCACGGAGCCGGGGTGCTTGGGCTGTGATGAAATCGCACATCCTCTTGGAGTCCCATGGGATCAAGTGGCGGTAGGGGCAAGGGAGTTTCTGCTGCAAGACAGGAAACCTGAACGATTGAGGACAGACAACGCCCTGAGGTCACATAAGAACAGGCAACACAATCGGGGAAAGTCAGTTACTCTGCCTCAATTTTACAGATGAGGAAATTAAAGTGTGAGGGGAGTGGGTTGAGGGGTTAGTGAATCATCCACATGAGTAATGGAAAGTTCAATCCAAGGACTCTGCCTCCATGCTTCTCTGCCTTTCCAATTGATAGTGCAAGTTTGTCACTGTATCAGTTAGCTATTGCCACATAACAAACCTCCCCAGAACTTAGTGGATTAAAACAACAACTATTTACTTAGTTCATAATTTCTATGAGTCGATAATTAGCCAGGCTTAGCTGAGTAATTCTTATTCTAATCTCACCTGGACTCATTCCTATGTCTTCAGTCACTCATATTTGTCACTAATATTTGATGGCCCCACTCACATGATGTGATTGGCTGGCTGTTGGCTGGTGTGATGGGCATGGCTGAACTACATGATCTCTTATTCTCTACAGGGCTAGCCTAGGCTTATTCACAGAGTGGTAGCTGTGGGTTTCCCAAGACCAGCAAGAAAGAAAAGTCTAATGCATGAACACTTTTCATGTCACTTCTTGCATCACATTTATTACTATCCTGTTAGTCAAGCAAGTCAAACAGCTAAGCTCAGATTCAACAGCTGGAGGAAGACTTTACCTCTCAATAGAAGGAGCAGCGAAGTGACTTTGCAAGGGTGTTGATACAAGGAGGGGCACAACTTTTGGTCCTTTTTGCAATCTACCACAGTTACAAACAGTACAGTGGCCCACCAGGCCATTGGAGGGGAGGGAATAGAGCTCTGCTGTGGCTCCCCAAGTCCAGTGCCCAGTGCTCTGTCATTGCCCTACACTGCTGATCATACAGTATCTTGGGTTAGGCCTTTTGCATCCTTTACCATCAGTCACCGGCAGAGAGAGAGAACCTTGAGTGGTTGAGAGATGGGACATTGGGGAAATAAGTTTTGGTGCAGGGAAAAGGATTGAAAGCAAAGAAGCAGAGGTCAGAGGAATGCCTGGGCCCAGCAGAGCAGCACTGCTGGTACAATGTAGTGGGAACAGTGCTGAGAATATTCCATGACTCTTATTTGCCCCCCGTCCTGGACCCCGCTGTCTCCTCCTCTCAGCCTGGGCCTCCCTGTCAAGAGCACTCCCAACCCTGTTTGATTCTCTGTCAGTGGTTCCCTGGACCCTTTGTTCATAGACAAGCCTATTGATTTCCACTTTTTTTTTTTTAAGTCATGGAGCCATCACATACTGAATATACTATCCTTCCCAAGGGCATTGGAAATACAAATAAACATGGATGGCTCAGACCTAACAAAGACAGTAAAGCTGTTCAGAATAATGGAAAATTAACACATGGGGTGGCCCACAAGAGCAAATGCAATTTGGTGCAAGTAGGTTGGGGTGGGTGGCATTCTGCGCGGCCTCTTGTATTATCTGAAAGTTTCACTGCATTTCTTGGTATACTAAATCTGGGGGATCGGTCCTAAAACAGTATCTTAGACCAGAAGCACAAAGAACCTCAAATTATGAACTTGATAGTTGGAAGGAGTCTTAGATAACAGTGAGAACCCTCTCCTTTTACAGGGAATTTTTGATCAAGAGGGAGGGATGGGGGCGATAAAAGAACTTGGCAGAGGTACCAGAGCAGTATGTAGCACAGTCAATGTTGGAATCTTGATCTAGCAACACAATGCACCCAGCATTTATTGAGCACTGAGTGTGTGTAGGCATCACTGTCCTCAAGTGTATCACCTCATTTAATTCCTACAACTCTGTGGTGGATGCTATTAGTGTCCAGGCCATGGACACATCCCATGCTGCAGGCCTTGGCAGCTGATAGCTTACCCTTGGGATCTTCTTTGGAAGACTTCCCTTGATTGATGACAGCTGCCTCTGAAATAAGCCTGGGAGATTATGACCATACCTGGGGGCATTATTTAGTTAATGACTTACTGATTTGGGGGTGTAACAGCTTAGCTCCTCGCCTCTGGGAGAGACAACTTTATTTTGCCATTTGCGCTCCAGGGCTCCTTGTGGGAGGCCCACATCCTAGCTCAGCTCCATCCCCTGCCCTCCTCTGCATCCCTCACTCCCATTTACCCAAGAGCCTCCTCCTCCACCCAATAAACCATGTGCACCTGAATCCCTGTCTAAGGCTCTGCTTATGGGAAACCTGACTCCAGACAAATCCTACATAGTATTAGCTTGAAGTCACACAGCTTATGAACTATGTGATTAGAACTGGACTCCAGATCTGATCTCCAAGTTTATTGCTCTTGCCAGTTCAGTCCCACTCCTCTTTGCTATTTCTGGATATGGTGCTTCATGGAGCCCGAGTAACATTTCTAATGTTGCGCCTAAGCTCACCATATGGGCAATATTAGTGTCTATATTTCCAGCAGGACTATGGCTACCTTCCCTGCCTCTCTTGGGACTCACAGGGTCCCTGGGCAGTGACTCAGGCCCCACTGGGTACGAGTTCTCCCTGCAGAGTTGCTGAGCAGATCCTGTGGCTATAGGGACCCAGGAAGCTGGTAGGGCCAAGGTGCCACCACAGATCAGGTTTGCAGGTAGAGGACCTGCGGTTCAGAACCTGGCCTGCTGATGTCTGCTTACCCCAGTGCCTGAGTATCTCTCCTGTTTCCCTGGGTGTGAACACAGCTGGGAAGCCAGGTTCTGAGTTCACAGCCTCAAAGCCTTCATCATGGTGAGCTGAATGCTTTGCATGGTTTATCCTGTTTATTGTTACTACCATTTCACACATGAAAAAACTGGGGCTCAGAGAAAGAACGTGTCTTGCTCAAGGTCACCCAACTGGCAAGTGGCTCAGCAGAGACCCAAGGCCATAGAGGACTCTGGAATGTACAGAGGCTGTCTTCAGCAGTGTTCTTTCTTATTCTCTCTGTGATAGCTTTTTGCCCCAGATGGTTCTTTTGGGAGGGTGCAGGACACAGGTCCATTGGCCTGCTGTGCTTGCTCTGAGGGACTGGCTGACCCAGAGCAAGCCTCTGCACACCGACAGGTGGGGATTGGACTGCATGTTCCCCAGACACACCTCTGGAAAGTGCTGCTCTTAGACCCGGGCAGCTGGGGCCTCTGACCTTGTCCAGTGCTTCAGAGTCAGAGCTGCTCCGCGGAAAACCTGGTCCATGCTGAAGGACCAGGTTTTACAACTTCCAATCTGTTGTGGACTGATGCTCTGGTAAAATGCAAGAAAAATGAATTACTAGAAAATGAAATGTAAAAAAAAAATGTACAAAATAAAGCCCGGGTGAGTTTTTTAAAAATTAGATTCAAAAGACATAAAATTAGGCAGTCAAGTTGCTACACACTTCCTAAACACTTCCTGTCAATTTCTGTGCTAATCTTGTCTGGGGCCCGTAACAAACAGCTCTTGGACTGGTGCTGCTTTGTGGATTCCATCTGAGCAGCTCTGCTTTAGAGGGACCTCCCTTCTCCCTCCTGCACTGTGCCAAGGAGAACTGCCCACCAGGAGTTCAGGCCACCCTGCTGCCTCCATTCCCCACCCCAGCCATGCTTAGGGTATGCAGGACTCGGAAATTCTCTGTTTAAAGGCCTCAGCCCACTTCCATGTCCTGTACGGGCATCTCCTCTGGGGTTGTCCTCTCAAAGTGAGCCACTGGTAAGCGTTCCTAGGAAGGAGAGTTTGTGAACAGAGCTTGGACTTGAAGGCTCAGTGGTCAGCACATGTGCGTGTGAGGCCCCTTTATGGTGTGGATGGAGCCTTGTGCTAGAAGAGGGTGGGCTGCAAGTCCAGGAGGAGGCCCTGAACTCTTGTATTGTGTCCGGAATTGGTGGGTTCTTGGTCTCACTGACTTCAAGAATGAAGCCGTGAACCCTCGCGGTGAGTGTTACAGCTCTTAAGGTGGCGCGTCTGGAGTTTGTTCCTTCTGATGTTCAGATGTGTTCGGAGTTTCTTCCTTCTGGTGGATTCGTGGTCTCGCTGGCTTCAGGAGTGAAGCTGCAGACGTTCGCGGTGAGTGTTCTAGCTCATAGAAGCAGTGTGGACCCAAAGAGTGAGCAGTAGCAAGATTTATTGCAAAGAGTGAAAGAACAAAGCTTCCACAGTGTGGAAGAGGACCGGAGCCGGTTCCCGCTGCTGGTTCGGGCAGCCTGGTTTTATTCTCTTATCTGGCCCCACCCACGTCCTGCTGATTGGTAGAGCCGAGTGGTCTGTTCTGACAGGGCGCTGATTGGTGTGTTTACCATCCCTGAGCTAGACATAAAAGTTCTCCACGTCCCCATCAGATCAGTTAGATACAGAGTATGGACACGAAGGTTCTCCAAGGCCCCATCAGAGCAGCTAGATACAGAGTGTCGATTGGTGCACTCACAAACCCTGAGCTAGACACAGGGTGCTGATTGGTGTGTTTGCAAACCTTGAGCTAGATACAGAGTGCCGATTGGTGTATTTACAATCCTTGAGCTAGACATAAAGGTTTTCCAAGGCTCCACCAGAGTAGCTAGATACAGAGTGTCGATTGGTGCATTCACAGACCTTGAGCTAGACACAGGGTGCTGATTGGTGTATTTACAATCCCTGAGCTAGACATAAAGGTTCTCCACATCTCCACCAGACTCAGAGGCCCAGCTGGCTTCACCCAGTGGATCCTGCACCAGGGCTGCAGGTGGAGCTGCCTGCCAGTCCCGCGCGGTGCGCTCGCACTCCTCAGCCCTTGGGTGGTCGATGGGACTGGGCGCCGTGGAGCAGGGGGTGGTGCTCGTCGGGGAGGCTCCGGCTGCACAGGAGCCCATGAAGGGGGTGGGAGGCTCAGGCATGGCAGGCTGCAGGTCCCGAGCCCTGCCCCGCAGGAAGGCAGCTAAGGCCTGGTGAGAAATCAAGCGCAGCGCCGGTGGGCTGGCACTGCTGGGGGACCCAGTACACCCTCCGCAGCCACTGGTCCGGGTGCTAAGTCCCTCATTGCCCGGGGCCGGCAGGGCCGGCCGGCCGCTTTGAGTGGGGAGGGCCCGCCAAGCCCACGCCCACCCAGAACTCCAGCTGACCCGCAAGCGCCACACGCAGCCCCGGTTCCCGCTTGCACCTCTCCCTCCACACCTCCCTGCAACCTGAGGGAGTAGGCTCCGGCCTTGGCCAGCCCAGAAAGGGGCTCCCACAGTGCAGCGGTGGGCTGAAGGGCTCCTCAAGTGCCGCCAAAGTGGGAGCCCAGGCAGAGGAGGCACCGAGAGCAAGAGAGGGCTATGAGGACGGCCAGCACGCTGTCACCTCTCAGTATTACCGCCCCACAAATTTAGGGACGATTTTGCCTCAGGGCCTATGGTTTTTCCTGCCAGGCTGTGACTGATGGAAATCAGGGAGGTGGAGGCTGAGAACCCTGGCTCTGTAGTCACTGCTGCCCACAGACAGCAGATCTACCAGCCCTGGCACACTACCTCTTGGAGGGGCTGAGTCCACAGGAGTTGGGAGTTGCTTGCCAGTCCTCCCGCCAGCATGTGCCTGCCTTCCTA
The DNA here is from genome assembly GCF_009828535.3 of Hylobates moloch. Lineage (NCBI taxonomy): Eukaryota > Metazoa > Chordata > Mammalia > Primates > Hylobatidae > Hylobates > Hylobates moloch. The sequence goes on from NW_026652296.1 coordinate 33,825,407, forward strand.
GCCCTCACCGAGCCTTATTCTTATTCTCTCTCACATAAAACCTGGCTTGGACCCTTTCGTGCTCCTGATCTCTGTCCTGTTTGCTATCTCATGGGCTGACTCAGCAGCAGTCAGAGGTCCCTGGCAAGCAGGATGACTTCTCCCACATTCTATTAGCTCTGGCTCAGGCCGACAGCCACATGGACAGTCTCGCCTGTGGAAGTTCTTCCTTCACCCTGATTCAGTTTCTGAACTGAAACAGTCCCCATGAAGTCCTAGGATCTGAGTTATTTGGTGTGTATCCACCTCCCCCACAGGGTTGATGGTCTCCAAGAGCAAGGGCTGCAGGCTTGATCTTGGCATGAGCTGAGGGTCTCACCAAGGGCCTCGTCTGCTCCTTTAGAGGTGGGAGAGACCGTCTCTTACTTTCCTTATCACTAATACCAACTGGATTTTCAAGTCTCAGGTGTGTTTGAAGTTGGCCTTTGGAGACCCCTGCACACACACACACGTACACATACACACATCTCACACATGCTTACACATATATTCACACACAAACTTGCATACACACATGCTTATATATACACTCAGGCTCACTTATAAGCATAAACACACATAATTGTGTGCATGTTTGTGTATGCACACAGGCACAAACATACACAATCACAGTTGTGTCTGTGCTACTCCCATTGTCTTTTTGGCTCTGATGGCACTCAGCAGAGAGAGGTCCAGACTCCCTAGATGCTGTCTTGCCAGCTGAGAGGCTGAACTACTGCTGAAATTTCCAGGGTCCGCTTGTGGCATTTCTTGATAACAACATGAGCTAAGTTCATTTCTCAAGGCTGTAGACTATCGTAGCCATCCTGCCCTTTTAGATGTCAGCTTAGTGACACTGGGGCTTGGTTTGTCTCTCTCCCCTCAAGATTGAGCTGGCAGCCTGGAACATTTTTGAGGTTGGAGACCAGGAGCTTCAGGGAGCCTCCAAACCTCACCATGACCTCCTACGTGTCCATGCCAGCTTGAGCAAGTGCAGTGACTTAGAGCAACCAGCAAGAGAGGCCTGGAAAACCCCCTCCTTGGCTGCCTAAGGCAACAATAGAGACCAGAACAAAGATGCCTCACATTTTTTATGATGGATCACATTGATGATGAATGTAAAAGTGCTTTGCAAACTGTGAAGTGCTGAGCATATGTAAGTGAAGATGTTCATTTTTAAGACCACAACAGATTTGCTGTCTTCTCAGTGAGTGGAGGTTGTACCTTCTGCAGAACTCTTCCTAAGACCAAATCAGCCAGGGGTGTCTCTTTGGCAGTCAGTGAGAGGCTGGGTGCCCATTCCCAGGCTTGGCTCTGTATAGTCTGCAAGGAAAACAAGAGACATGGGACTCACTTCAGGGAACTCTCCTCTGGGAAAAAAGCTGGCAAAAGTCTCCCTGTATAGCTGCTGGCGGGGCTGTAGATGCCAGTGGTCAGGTGGGGAAGAAACAACCTCTTCTTGGACTATGGTGCCTCCCTTGGAGCAGCTTAGCACTTAGAGAACCAGCCCTGATTGTGTTCAGATGGTGATGCTATTGGCTATGATTATGGTTATGATTCAAGTTGGCAATGAGACTCGCAAGATGCAATTGGCTTGTGTTTACTGTAGTTACTGTTTTAGTTCATTTTCTGTTTCTTAGAACACCTGAAACTGGGTAATTTATAAAGAAAAGGAATTTATTTCTTACAGTTATGGGGACTGAAGTCCAAAGTTGGGGGCCATAACTGGTGAGAGCCTTCTTGCTGATGGGGACTCTCTCTGCAGAGCATCACGTGTTGAGGGGTTGAGTGTGCTAGCTCAGGTTTCTCTCCTCCTTCTTATAAAGCTACCAGTTCCCCTCCTACGATGACCCATTAATCCATTAATTTATAAATGGATTGATCCATTCATGAGAGCAGAGCTTCTTCTTCTTTTTTTTTTTTTTTTTTTTGAGATGGAGTCTCGCTCTCTCACCCAGGCTGGAGTGCAGTGGAGCAATCTCGGCTCACTGCAAGCTCCACCTCCCGGGTTCATGACATTCTTCGGCCTCAGCCTCCTGAGTAGCTGGGACTATAGGCATCCACCACTCGCCCAGCTAATTTTTTATATTTTTAATAGAGACAGGGTTTCACTGTGTTAGCCAGGATGGTCTCGATCTCTTGACCTCGTGATCCACCTACCTCGGCCTCCCAAAGTGCTGGGGATTACAGGTGTGAGCTACTAAGCCCGGCCGAGAGCAGAGCTTCTTAAAGGCCATACTTCCCAATACTGCCACATTGGGGATTAAGTTTCGGCATGAGTTTTAGAGGGGACATTTAAGTCATGGCAGTTACTTAGCTTTACAGAGGGATACAGAAAAGGAGATACAGGGAGCTCAATGTCGTGTTCTCCTCAGCAAGGCCAGCATTACCCAACTGCACAGCCTCCTTGGCCTCAAGGAGCCCCAGGGCTTTTGGGTCACCTTGACACAGAGCAACCACAGCCTTTGCTTTCTGCCCTCTTTCTACACTGCTTGAGTCAGTGAGGCCTAGGGCCTGAATGCCAACTCAAGATTTTATATTTATCTTGTAGCTCTGCAGAAACAGGGCAATAAGAAGAGAAAGGTCAAGGTCATTCCCAAGCCTACATCAGCCCAGACATGATGCTAACCCTTCCACACAAGGATGTAATCCTTGTCACTGATAGTTCTAGCTGTTCCTAAGCCTCCATTCCATGATTCACAGGTGAAGACAGAACCCAGGGAGGACAGAAGACTTAGAGTTTAGCCTTCCACACTCAGTATAAGCTATCTAGAAAGCCCTTTTCAGAGCAATAGCGGAAGGCAAGGATTTGTGCTTGCCAGAGCTAAGCGTTGTTGGGCTATAAAAGGGCTTTCTAAATTCCCCAAAGCTTTTCTTTACTTATTGGGAAGGTTCCATGGCATCCCATTCTAAGTCGTGGCTTAGAATGCTCCCTGCTTCCTGGCTGCCCTCTAGATAAAAATCCAGATGGTTGTAGATGTGTGCAGCTGATGGAGACACCTGGAAACTCCTGAGCAGAGGGGAGTGCCCTGTTGCCCACTTGGCAGAGGACTCCAGAGTGGCTTGTATAAGCAGGGAAAGATCATGATGGGGTAGAAGTAGTGTTGAGTTATGGTTATGCTGAGAGGCCCTGAACTATCTCTGCCCAGCCCTATTCTAGCCTCTTGTGGACCCTGTAGGGATTAGAGGAGAACCAGGAATATGCCTATGGTCCCTAGAGAGGGGCAGGGAAGGGACTGCGAGGCAGCATGCCAGCCGGGGAGTCACCATGATGCCAAGCAAGGGGACGTTCTGTCATCATCCCTGACAGAAGCTGAGGAATGGGTAGCCCAAAGTCAGGGACCAGATTGAGTGAATGGTTGAACCTCTTCCAAGAGCCTGCAACCCACCCCCTTCAACAGCTAAGGCAGCTTCCCTGTGGTGGCACCTCCAACTTCAGGGCCTGACTCAGCCTGGGAGTGACTGAGATTGAGCTTAGTTACCATGTCCCACTGGTCTGGCATTTCTTCTTTGCATCCAGACCGACCTCTCTTCACCTTACTAATTTCCCATAAGCCCCTGGAGTCAGCATTAATTCCCCTCAATGGCTGATTTAGAGAGGAGCCAAATAGGTCACGTGTTATTTTTCTCAGCAACAAATTAAGTTAATGAACAAACCCTGGCCATTCATCTCTGTGATTCTGGCTGGGGAGCTGGAGGCCACAGCACTGTCACCAGCAGCACCAACATCACCCCCCTTTTCCTCTAATCAAAACAATATATTCTTTCTTCTATGCGTTAGAGTTGGGAAGTGGGGAGTGCTGTTGTGGTGGTGAACAGACCATCCTCAAAGACTCCAGTCTGATGAAAAGAAACGAATCAATCTTGGCATCATGACAAGTTAATAAGAGAATGCCATCTGCCTCTCCCAGTGGGAGCCCTTCAGTGCCCAAACCTGTAGCATCTTTTTTGATTCTGGCTGGCTAACTAGACTAGGAAGAGTAACTTGGGAGTGGGAAAGAGACGGGCCTAGCCTCCTGGTGTTGGACAACTCTAGTAGATGCCCAGTGGCTCTGATTACACCCTGAGGGGAAGCCAAGAGACTCTGGAAGATTGTTGGGGGAGGGGTGGGGAGTACAGGATGATTATGTTCTCAACCAAGCCTTCCCTTGGGTTGGGTTCCCAGTAACAGGCCAGAGACAAAGATTAGGGTGTAAGTGGTTAATTTGGGAGATGGAGGAAACTCCAGTAGACAGAGAAAGGAAGATAGCCAATGAAGAATGTGCTATTAAGTCAGTTACCATGTGGGCAACTGGGGCTTGAGGCTGTTGGAGAACTCTGGAAGCCAGTATAGGACACACACCTTAGAGTTTTCCCATGTGAGTGGGGAGGGAGTGGGGTATTTATCCACCATTCCCTGTCCATGATGGTTTGAAGGGTGTGGCTGGGAACGTTAACTCTCAAGCACTCCAAGTTTGCCCTGTATGTAGGCTGAGCGGGCTCCCTGACTCAGGAAAGCCTCCAGGCAGTGAGCTGCAGGGGCTTTTAAGGAGCAGCCTTTGGTGTGGAGAGATGGACAGGCACTGGCAAATATCTGCTCCATTGTACACACCAATTCTTCAGCTGGATGTCCCTTTGTGTGACTTGCTCCCTGCCATTCTCTCAGTCTCTCTGTGTCTGGACCTTGATTTCTTTAAAGTCTTTGCTTCTCCTCCATACCCAGTCACTAGTCATCTTCTTTAGATTGAGCTTTCACTGGGTTTTACCCACAATCTCCCTGGGTCCCTCCTCTCCTGCTGTAACCTCTGATAGCCTAGACCCAAGGGGTCTCAAACTCAGACCGCAGCAAGTCTTTATGAACACACTCTTCCCTATTCAGACTGATTTAGACTGATTTTATACCTCTCACGGCTCCTCATTTTCTTCAAGATAACACTTAGTTCTCTTATTCTGGCACCTTCATTTTCAATCCCAATTTCCCTCTTTAGATTTGTGTTTCAGAGCTCTTTTATGTCCTATTCCAGACAGTGTGCCTCGAGCACTAAATTTGTAGTTAGCTGCCACTGTGTTCTACCTCATGATGTGCCTGCCAGGAATACCTTTCTTTCCTTCTCTACTTAAGCAGATACTACATGCTTTAGAGAACTATTCAGACTAGGAATCAAATTGCAGGAGTCAGTGCTGAGCTCTCAGGTCCTGTTGAGAGAGACAGAGAGAGAGAGAGAGAGCCAAAGATAATTGAGCATTCTCTGAGATGCACATATTTCCCTGTCAGGGCTGGACACATGAAGACAGCAGAGAAGATGTTGAGCCTAAGTCAGATTAGAAGGTAAACTTTTCATTATTAGAAGGTAAACTTTTCATTAGAAAGAATCATTCTGGGCCGGGCGTGGTGGCTCACACCTGTAATCCCAGCACTTCGGGAGGCTGAGGTAGGTGGATCACCTGAGGTCAGGAGTTTGGGACCAGCCTGGCCAACGTGGTGAAACCCCGTCTCTACTAAAAATACAAAAAATTAGCTGGGTGTGGTGGTGCATGCCTGTAATCCTAGCTATTTGGGAGGCTGAGGCAGGAGAATTGCTTGAACCTGGGAGGTGGAGGTTGTGGTGAGCTGAGATCACACCACTGCACTCCAGCCTGGGCAAACTCTGTCTCAAAAAAAAAAAAAAAAGGTATCATTCTGGTCAATTAGAGGAATGCAACAAAGCAGGCAGTTGCTGGAAATAGGACACAGAATACTCCAAATCACAGCCCAGAACATTAATGCCACTGAACTTACACTTAAAAATGTCAAATTGTGTGGAATGTGTATTGTTACCACAATTAAGAAATGAAAAAATAGTCTCTCTCCTCTCTCTCTCCTCTCTCTCTCCTCTCTCTCTCTCTTTCTCTCTTTCTTTTTTCGTTGGGACGGTCTCCCTCTCTTGCCCAGGCTGGAGTGAGGTGGCATGGTCTCAGCTCACTGCAACCTTCCTGCCTCGGGCTACCATGATTCTCCTGCCTCGGCCTGCTGAGTGCCTGGGATTGCAGGCGCACACCACCACGCCTAGCTGGTTTTTGTGTTTTTGGTGGAGACGGGGTTTCGCCGTGTTGGCTGGGCTGGTCACCAACTCCTGACCTCGAGTGATCTGCCTGCCTTGGCCTCCCGAAGTGCTGGGATTACAGACGGAGTCTTGCTCACTCGATGCTCAATGTTGCCCAAGCTGGAGTGCAGTGGTGTGATCTCGGCTCGCTACAACCTCCACCTCCCAGCCGCCTGCCTTGGCCTCCCAAAGTGCTAAGATTACAGCCTCTGCCCGGCTGCCACCCCGTCTAGGAAGTGAGGAGCGTCTCTGCCTGGCCGCCCATCATCTGGGATGTGAGGAGCGCCTCTGCCCGGCCACCCATCGTCTGGGAAGTGAGGAGCGCCTCTGCCCGGCCGCCCATCATCTGGAATGCGAGGAGCGCCTCTGCCCGGCAGCCCCGTCTGGGAAGTGAGGAGCGCCTCTGCCTGGCTACCCCGTCTAGGAAGTGAGGAGCGCCTTTGCCTGGCCGCCCCGTCTGGGAAGTGAGGAGCATCTCTGCCTGGCCGCCCCGTCTGGGAAGTGAGGAGCATCTCTACCTGGCCACCCCGTCTGGGATGTGAGGAGCACCTCTGCCCGGCTGCCCATCGTCTGGGATGTGAGGAGCGCCTCTGCCCTGCCGCCACCCCATCTAGGAAGTGAGGAGCGCCTCTGCCTGGCCACCACCCCATCTAGGAAGTGAGGAGCGCCTCTGCCCGGCCGCCCCGTCTGGGACGTGAGGAGCGCCTCTGCCCGGCCACCACCCCGTCTAGGAAGTGAGGAGCGCCTCTGCCCAGCCGCCCTGTCTGGGAAGTGAGGAGCGTCTCTGCCCAGCCGCCCCGTCTGGGAAGTGAGGAGCGTCTCTACCCGGCCGCCCCGTCTGGGATGTGAGGAGCGCCTCTGCTCGGCCGCCACCCCATCTAGGAAGTGAGGAGCGCCTCTGCCTGGCTGCCCCGTCTGGGAGGTAAGGAGCGCCTCTGCCTGGCCCCCCATCGTCTGGGACGTGAGGAGCGCCTCTGCCCGGCCGCCCTGTCTGGGAAGTGAGAAGCGCCTCTGCCTGGCTGCTGTTCAACCTTCCAAGGGTGAAGTGACAGCCTTCGTTGTAGAATGAATGAAGACACTGGCACTGATTATATAACACCTTGGCAGCTATCTCAAGTCTTTGATGGTGGAGGTATTAGAATTATAGAAGAAAGCAAACACACAAATTTGACTAAAGGCGATTTTGTGACTTCTTTCTATTGGCCCTGGCAAACCAAGGTTATTCTGGATGGAAATAGCCTTGAAAAGGTGATATATATATGATCGTATCTGATTTTTTTCCCCCGTATAATTCTTACTTTGTGCATTTGAAATTCAGTTGTGTTTGAAATCACGGAAAAATAAAAGCATATAAAAAAAGAGAAAAAAAGAAAGGAAAAAATATAAAAGAAAATATCTATGTATTATTACAAACTCACCCTAAAACCAACCTAGAATAGCATAATTGTTGAGGGTTTGGAGAGTGGGTGAGTAAGGGGAAAACTTCTGGGTGATGTTGATAAGTATTCTTTAAAGATTTTCAAGACCAGGGTTCTGAAACAAATTCATAACCTGGATTAGACAGAAGGACTTTTCTGGAAGAAGAGAATTAAGCATCTGGACAATTTTTTAAACACCCCTTCTGGCTCCAGAGTGGTGAGCTTGCTGCTGATGGGTTTTGGCCAGGCATGAGCAGTCTGAAGAGAAGCACGCTGATATGAAGGTCAGGCTAGCCCTGAGCAGAGGAGGAGGAAGAAGGCTTTCTTGCTACCACATCTTGCAGCAAGGGCATGATCAGTTTGTTTGAGTGACAAAGCCAGGAGGAGGTTCAGAAGTTGGAGACACTGTCCAACTTCCTCCCAGTGAGGGGAAACAAGTCCTCACCTTGGGTTTTCCCCTTCAGAGGAAGACACACACCCCTCCCTAGGTACAGCATTCCATCGATGGGTGGAAGCCCTGGCCCTTCTCAGCCAAGGCCTTAAGAGCAAGCATGGCGCCTGCTTTTAGGGAGCTGGAGGTCAGATGGAGCAGAGCCCTCACTGTCCTCAGGGACCTCTGGGAATTAGAAACATGGTTGGAAATATTATTTGGAGATAAGAGTTTCTGGGAGAAGCCGGGAATTGCCTGTTTTTCCAAAACAAACCCAAGTGAAGCCAGCCTGCAATTTCTAGGCAGCCTTTGGCCTTTGGCAGTAGTGGGGACCTATCTCATCTCCAGCAATCTGGATTAAGTAGGACATTTATCTCACTCGTTGGCTGAGGTGTCCCTGCCCCTATACATCAAAATAAACTGGACTCAACTCCCAGTTTCACGGCCTCTGATGAAGCATCTCCTAAGTGATTTCTGTGGATTATTGATGGCTGTTTTCCTCATGGTGCTCTTGGTCCTGGTTTCTGCATCCAAACACCAAATGTCTATCTTGTCCCTATGTAAAAAACCTGGACACACGCAGACCTTTCACTGTTTTTTTCTCCAAAATGCATCACACCATGCATCCCATAAAGTTTATTACTCTTATGGAAGGCTTGAGGGATCATGCACCATCTTCAACTAATTTTGAAAGCTCCCCTCCTTCCCCTGCCTCTCTCTCTCCCACTCCCTTCTCTCTCTCTTTTTCCTGCCCCCTCTCGGTAGCCAATAATTCCTTTCCTTGTTTTAGTGAAGTGCTTTTCCTCCTCTCCAGTCTTGGCATCTGCTGTCACTCTGCCCATGGGGCTCTGTTCTGGCCCAGCAGGCTTCTTCAGGCAAACCTAAACAAACATAATGTTCTCCTGGAGGACTTCTGGTAAATTCAACTCTCTCCATCTCCTATGCTAGAGACAATTCAGCCTACCTGGGAAAGAGATATTTTATCATGAATTAGCCAAATCATCTCTTCCTATTGATAGGAGATTTAAAAAGAATAGAAATGATTAACTTTACAAATATCTGAGATGCAGAATCCTCAAATCATCAAAGAAAAAAAAAAGAAGAGTTAACATGCAAAGCCTATCAAAATGTGTTTTAAACCAATGCTTCTCAAAGTTCAACATGCACACAAATCCCCTGAGGATCTTGCTAAATGTAGGCTCTGATTCAACAAGACTGTAGTGAAACCTGAGGTTCTGTAGCTTTCACAAGTTCCCAGGTGTCACTGGCCCACAGACCAATTTAGAATAGCAAAGTTATAGACCAATGGATTTGAAAGTTGATTGCTATTGGAATAACCTGGGGAGCTTAAAAGATATTGATGTCTGGAGTTACCCCAAGATTCTCATGTAATTGAGAATGACTGGGCATTGGTATTTTATAAAATTTTCAGGTGTTTTGAGTATATAGCTAAAGTTAAGAACCACTGTTCTAAAACAGAGCACCAAGCTAATATATTAATATCTGATCTTTTCCTATTTAGAGTACTTGAGCCTGCACAGAGGTGGACAGGAGGAAAGCACAACCCCTTCCTAAGGGGGACACCAATTGTCACATTCCAAGCAGCCCTCAAAGGCTCTGGGGACAACTGGGTAGAAGCCCAGCTTTAGGATTGCTGTGCTGATAGCAAATGATAGTAAATTAAAAGAATATGCTAATCCTTTTAATTAATTAATAAAATGGCAAATCGAGCTAAAATAAAAAGATTAAAAGGATAAAGTTCTGGATATCTTCAATAAGCTAAAAAGAAAAAATTTTTAAAGGATAAAGTGATAAAATGGTAAAATGGTATAACTTGATATAATTAAAAAGCAAATAGGACATATTTGATACAATAAGATGAATGTTTATGATTAAAAATTAAGCTACCGTATACTCTTAGGTCGAATATATGAAATAGCCAATATTTGATCTCATGTGACCTAACGAAATGGCGATTTCATGCACCTGCAAAATAACAAAATGATGAAAAACTAGAAGATTTAATGATAAAGCAAAATAAGGTTAAACGCTAAGAATCAGCCTCAGGGAGAAGTCCCTTGGGCAGCCCTCTGTGCATTGATGAGAGCAGTGTCCTGGCCTGAGTGCCTATGAGTGCAAGATCCTTCTAACTGGGTTCCACTGAGGCTTGGGATTTGGGGGTGACACGATCGCCAGGGCAGAAAGCTCTTGACATTGGCCATCTGGTACTTGACTGTGTGTCTTGAGATCCTTGCCAAGACCTTTAACTGCTCTCAGAAAGCATCCCCAGGTGGCTTTTGTTCCTAACAGGTAGCAAGTTCTTTAGCTCAACTCATTGGCAAACAGCCTACAGACTGCCAAGATTCTTATTAGAGACTTGAAGAAGGGTACTGTTGGCAGGCTGGTCAGATTCGCAGATTAAATTCCATTTATTAAACATTTATTAAATTTCTCCTCTGTGCCAGGCCCTGTGGTAGATGCTGAAATATGACAGTCAACAGGAGATCAGAGAGTGCTGTGTTTAAGGTCTGGTAGCTTAGGGCCCTGGAATGGAGTGAGGGGGTGTTACAGGTTGGGGTCCCCTAGAAGTGGAATCTGAGATGAGGTTTAGCATGTGGATTTATTGGAGATCTGGGGATTGAATCCTGGGGCATTGGGAGAAACTGGGCTGCAATGGAATCCCAATAAAGGCCTCAGATCTCCCTACATGGAGCTTTGGTGCTGGGACGGCTCTTCTGAGTTTTTCACATTGCATAGAGTGTACTGAGCCTTGCTCTTCTCTCATTGAAACAATGCATGAAACAAAATACTTAGATTACAATTATAGATATATAAATATATTAGAAAACTAAATTTGTGATGTAGTACTCTATGTGTTTCTTTAATGACACATTAAAGAATCAGATCTAGCAGTGTATCAAATAACTATTGCATTTTCAGAGTCGTCCTGAACACAAATGACACCTACGAAAGATATCTATGAGTGTCATGAAATATGAAAAAAAGTGTGATTGATTTCTATATGTAACAAAGCTGCAGGTATTGCTAACACCACTGTGGTTTGTTACTTACATTACTCACATAACTGAAGGAGGTGTTAAGTGTTGGTTCACATTAGTTAACTAAATATTAGTTTAGTTAAATGTTAGTTAACTTTTTCTCACCAGGTTCAAAGATTCCCTAAATTCTATCTACATTCAGCCTGAGGATACCAGCATAAAGATCCCTGGAGTGACTATAGTAGGGAGTTGGCAGCCAACAAGGCTGAAGACCACTTGTTGGGTCAGATGTCAAAGGGCTCATGCAATGGGGGGGCGGGGTCGGGAGTCTCTAACATTCCCCAACCCTCCATAACTTTATAATCCTTCCTCTGGCATTCAAGGAACTTTCATTTTAATCTGACACAAAACCATCATCCCAACCAGGAAGAAGCTTTTTGTTTTTTGTTTTTTTCTTTTTTTATTATTATACTTAAAGTTCTGGGATACCTGTGCAGAATGTGCAGCTTTGTTACATATGAGTACATGTGCCACAGTGGTTTGCTGCACCCATCAACCTATCATCTACATTAGGTATTTCTCCTAATGCTATCCCTCCCCTTGCCTCTCACCCCCTGACAGGCTCCGGTGTGTGATGTTCCCCTCCCTGTGTCCATGTGTTCTCATTGTTCAACTCCCACTTACGAGTGAGAACATGTGGTGTTTGGTTTTCTATTCCAGTGTTAGTTTGCTGAGAATGATGGTTTCTAGCTTCATCCATAGCAAAGACTTGGAACCAACTCAAATGCTCATCAGTGAGAGACTGGATAAAGGAAATGTGGCACATACACACTGTGGAATACTATGCAGCCATAAAAAGGAATGAGTTCGTGTCCTTTGCAGGAAGAAGGTTTTAAATAAAACGCCTCAAGTTGTCTTTTCTGCCATTTGCTACTATTATCCCAGAGAACTGTTCTATTGGGAGGGTTTACCAAGGGGCAGAATTAAAAGCTTTGGGTAAGGACGAAGTTAGAACTGAAGTCTAGAATGTGCTACCATGTTGGGAGAGGATGTGAACCTAAGGCACATCTTCACCACCTTTACCCAACATGTATTGTTCATTCAAAAACAGAGGAATATATTCCAGACTTAAGGACTATTAAGGTTTGGGGACTTCATACCCCATTTCGTTTTCTTATAAAGTTTACAATGTTTAATAGAGTTTTACTGATAACAGAAAATGACCTGATTTTATATCTGATATTTTTCAAACCTAGTGTGATAAAGTGAATCATTGGTCTCAATTCTCCCCTTCCTGTTTTGCACATTCATTCCTTTATTATGGCGTTATGTTGGGTAGAGTGTACTCCCTAATCCCTTGACTTTGAGCACAATTATATGACCTTCTTTGGCCGATGAGATGTTAGCAGATAGGACATAAACCAAGGCTTGAAATATACTTGTGTGTTGGATTTATCTTCTTGTGCTCTTGCTTTTTGCCATGAGAATATCCCCTGGGTAACTGCTGGACAAGGAAAATATGGAGACAGAAAGAGCAGATCTGGGTCTGGCCTATACCTTGGAACAAAGTCCAGCTGAGCCTGGATTAGATTAGACAAGCCAGCCAACTTGCACTTGTGTTAGCCGGAGAATCAATGCTTGTTATTCTGTGCCACTGAATTTGGGAGATGGTTTTTATTGCACCATGATTGTAGATAGAGCTGACTAGTATACAAGAAGCATCATATTTTCAAGGCTTTATGGTTTGTAATAAACTTGTCTTAATTTACCCATTGCTTAAAATTCTGCATAAGAAGTTTGCTTTAAAAAAGAGATGGCTATTAGTTTATTTAAGTTTAATATTTATTTTTTCCAGATTCTGGCTGTTGGCCACTTGAGATATTACTGTACATTGGACACACACAAACTGAGGTGACTCAAGGGTAAGTGGTGGGATGTTGGTGAGGTTAAGTAGGGAAGGCTATTATAGATTAACTCAATTAAATTCAGCAAATTATATATATATATATTTCCTACTGTATGCAAGGTGCTTTTATAGATACTAGAGACACATCGATACAAAACTCTGCCTTCATAGAGCTTTTCTTCTAGTAGTCATTCGCTAGATATAGGCATCATCTCATTCCATAGCAGAAGAGGGTTCTCAGCATCAAACCATGGATTATGAGAGCAAAAGTGACACAAAGAATAAGGAAAGGTCACACTCACTGAGACTTTACTCTCTAGAAAGAACTATTTACTGTGAAGAGAAAACATAAGGAATGAATGACAGCCTGGGAAATAAGTAGCAATGAGTTTCATTCAAAATGGGGAAAGAATTCCATCTACCACCAAGTGGGAAACCTAAAACTGTAACAATGAAGTCAAATCAGGGGGAGGGAGTGGCTTTTCTCTTAGGAGTTTTTCTAAGGGCCAAGAAGAGAAAGAGAAATAGATTTCAAATTTTAATGGACAATTACAGTCTCTTCCTCCTAGGTAGGACTGATTTTCTAAGCAAGTCAGAGATTCTCCTCTGTTGCTAACTATACACACATCCTCAAACATCTTCTGCTTCTTCCAGGATCCTTTTCCTTGAAGAGTTGTTAAGCACTCATCGGAAGCCTTGGTGATCCATCTAAACTATCCACTCTACTGGGTAGTCCTAGTGTTGATTCTGACCTTGTTTGGCACTCATCCCAAGATATTTGCAGAAGATGTGAAAAAGCCAGGCAGTCTGCTAGGTAGATGTCTGAATATATGGAAAATTCTAAACAGCAATGACTTAGACAAGGTAGAAATTTATTTCTTGTTCACGTAAAACTTTGAGCCGGCTGCCCACAGTGGTGGTGGTGCTCTGTGGTATCAGGGACTCTGGTTTCTTCTACCTTGTTGCTTCTTCCATTTGTGACCTGGGCTGCTAGTCAAAGATGGCAGCATCTACATTCCAGGTTGCAGGATAAAGAAGAGGAGAGGCTGGGTGCGGAGGCTCACGCCTGTTATCCCAGCACTTTGGGAGGCTGAGGCGGGTGGATTGCTTGTGCCCAGGAGTTTGAGACCAGCCTAGGCAACATGGCAAAACCCCATTTCTACAAAAAATATAAAAATTAGCTAGTGTAGTCCCAGCTACTTGGGAGGCTGAGATGGGAGGATCACTTGAGCCCAGGAGGTGGAGGTTGCAGTGAGCCAAAATCACACCACTGCACTCCAGCCTGGGTGACAGAGTGAGACTTTGTGTTTAAAAAAAAAAAAAAAAAAGAGAGAAAGAGCAGCAAAAGATGTATTACTGCTGCTCCTTTAAGGAAGGGGCAATATTTCCACTTATGTCCCATTGGCTGGATTTTAAACATATTCCTTCTCTCAGCCACTAGGCAGGTTGGAAAAATACAGTCTTTATTCTGGGTAGCCGTGTGTCCAGCCAAAACTTAGGGGATCTAACATAGTGGAGAAAGTGGATTTGGGGGATGAATTAGTAATAATGGATTAGGCTATGCTGTGGTCCATATAAACCCTAATATCTCAGTGTCTTGACCCAACTAAGGTTTATTTCTCACTCAGGAACCTCAGTTGACAGGTGCTTCACCATCCCTCAGCTGATTGCTGGAACACGGGGCCTTCAAGACAGCTGTAAGAGGGGAAGAGAGGAGGACATGAGGCAGAACACCAACTCCTAAATGCTGACTTCTAAATGCTTACGACTGACATCCCTCATTTCTGCTCTTAGTCCCTTGGCCAGAACTAGTCCCATGGTTTCTACCTAACTACCAGACAGCCTGGAAAATGTGGAAAAGCATTTTATTATTACAAGTGGGCAATAAATGTCTCTGCCACTTATTGGGGTTAATATTTGAATTCATTTAAAGAGTTGTATACAATGACTAATTGCTACAGCATGCTGAAGTTTTGATTGAGCACTTTGTCAGCATTTAACATTCCTCTCTTCCCCCACAGGCTTATTTGTGGCTTGGAGCCTCCGTGTCCTTCTAGCCCTGTCAATCTGTGGTTTTCTCTGTGTATCCACAGTCTTGAAGAAAAGCCCTGGGCACTGGCGCTAGGTTTTCCCATTTGACACAGAGGAGGCCTCCCTTTAAACGACAATAAAAATAGCCTCCATTTATGTTGCTGTTTCTTTCCCTTTGTCTCTTCTACTAAAGGAGCCAATTAAACAAAATGTGTGCTTTCGGCGCCTGTTCTGTGTTCACTTTAAGATTTAATCAAACCTCTGAACCTGCAGCATAACTGCCTCATAATGTCAAGTTAATATATTGAGATCAGCTCAAACCCACCATTCCCAAGGGTGGTTTTGTTTAAAGGCAAGTTGTAATTGAATTTCTAAGCAACTGCCAAGCTTTCAAGGTACCAAAATAAACATTATCCAAACAGAAACTTATCCTGGAATCTTTGGTTAACTTATGTGTACTTTAAGAAAACAGAGGTTTTCAGAATTAAAAAAAAAAAAAAAGTAAGCTGAACTCTTTGAAGTCCCTTCAAAACTTAATCGCTATTACCTTCCCCCACCCCCATTTCTTGAGGCACTCACAGCTGAATACCCAATCAGGTAAATCAGCAGCTGAGTATTCACTAAAACACAGCTTTCTTTGCTTTACAGGAAACTGCCCTTCAGGCTCCTTTGACTTTTGGGCTCTTTCGTTGCTCAGCTAATATCTTCAGGGATCCTCACTGCCCACAAAATAAAGTCCAAACTTTCCATCCTGGGATTCAACCGTTTCTGTGATCTGTCTCCAACATGCTTTTCAGGGCTTATCTCTACTTACAGAACCCTGTCTCCCTTCACCCAAGCATGAGCCTACTCATCAATCATATCCCACGGTTCACTTCTTGCAAATATGTTTGACACTTTTCTACCTGGGGTTTTGTTGATGTTAGTCTCTCAACCTGGACTGTTCTTCACCCCAAATCTATCTATTAAAATCCCACCCAAATCAGTAGCCTCTTCCAGTTCCCCACAGTTGTATTAAATGTCACTGTTGTGCTACCTAGCACTTGGAGACACGTTTATTGTTATACTTCCCTTATTCTGTTTGCATCTGAGTAAGTTCCACCCAGATTCCACATGAGATTATATGTTCCTCAAGGCCAGGAAGCATATCTTCTGTTTTTCTTCCCTCCTTTGTTTTTAATGAACCTTTATTAAATACCTACTGAGTGCCTGGCACTGTGCAAGAGACTCTGAGAATTACAAATCAAGCACGGTTTAGACTCTCAAG
Organism: Hylobates moloch; assembly: GCF_009828535.3. Classification (NCBI taxonomy): domain Eukaryota; kingdom Metazoa; phylum Chordata; class Mammalia; order Primates; family Hylobatidae; genus Hylobates; species Hylobates moloch. The sequence goes on from NW_026652296.1 coordinate 33,841,538, forward strand.
AATCCCATAGCAAAGATTGGATGCAATGTTTTTTCTTTTTAAAAAAATATTTTTGGCCCCCTCTTAGGAAAAAAAATTTTTCTTTTAAAAAATGTTTATTTATTTATTTTTATATTTTGGATGCATATTGAAGAGAGGGGACAGAATGAAGACTAAAGAACTCGGGTTAGAGATAGCAATAAAATATATAAATGTGCATAAAGTTAAAATATCTGGACAGTGCTCTGTGTTATGACTGGTATAAGATACCTTAAAAGAAGAGGGTATTGCTTCAGATTCATGGCTGATCCTGAGCGTGAATTTGGACATTCATAGACAAGGAGAAATGATGTATTAGGTAGAAGATAGCAAGGAATTGGGAGTTTAGTGAAACTCAAAGGGAACAATAGATGGCTTTTTTGTTTGTTAGTTTCGTTTTTTTGAGATGGAGTTTCACTCTTGTCACCCAGGCTGGAGTGCAATGGCATGACCTCAGCTCACTGCAACCTCTGCCTCCCGGGTCCAAGCGGTTCACCTGCCTCAGCCTCCTGAGTAGCTGGATTACAGGCACCCGCCACCACGCACCACTACTTTTTGTATTTTTAATAGGGACGAGGTTTCATTTCACCGTGTTGGCCAGGCTGGTTTCAAAGTCCTGACCTCAGGTGATCCACCCACCTTGGCCTTCCAAAGTGCTGGGATTACAGGCGCGAGCCACTGCACCCGGCCAATAGATGGTTTTCAGTATAAAGCATTTGTAAAGGGAATCATTGGGGGGCAGATTTGGAAATAAAAAAAAACAAAATCATAGAAGTCCTGAATTTCCAGATGAAAGAACTTGGACTTTATTCAATAAGCACAGGCAGCCACCTACAGTTGTTGAGCTTTGGTGTGATGTAACCTGTGCTTTTCCAGGGACTGTTAATCTGGCGTGGGTGAGGGTTGATGGGAGAAGCTAGAGGATGTCATTAATTCAGGAAGAAAACCGATGGTCTGGACTGAGGGAGCAGCAGCAGCAGTGGGCATGGAGGGGAAGAGAGGAATGAGTAAACTTGGTTAGAGGTAGAGTCACCTGGGTTTATGAACAAAGGAGATGTAGGATTTAGAGATGGTCCTGAGTTTTTCGATCTAGATTGCAAAAACAATGGGGCTACCATCAGCAAGAGGCACCTAAAAGAAGGCTGAGATTGAGGGCAATTTGTGAGCATAGGGGCCAACAGGAAATCCAGGTGGGGGCTCCATAGGCAGTAGAAAATGTAAGCTGGGATTTGGGAAGGGGTCAGGGATGGATATAAGTAATATTTGAAGAAAGTGGACTTATTTTCAAATTTGGGGTATGTTAGCATTTTACTGCTGGACTGTCTATGCATTTCATTATTGGAGTATCTTAATATAAACATTTAAAAACCTCTTTTCTGAAATGCAATACATGTACCATAAATTTCACCCACTGAAAGTGTACAATTGAGTGATTTTCGGTATATTCACAAGGTTGTGCAACCATCAATGCAATGTAAGCTTAGAACATATTCATCACCCCCCCAAAAAACTTCATGCCCATTAACAGTCATTCCCCATTCCCCTACAACCTCTCCCCAGTCTAAGGCAACCACAAATCTTTCTGTGTCTATAGATTTGCCTATTCTGCACATTTCATTTAAATAGAATCATACATTATGCAGTATTTTGTGACTGGCTTCTTTCACTTGGCGTGTTTTCAAGGACGTACATGGTTTTCAAGCATGTTTTCTTTCACTTAGTGTGGATTGTACTTAATTCCTATTTATTGCCAAATAATGTTTTATTGTATGGGTAAACTGTATTTTGTTTAATCTGTTCATCAGTTAATGGACATTTGGCCTGTTTCTAGTTTTTGGATATTATGAATAATGCTGCTATAATCATTCATGAACAAATTTTGGCAGGGATGTATATTTTTATTTCTCTTGGGTATATACTTGGAGTAAAATTGTGGGGGATATGGTTACTCTATGCTTAGCATTTTGGGGAACTGTCAAACTGTTTCCACAGTGGCTGCACCATTTTACATTCCCTCCAACAGTACAAAAGCATTCCAATTTCTCCACATCTTTGCCAACACTTGTTATTACCAATCTCTTCGATTATAGCTAGCCTAGTGGGCATGAATGATATCTCATTATAGTTTTAATTTTTCATTTCTCTAATGACTAATGATGTTGAGCATCTTTTGTACATACGTATTGTTCATTTGCATATCTTCTTTGGAGAAATGTCTTTCAAATCTCTTACCAATCTTTCAACTGGGCAGTGTCTTTCATAGTGTACAAGTTTTTAATTTTAATAAAATTTAGCATATCAATTCTTTTTTTCAATGGATTGTGCCTTTGGTGTTTATCAAAAAGTCATCATCAGACATCATCTAGATGTTCTCCTATGTTATCTTCTAGGAGTTTTATAGTTTTGCATTTTATATTTAGGTCTGTGATCAATTCTGAGTTAATTTTTGTGACAGGTATAAGGTCTGTCTCTAGCTTCATGTTTTTTTTTTTTTGGTAATGAATGGCCAGTTGTGTTAGCATCATTTGTTGAAAACACTCTTTTCTTCATTGTATTGCCTTTACTCTTTTGTCAAGGATTAGTTTCAGTCAGATTTTCTTCTTTTAATGTCTAAGGGATCTGCAGTGATGTTTCGTCTTTCATTTCTGATATTATAAATTTGTGTCCTCTTTCTTTGTTCTTATTCTAAGGGCTAAAGAATTTTATTGATATTTAAAAATAGACAGCTTTTGGTTTCATTGCTTTTCCTTATTGATGTTCTGTTCTCAATTTCATCGATTTCTACTTTGATTTTACTATTTCTTTTCTTTTGCCTACTTTGGATTTAATTTGCTGTTTTTTTCTTTTTTCTAAGGTAGAAGCTTAGATTATGGATTTCAGGTTTTTATTCTCTTCTAATATATGTATTCAGTGCTATAAATTACTATCTAAGCACTTCTTTTACCACATCTTACAAATTTTAAGTGGTGTTTTCATTTTCATTTTGTTCAAAGTACTTTTAAATTTCTCTTGAGACTTCTTTTTTGACCTACGTGTTATTTGGAAGTGTGTTGTTTAATCTTTAATTGTTTTGAGATTTCTTAGCTATCCTTCTTTTATTGATTTCTACTTTAATTCCATTTGGTATAGAATGAAAGCAGACGTGGTATGATTTTTATTCTCTTAAATTCATTAAGAGGTGTTTTGTGGCCCAGAATGTGGTCTATCTTGGTGAATGTTCCATATGAATTTGAGAAGAATTAGTGTTTTGCTGTTGTTGTCTGAAGTAGTCTATAGATGTACATTATGTCTAATTGATTGGTGGTGGTGTGAATTAAACAATGCCCTTACTGATTTTTTTTGCCTGCTGGATATGTCCATTTCTACTAGAGAGGTATTGAAGTCTTCAAGTATAAAAGTAAATTTATCTATTTCTCCTTGCAGCTCTATAAGTTTTTGCCTCAAGTATTTTGATGCTCTTTTTTTTTTTTTTTTTTGACAGAGTCTCGCTCTGTTGCCCAGGCTGGAGTGCAGTGGCATGATCTCAGCTCACTGCAAGCTCTGCCTCCCAGGTTCACACCATTCTCCTGCCTCAGCCTCTCTGGTAGCTGGGACTACAGGCACCCACCACCACGTCTGGCTAATTTTTCGTATTTTTAGTAGATATGGGGTTTCACCATGTTAGCCAGGATGGTCTCGATCTTCTGACCTCATGATCTGCCTGCCTCAGCCTCCTAAAGTGCTGGGATTACAGGTGTGAGCCACCGCACCTGGCCTTTTGATGCCCTTTTGCTAGGTGCAGTGATGTTAAGGATTCTTATAATTTCTACGAGAGTTGACTCCTTTATCATTTTGTAATGTCTCTTCTTCATCTCTGATAACTTTCCTTGCTCTGGAGTCTACTCTGTCTGAAATTAATTTAGCTACTCCCACCTTCTTTTGATTGGTGTTAGCATGGTATATGTTTTTCCATCCCTTTAGTTTTAATCTATATGTGTCTTTATACTTAAAAAGAGTTTCTTGTACATAACATATAGTTGAGTCTTGTTTTTCTCACTCTGATAATCTCCATCTTTTAATTGATATGTTCAGACCATTAATGTTTGACATGATTATTGATATAGTTGGGGTTAATATCTACCATATTTGTTACTGTTTTCCATTTATTGCCATTATTCTTTGTTCCTATATTTGTCTTCCACTCTTTTCCTTCTTTTTGTGGTTTTAATTGAACATTTTATAATTCTGTTATCTTTCTTTTTAAAAGAATATCAGACAATTGACTTTGTGGACTTGGGGGAAAGAACGGGAGGGGGGTGAGGGATAAAAGACTACAAATAGGGTGCAGTGTATAGTGCTTGGGTGATGGGTGCACCAAAATCTCACAAATCACCACTAAAGGACTTACTCATGTAACCAAACACCAATAACCTATGAAAAAAAAAGAATATGTTATACTTCTTTTTTAAAACTTATTTCTTCTTTTACTTTTTTAAGTTGTTATCCTAGAGTTTTCCATATACATTTACAATGAATCCAATTCTCTTTCAAATTTCATGATACTACTTTATGAGAATTACAAATACTTTATAACAAAATTATCCCAATTCCTTCCTCCCATCCCTTGTGACATTGCTGTCATTTGTTTCACTTATACATAATCAAATCCATTATTACTGTTATTATTTTGAGCAAACTGTTATCTGTTCGATCAATTAAGACTAAGAAAAATAAAAGTTTTGCTTTGCTTTTACTTATTTCTTCTCTAATGTTCTTCTTTTCTTTATGTAGATCCAAATTTCTGAATTATATTATTGTCCTTCTCTTTAAAGAACTTCTTTAAACATTTCTTGTAAGGCAGGTCTACTGACAATACAGTACCTCCATTTTTAAATTGCTTTTCAGGTTTTGTATCTCCGTCATAAAATCATGAAACTTTTTTTTTTTTTTTTTTGAGACAAAGTCTTGCTGTGTCACCCAGGCTGGAATGCAGTGGCACAATCTCGGCTCACTGCAACCTCTGCCTCCTGGGTTCAAGCGATTCTCATGCCTCAGTCACTCGAGTAGCTGGGATTACAGGCATGCATCACCATGCCCGGCTAATTTTTGTACTTTCAGTAAAGAGGGGGTTTTGCCATATGGCCCAGGCTGGTCTTGAACTCCTGGCCTCAAGTGATCTGCCTGCCTTGGCCTCCCAAATTGCTGGGATTACAGGCATAAGCCACCGTACCTAGCCTGGATAAAGTCTTTATTTTTCTTTCACTTTTGGAAGATAATTTCATCAGGTACAGAATTCTAGGTTCTTTCTCTCAACGACACTTAATAAAGGTGACCCCCGCCCCCCGCCCCACTTTGGCTTCTTTTAGAATTTATTCTTTATCTTTGATTGTCTGTAATTTGAATATGATATGCCTAGGTGTATTTTTTTTTTGGCATTTATCCTGCTTGGTATTCTTTGAGTTTTCTGGATCTGTGGTTTGTTATCTGACTTTAATTTGGGGGAAAGTTATCAATTATTCTTGTTTTAAATATTTCTTCTGTTCCTTTCTTACTCCTCCTTCCTATATTCCCACTATGTGTATTTGCACCTTTTGTAGTTGTCACATCATTCCATTCTATTTTTTTCGGTATTTTTTTCTCTGTGCTTTTCAGTTTGGGAGATTTTTATTGTGCTATTCTCAGGCTCAGAGCTTCTTTCCTCATCTGTATCCTGTCTACTAATAAGCCCATCAAAAGCACTCTATATCTGTTACAGTGTTTTTGATATCTAGCATTTCTTTATTGCTTTTTCTTAGAATTTTCATCAGTCTGTTCACATTGCCCATCTGTTCTTGTATGCTGTCTACTTGACTCATTAGAGCCCTTAGAATATTAACTGTAGTTGTTTTAGATTCCCAGTCTGATCATTTCAACATCCTTGCCATACCCGAGTATGGTTCTGTCTCTTCAAACTGTGTTGTCTTTTAATATGCCTTGTAATTTTCTCTTGATAGCTAGATGTGGTGTGGTGTATATAGGGAACTTCTGTATATAGGCCTTTGTTAATATGGTAAGTTGTGTAGAAGGAAAGCATTCTATAGTCCTATAATAGGTCTCAATCTTTATTGCCTGGGCCTCTGGACTTGACAAATGCCTCTCAATTCCTCTTTCTCCCTCTTAAATGGCGCAGAATTGCTAGAGTAGGCTTGAGCTGGGCATTTTTCATCTTCCATATCGAAGGTTAGAGTTGCTGGAGTTGAATATTTCTCTTCCCATAAGTCAGTTAGGGTCTAATCAAACCCCAAAAGATTGGACTCTGGTTAACAGTTTCTCCTGAGAACATATCTAAGAAGAGAATATTCTGGCATGTTTAAAAATTGTTCATTTTCCCTTCACCTTTCTGAAAGTGGGAGAGAAATTTTCTCTAATATTCACTTTGAGAATCAGGTCAAGCTATTGGTCACAAAAGTGTGCCCCCCCCACCCCACTGCTTGGTGCCCCCTGGAATTTTAAACTCTCAGACTTGTTCACATTAAGCATCCAGGAATTCTACAATTCCAGTTCAGGCATTTTTATCTTGGCACTGGTTCCTTTGGTGGTTTTTGCTTATGGTTTTCTGCTCTGGTAAGTTGTGATTCTTGGTTTTTCCCTGTCTGTCTTTTCAATTTTGGGGGAAGCAATTTGCCCTGTGACCTCACTTCTGTTAAAGAAGTCTAAGAAAAGTTGTTGATTTTTTTAGTTTGTTTAGTTTTTAACTTGTTGTTAGGAGGGAGTGGTTACTTCCAAGTTTCTTACATGCCAGATCAGAAATTGGAAGCCCATACCATTGATTTTGGTATATTGGTCTTTTATTTTTTCACTTTGCTGAACTCATTTATTAGTTCTAATTAATGGTGTGTGTGTGTATGTGTGTGTGTGTGTGTGTCTGTGTGTTACTTAGCATTTTCAATATGCAAGACCATCTGTATAGTTTTACTTTTCCCTGTTCAATCTGGATGTCTTTATTTCTTTTTCTTGCCAAATTGTCCTGGCTAGACTTTATACAACAATGTTGAACAGAAGTTATGAAAGTAGCTATTCTTATTCTGTTCCTGATCTTCCCTTAGGGAGAAAGCATTTCATCTTTAAATATGATGTTAGCTATGGGTTTCTTGTAGATGCGACTTGGTAGGTTGAGGAAGTTTCCTTCTATTTCTAGTTTGTTGAGTGTTTTCTTTTTATTATGAAAAGTGTTGGGCTTTCTCAATGCTTTGTCTCTGTCTATAAAGATAATCATGTGGTTTTGTTCTTCATCCTATTAATACAATGTTGCATTAATTGATTTTTAGATGTCAAGACAACCTTGTCTTCCTGAGATACATCTCACTCTGCTATGGCTTATAATTCCTTTTATATGTTGCTGGATGTGATTTGTTTGCATTTTATTGAGGATTTTTGCATCAATATTCATAATGGATGTTGGTCTGTGGTTTTCTTGTGATGATTTTGGTATCAGAGTAAAACTGGCCTTGTAGGATGAATTTGAAAATATTTTCTCTGCTTTGGTTTTTATTTTTAAAATGTACTTTATTTTATTATTTTATAGAGATGGGTCTTGCTCTATCACCCAGGCTGGAGTATAGTGGTGTGGTCATAGATCACTGTAACCTCAAACTCCTAGGCTCAAGAGATCCTCCTGCCTCAGCCACCCAAATAGTTAGGATCACAGGCATGCAACGCTATGCCTGGCTAATTACCAAAAAATTATTTTTGTAGAGGCAGGGTCTTGCTGTGTTGTCCAGGCTGGTCTTGAGCTCCTGACCTCAATTGATCTTTTCCAACCTTGAATCCTTTCCAATTTTTATATTAATTATTTCCTAACTATTTGGTAGAATTCATCATTGAAGTCATCTGCTTTGAGATTTACTTTGTGAAATGTTTTAAGTTATTAATTTAATCACCTGAATTATCAGATTTTTTATTTCTTAAGTTTTTTTTTTAGCAGTTTGTATCTTTCTAGGAAATATCTATTTCATCAAGGTTGTGGAATTTTTGGATATAAACAGTTGTTCCTAATTTTCCCTTATAATCTTTTTCATTTCTGTGAGGTCGGTTATAATGTGTCCTCTTTCATTATGATTTTTGTAATTTGAGTTTCTTTTTTTTTTGGTCAATTTAGCTAGAGATTTGCCAATTTTGTTCTCTTTCAAGGAACCACCTTTTTGTTGCTTTGATTTTCTCTGTTTTTCTGTAATCTCTCCCACTTATTTTCACTATAAACTTCATTATTTTTTCCTTCTGCTTGCTTTGGGTTTTATTTTCTATTAATTTTGTGTTTCTTATAATAAAAGACTAGGATATTTATTTGAGATGAGTTTTAGTAGTGGCATTTATTGCTACAAATTTTCCCCTGAGCACTACTTTACCTGCATCTTATAGGTTTTGGTATGTCATAGTTTCATTTTTGTTCATCTTGAAGTATTTTCTGATTTTCTTTGTGATTTCTTCTTTGACCCATTGTTTATTTAAGAGTGTGCTGTTTAATTTTCACATTAGCAAATTTCCCAGATGTTCTTCTGTTATGGCTTTCTAATATTATTTCATTATAGTTAGAGAACATATTTTGGATGATTTTAATCTTTTTAACTTTATTGAAAAAAAATTTTTTTTTTTTGAGACCGAGTCTTGCACTGTCGCCCAGGCTGGAGTGCAGAGGCGCAATCTTGGCTCACTGCAAGCTCTGCCTCCTGGGTTCACGCCATTCTCCTGCCTCAGCCTCCCGAGTTGCTGGGACTACAGGTGCCCACCACCACGCCTGGCTAATTTTTTTGTATTTTTAGTAGAGATGGGGTTTCACCGTGTTAGCCAGGATGATCTTGATCTCCTGACCTCCTGATCCACCTGCCTCGGCCTCCCAAAGTGTTGGGATTACAGGCGTGAGCCACTGCGCCTGGCCTGAAATTTTTTTTATAACATAGGATATAGTCTATCCCAGAGACTGTCTCATGTGCATTTGAGAAAAATGTGTATTCTGCCATGTTGGATGTAGTATTTTATAGCTATCTGTTAGGTCTAGTTGATTTATAGTGTTATGTAAGTCTTCTTTTTCCTTGTTTATCTTTTTTGGTTGGTCTGTCTATTATTCAAAGTCATATGTTAAAGTTTTAATTATCATTGTGGAATTGTCTATTTCTCCCTTTATTTCTGTCAGCTTTTGCTTCGTGTATTTTTGTACTTTATTGTTAGGTGCATATATGTTTTTAATTGTTATATCTTCCTGATAACTTGATGCTTTATAAGCTGTTTTTTTGGTCTCCAGTAGCAATTTCTGTTTTAAAGTCTATTTTGTCTGATAATAGTATAACTACTCCAGCTATCTTATGGCTGCAGTTTGCATCATACATCTCTTTTCCATCCTTTTACTTTCAACCTATTTGTGCCTTTGAATGTTAAGTATGCCTTTTGTAGATGGCCAATAGTTGATATTAATTTTTCCCTCCCACAGTCTCCTCCTTTTGATTTGATAGTTTAATTTACTCACACTTAATGTTATTATTAACATGGCTACATTTACATATGCAATTTAGCTTTTGTTTTCTATATGTCTATTTTTATTCCTCTGTTCCTCCTTTATTGCCTTCTTTTGTATTAAGGGTATATTTTTTAAGACTGGTATTTTCATGTTGTCAATGATTAATAGTATTTAAAAATTATTATCATCATTATTATCTTTATTATATATATTATTATTATGCTTGCTCTAGGTCTTACAATATGCAGCTTAAATTATCAAATTGATTTCAGATTTCAGTAACATAACCAATGAAATACAGAAATTTTACTCCTGTATAGCTCCATTTCTTTCCCCCTTTTAATGTTATTATTATTGTATATATTATATCTAATAAAGACATGAAATCAACCTAAATGCCCGTAGTGGCAGACTGGATAAAAAAATGTGGTACATATACAGCATGGAATACTGTGAATCTATAAAAAAGAATGAGGTTATGAACTTTGCAGGAACATGGTTGGAGCTGGAGGCCATTATCCTTAGGAAAGTAATGCAGGAACAGAAGACCAAATACTGCATGTTCTCACTTATAAGTGGGAGCTAAATGGTGAGAACACATGAATACACAGAGGGAAACAACAGACACTGGGGCCTTTCTGAGGGTGGAGGATCGGGGAGGGAGGATAAGGAAAAATTATTAATGGGTACTAGGCTTAACACCTGAGTGATAAAATAATCTGTACAACAAACCCCTGTGACATGAGTTTAACTATATAATGAAACTGAACATGTACCCTTTAACTTAAAAGTTAAATTAAAAATAAATAAAATAAATCTGTGTCTTTTACATAAGCTAAGAAAGAAAAACAAATATCTAAATATAGAATTTGTTATCTTAGCCTTTTAATTTTCCATTTCTGTTTTTTAATTTCTTCCTATGAACCCCAGTTACCATTTGTTTAATTTCTTTATTCAAAAATATATTTAGTCCCACCTGCCCGCTTTGTGCTGTTATCATCAAATACATTGCATTTCTATACATTAGAAGCCCAACAATATAATTATATACATATCATTTTTTATGTGATTTCTTTTTATATCAGTTAAAGAAAGATAGAAGAAATATGTTATTATACAGCCTTTTAATAATTACCTATATAATTACCTTTGTTAGAAATTTGTTTTTTCATATCGATTTGAATTACTGTCTAGTGTCACTAGCCTTAGCCTAAAGAATTTCTATATTATTTCTTTTTTTTTTTTTTTTTGAGAGGGAGTCTCGCTCTGTCACCTAGGCTGGAGTGCAGTGGCACGATCTCGGCTCACTGCAAACTCCACCTCCCAGGTTCACGCCAGTCTCCTGCCTCAGCCTCCCAAGTAGCTGGGAATATAGGTGCCCACCACCACGCCTGGCTCATTTTTTTTGTATTTTTAGTAGAGACGGGGTTTCACCATGTTAACCAGGATGGCCTCGATCTCCTGACCTCATGATCTGCCTGCCTCAGCCTCCCAAAGTGCTGGGATTACAGGCATGAGCCACCGTGCCTGGCCTATTATTTCTAATAATGCAGGTCTGCTATCCATGAACTCTTTCATCTTTTGTTTACCTGGGAATGTCTTTCTTTTACTTTTGTTTTTGAAAGATATTTTTGCTAGATATAAAATTATTAGTTGACAGTTTTTTTTTTTTCCAGGAGTTTCAATATGTCATTCTACTGCTTCTTGCCTTCATTGTTTCTAATGAGAAATAAGCTGTTAATCTTATTGAAAGTCCTTTGAATGTGATGAATTGGTTTTCTTTTAGTGTTTTTGAGTTTTTCTTTTGTATTTGGTTTTCAATATTTTGACTATGATGTATCTGAGAAAGGATCTCTTTCTGTTTATCCTATATGTAGTTCATTTTGGATGTGTAGATTAATGTCTTTCACCAAATTTGGGAAGTATTCAGCCATTATTTCCCTGAACATTTTTTTCTTCTCTTTTCTTTTTACTCTTCTTCTGGTACTCCATTACTCCCCTTCTGGTACTCCATTACTCCTGTTACACATATGTTGGGGCACTTAATGGTGTACTACAGTTTTCTGAGTCTCTGTTCACTTTTCATTCTTTTTCCTCTCTTCTCCAGATTGCATAGTGTCTATTGATCTACCTTCAGGTTCACTGATTCTTTATTTTGTCAGCTCAAATCTACTGTTGAGCCCCTCTAGTGAATTTTTCATTTTGTCCATTTTCCCCTCTATATTTTCCATTTGGTTCTTTAAAAATTTCTGGGCCAGGCACGGTGGCTCATGCCTGTAACCCCAGCAGCTTGGGAGGTGGAGGTGGGTAGATCACAAAGTCAGGAGATAGAGACTATCCTGGCCAACATGGTGAAACCCTGTCTCTACTAAAAATACAAAAATTAGCCGGGCGTGGTGATGGGCACCTGTAATCCCAGCTACTTGGGAGGCTGAGGCAGGAGAATTGCTTGAACCCAGGAGGTGGAGGTTGCAGTGAGCTGAGATCACTACATTGCACTCCAGCCTGGTGACAGAGCGAGACTCTGTTTTAAAAAAAAAAAAATCTGATTTTAATTGATATTTTCTATTTAATGAGACTTTTTTTCAATCTTAATTTCCTTAGTTCTTTAAATATAGCTTTCTTAAGTTGTTTGAACATATTTATAATAGCTACTTTGAAGCCTTTGTTTGCTATGTTCATTATCTGGGTTTTTTAAAAGGTAATTTCTGTTTTTTGCTGCTTTCTTCCCTAGGTATAAGGTCAAGGTCATGCTTTTCTGTTTCTTGGCATAGTTCATAATTTTTTTGTTGAAAAATGAACATTTTAGAAAATATGTTGTAGCAGCTCTGGATACTGATTTCCTTTTCTCCTTGCCCTGGGGTTGATGTTACTGTTGTTGCTTGTTTGGCAATTTGTTTCTTTGTTTGGTAACTTTGCTAAGCTAACTTTGTTAAGTCTATTTTCCTTGCATTGTGCAGCCTCTCATGTTTATGTTCTGATTTGCATTTCTTGTTTTTATTTTTTAGTCTGGCTACCTAGGAATCACCCTTGAATCCACAGGTGGTACTTATTGGTCAGATGTTGTGCTTACATTACTTTAGCCTGATAGATTCTTGCCTCCTCTCTCTTTTGGGGGGGCTTAGAGGTTGCTATTACAGTCCCGGGAGTTTATGTTTTGGCCCCACATTCAGCCAGGGACTAGCTTGGAGGTTCCTTTTCCAATCACTCCTGAAAGGGCATGGTCCTGGGCTTACATGCATTTTTCCAGACTTCCAGGGATGTGTGTGGATTTATTTTTAAGCCCAGTTTTCTAAGAGTTCCCCTGGGTTATAGTAGCTTATTGTTTAGCCAGTGTTTTATCAGAGGTTGTGCTTAAACTCCTTGTGTCTATGAGGCCGCTGTTCTTTGTTGATAAATCTGTGTGTTGTGTGGGGAATGCTTACAAGTCTGGCCCATCTCCAGTTTGATTGCTCCTGAGCGTGCATAGTGCATGTGCACAATCTTCTTGATCCTCAGGGATTGCTATGATCCCAAGAGGGTTCTTCTTGGCTATCTTTCATGCTGTTTGTTTCTGTCAAACTTCTGGACATTCTGCCATTTCACTGATACTGTTGCTACCATAATCATGGAGATACCAGCACCCTCTCGATTACCCTTCACCAACATCTCCTTGTTTTCAATAACACCCTTAGGCATGGAATTTTCCACATTCAGTTCCAAAAAAAGTCAGTTTCACCAGACAATGTTGTGGAGTTCTTCATCCTTATGACTTATCACTTCCCCTGGGAAGAATATCTGCACCACTGTACAGGACCTGGAGTTGGGGCAGTGGACTGTTTCTCCCTTCCTCTGCAAGCAAGTATTGGAAGGAGTGGTAACCTCTTCTCAGCCTTTCTCTGCAAGCGTGAAACCTCTACTTGATGAATGAGCTGGGGCCAAGATGATTGGAGCCTCAGTATGCTCAGCCTGCAGCATCTAGGCTAGGGCTTCCACCATAGGGGTTCAGTAGGGGCAGGGGTCCTCAGACCTTTTATCCATACCTACTCAGAATAGAGCTTCTGCAACATAGGGCTAGAAGGGCATGAGAAACAACGGAGCTCTGCCCCTCTCAAGGGTGAAAGTGTAGCCCTAGGCTTTAAACTGGGGGAAAAGGAAGCCTCTGTCTTCATGACTGAAATACCACAGACTCTTGCCATCCTTGCTGAAATTTAGTAGACTTTCTTTGAATGAGTATTTCTCCATCTTATGTATGCCTTTAGAACAATTCTAAAGACTATAAGTGATGTTTTCAAAAAATCATTTTTGCTGCTTAAATTCTTGTTTTTCTGTGGAAAGAATATGCCAACCTATTCACTTTCACATTCTTGAGGTCCCCAAGATGAAGTGTCTTATTATCATTTAATCTCAATGCAAGAACGACCATGAAATACTTGACTCTTTTTCTTTTTTGTGTCCAACTGTCCAAGAAATCCTGTTAGTGCTATGTTGGAAATTTGTCTAGTATTCAAACCCTTCTCACCTGCTCCACTGCTGTCACCTGGTCAGAGCCACTGTCTCCTCTCACTTGCAAGAGCCTCTTCCTTGGGGTTCTTGTTTCCACCCTTTCTCTCCTGCTTTCTGTTCTTGACACAGCAGCCAGAGTGATCCTATAAAAGCACAAGTCATAAATCCATTCCTCTAGACGGTCCCTGATGTAGTTTGGATATTTGTCCCTACCCAAATTGAATTGTAATCCCCAGTGCTGGAGGTGGGGTCTGGTGGGACGTGTTTGGGTCATATGGTCAGATCTTTCATGGCTTGGTGTTGTCTTTGCAATAGTGAGTGAGTTCTCATGAGATCTGATCATTTAAACGTGTGTGGCACCTCCCCGACCCCTTGCTCCTGCTCTAGCCATGTGATGTGCCTGCTCCCATTTCATCTTCTGCCATGAGTAAAAGCTTCCTGAGGCTTCCCCAAAAGCAGATGCTGGTGCTATGCTTCCTGTACAGCCTACAGAGCTATGAGCCAATTAAACCTCTTTTCTTATAAATTACCCAGTCTCGGGTATTTCTTTATAGCAATGCAAGAGTAGGCTGTTACAGTCCCCTTTTTAACTGGCCCTGCATTACCTACCTGAGCTGCCTACCCTTTTTTTCACTCCACTCCAGCCAATCTATTCTTCATTGAACAGACCAAGCCCACCTGTACCTCAGGGCTTTTGCAATGATTGTGTCCTGTGCATGGGATACATTTCTCCAATTATCTACGCTGATAACTCTTCACTCCAAGTCACTGCTTAAGGCACCCTTCCTGAAGAGATCTATCTCACCCCCCTTTATAAGATAAGTGCCACATGCCCCCTTCCTCCCAGTGCTCCTTATCCCACCTCCCTGCTGTACTTTTTCTCTTTTCCACGATGCTTATCACCTTCAAAACTACGACTTGTTTATTATGATGATTGTTTCTTGTCTACCTGTCCCCACTGGAATATGAGCTGCATGAGGGCAGAAATGTTCGTGTTTTTGGTTCACTGTTGCATCTTTAGCATTCAGAACAATACCTGGAACAAAGTAGATGCTCATTAAATATTTGTTGAACAAATTAATCATTCATTCACATCCTCTGATTAGTTATGTGGACAGCATGCTGGATATAATTTGGGAAATAAATAATATAGATGAATGAATTTCGGGCCTTGGGTTCAGAATAACCTTGAGGCTTAATTAATGTACTCTTCTGACCTTTCAGACCCTTGTTGGGGAAAATGAAAATTGCTCACTTGTGTTCCCAGGAAAATATAAAAGGCAAAAATGTAGTGTTGCAGTCTCATGAACATGAGTGTGAGACTTCTTTATCAGACTGCAAACCTCCTCTTGACCAGTTTGATAATTTAAGTCCAATATGTTAAGAAACTAAAAGCTAGAGATCTTTGTGGGATGGTGATATGACTGTCCCACTTATGATGGGTCCCTTCCTTCTGCTTCACCTCCAGTTTTGTTCTGCTCCTTTATTTACTCTGTCTCAGGGGAGGTGGAGTGATGTAGCTGGCTGCTAAATTTGGGAAGAATAAACTGAACCTGCCAAGCTCAGCAACTTGAGTTTTCCTCTAAGAGATAGCCTACTTGCAGGTGTCAGTTCTCTTCTGCCATTTTGGGCCATAAGTCTTACCCCGTCTCTCTACCCAGATGGGGAGACCTGTCCCAGTCAACCTGGAATGGGTAAATCTGCCTTCTCTTATGATTCATTTAACAGGCCTATTTCATAATAAACTATGCTCTCCATTAATTTAGCCTTTATAATAATAAGGGTGAAATTTAGGGCCTCAAATGCCACTCCTTTTTCTTAATTCCCAAATCATTGAGAAGTCAGGAAGGGGAGAAGGGTGCAACGGTGAACCTCTTGAGAGACCCTTAGTGTTTCGCTTTCATTATATTGATGAGAACTGGTTTACCTGGCTGCTTGGCTGCAAGGGAAGATGAGAGAGCCCTTATTTGGCTTCTACATCCTCTATATTAGAAGACAGCAGGGGAGGAGAGGTTTGGGTTGGCAGCTGAGTTAGATGTGCCTATCACAGAAGTCATCAAGATTTCTTGCTCCTTAAACCACTGGCACAAGCATCACCTGGAGCTTCTTAGAAATGCAGATTATAGGTGCCACTCCAGACCTATTGAATCAGAGACTGCATTTTAACAAGATCCCCAGGTGAGTTGTGTGTACATTAATGTTTCAGAGGCACTTCCTAGATCAGAGATCCCCAAACTACAGCCTGTGGGCCAAATCCAGCCTGTGTTTGTAAAGCTTTGTTGGAACACAGCATGTTTATGTGTTTATGAATTGTCAGTGGCTGCATTTGCACTATGTAGTGGTTAATATTGAGTGTGAATTTGATTGGATTGAAGGATGCGAAGTATTGTTCCTGCGTGTGTCTGTGAGGGTGTTGCCAAAGGAGATTAACATTTGAGTCAGTGGACTGGGAGAGGCAGACCCACCCTCAATTTTGGGTGGGCACCATCTAATCAGCTGCTGGCATGACCAGAATAAAAAGCAGACAGAAGAACACGGAAAGACTAGACTGGCTGAGTCTTCTGGCCTCCATCTTTCTCCCGTGCTGGTTGCTTCCTGCCCTCGAACATCGGACTCCAAGTTCTTTGGCTTTGGGACTCTTGGACCTTTGACCACAGACTGAAGCCTGCACTGTCGGCTTCCCTACTTTTGAGGTGTTGGGACTCATACTGGCTTCCTTGCTCCTCAGCTTGCAGACGGCCTATTGTGGAACCTCACGCTTTGTGATCGTGTGAGTCAATACTCCTTAATAAACTCCCTTTATATATACATCTATCCTGTTAGTTCTGTCCCTCTAGAGAACCCTTACTAATACACACCACAATGACAGAGTTGAGTAGTTGTGGCGGAGAACATATGGCCTGCAAAGCCTCAAGTATTTACTATCTGACCCCTTACAGAAAAAGCAGAAAAAGTCTCATTGTTCATATCAAGTTGAGAACTGAAAGTGTGACTTGATTGACAATGCTGGGGAGATACTTGACTAAGACAAAGCTGTCTTTTTCTCCAGAATGAGAAAAATATGAGAGTTGAGGGGTAAAAGGTAAGAGCTGGTACAGAGGGAGACACTCATGGAAAGAAAGGCAGGGCGAGTTTCTGATGGGGGTGGGGCAGAATGCAGTCGAGCATGCAGATTAGAGCTAGTAGCAAGGATGGGGGTGGGTGGAGGTTGAGTGAGGATGAAGGTAACTGTTCAGGTGAAAAGAGGGGAGTTGACAGACTCCTGGTTGGGTGAGAATCTCCCACAATGCCTAGCACATAACCTAACATAAGGTAGGCACCAGTCAATGTTTTTGAATTGAAAAAGGTGATTGAAATAAGCTGTGGTTTCCCATTGAGCACTTTGCTTTCAAACTCCAGGACTGTGTACTTTTGCACAAGCCCTGTGGGACAGGAAGGGGCTGGCCTGCGTTGTCTTATTCTTATTCTCACTTCACAGCTGGGAAATGGTGGCCAAGGGAGGATAAGTAACTATCCCTGGGTCACCAAGCCAAGAGGCCGTTTGCAGCTGGGGCTAGAACCCAGGACTCTCCGCCCAAGACCTTTCTCCGGGAAGGCTGCATGAGAACCGCTGAGACTGGGCTTGGGGGATTAGGGAAGGATTTCCCTCCAGGAGGGCTTGCTGTTAGTTTATGTTGGCTGCAGGGGAACTCCAGTTATCTTTGTCAACAAATCAAAACACAAATTTGAGGTTTTTAGAGGAGGCCTCTGATTTTGCGATACCTGTGCCCAAAAGCGAGGATTGCATTTCTGTACCAGACTGAGCTCTTGTTGGAATGTGAGGTGAAGTGGGAGCCAGAAGGGGAGAGGGTGGGAATTTTGGCCAAATGTCTGAGCCTCAGCAGGGGGTGGGGGTGGGGCAGGAGGGCAGGAGGACCAGAGTGGACAGAAGAAGAAGATGCCAGAGGCAGTCTCTGTGGCCTTTCTCGTTTCTAGGGGCTTGCCCTTCTCCCTGCTCCATTCTCCCAAACATCCTCTTTCTTCACTGTTTCCCCAGCTGCCTGAGCCCTGCTCCCCAGGGTCCCCCTGTGGCTTAGGCTCCTGTGCATGCTCTCACTGCCTTAATTCCTGTTCCCAGGCCCTGTGCAAACTTCTCCGGGCTGTGTTGCAGCCCCTCAGGAACATTTCCTAAAACATTCATTCATGCTGACTTTTGACAGAACCTTGGAAACCCCTTATCCCATGGGCAAGAGCAACCCAGATGTTCAGGGGAGTCAGGGTTCCCCAGAGTAACCTTTGACCAGCAGGGATCAGAAACTGAAAGCGTAGTGCTCCTACCTCCTGTCCTTTGGGTGGACAGTCTGGGAGATTTCTGCATGTGTGTCAGGGTCCTGGTGGAAGGGAGTCCCCTTCCCACAAGATCAACCTCAACACCAGGACACAAATTTATGTGGCTTTTCTTTCTTCCCAAACCCATCCTCCTTCTTCCCAAGTCCTGTTTCCTGGGATCCCCTCCAAAATAAACCACCTGCACCCAAGCTTGTTCAGGCTCTGCTTTTTTGGTTGAGTTGTATGCCTGTAAATCAGAACGTTTTTGTCTCTTTTCTTCTAATATTTATACCTCTTATTTTTTCTTATTTTATTCATTGCCTAGGACTTATTTTTGAAAAATATATCCCTGGAAGTGGGCATCTTGGTCTTGTTCCTGACTTTTATGTGACTAATTCTAATGTTTTACCTTCCAGTATGATGCTTGCTTCAGGTTTCTTGCAGAAACTTTTTTCTTTTTTAAATTAAGGAAGCATTTTCCTACTAGTAGCTTACCACAGTTTGCCAGTAGTTGTATGACAGTGTTTTAAGTCATGCAGGCATTGAATTTTACCAAATGTGTTTTCATTGCATCAGTCAACTATTGTCACCATAATATTTTGTAATGACCACTTCTGTACTAGTCCATTCTCACATTACTATAAAATAGTGGAGACTGGGTAATTTATCAAGAAAAGAGGCTTAATTGGTTCCTGGTTTCCACAGGCTGTACAGAAAGCATGGCAGGGTCTGCTAGGCTTCTGTGGAGGCCTCAGAGAACTTACAATCATGGTGGAAGGCTAAGTGGGAGTGAGTCACTTCACATGGCTGGAGCAGGAGGGAGAGCGAGGGGTAGGTACTACACACTTGAAAACAACCATATCTCATGAGAACTCTATCAGGAGAACAGCTATGGGGAACAGCATTAGAAACCACGCCCATGATCCAATCACCTCCCACCAGGCCCCACCTTCAACATTGGGGATTACAAATGGACATGATATTTGGGCAGGGACACAGATGCAAACCATATCGCCTACATTCAGGTTTGATACAATAATTATTTTTCTCACTCATACTTTTGTAGTGTGGCTAGGTTTGGCTAATCTAGCTTGATTCTAAGTTTAGGTTGAATCTAGGGCTGTTTCAAATGTCTCATCTTCCTTGGACCAGTTGTCAAGACGGGGAGTGATAGAAGTACAAGAGGGAACAAGTGGAAGCAAATGATATCCCATGAAGCCGAGGCTTGGAACTGGCACACTGACACTCTTAGTTCCAATTTCCACAGGCTAAAGCAAGTTCCGTGGCTAAGCCCAACAACAGTGAAATTGGGGGAGGTTACTCTGCTTCTGTTGGAAGAAACTCAAAGGATGTAGCAAAAAGGGTGGATGGGGTGAGAATGAAAAACTGGGAAGAATGCAACTGATCACATGCATCTACTGAGATATCTATAGATACTCTCTCCTACTCTTAGTATATTATGTAATTACATTAATAGATTTTCAACTGTTGAAATATCATTGCATGCCTGGAGTAATCCCTGCTTATCCGAATCCATTATTAATATTAAACGGCTGGTTTTAATTTTCTAAAATGGTTCCTGTGATTAATAGGCTTCCACTGGTGATAGTGGGTTAAGGCAGATTGGATTCATTTCTGTGTGGAATGTGCCAAAGTTTGTTTCATGAGAGTGGGCCTCTCCCCTTCCTCTGAGGAGTCAGTAGCCACCTGGGCCTTTGTGTTTCTCTGACTCTCATGTGCAATTTCCTGCTTTGGTTCAGGTGTAGTTGCCTTTTCCTGGTACTTGGCACAGACAGGGGAAAAGGAGGGTCCAAATGCTAAATGGTTCTGTCTACAGTCCCCTGATATGGGTTGAACTGTGTTCCCTCCATGATGGTTAATATTGAGTGTCAACTTGATTGGATTGAAGGATGCAAAGTATTGTTTCTGGGTGTGTTTGCGAGGGTGTTTCCAAAGGAGATTAACGTTTGAGTCAGTGGACTGGAAGAGGCAGACCCACTCTCACTCAGTGTAGGTGGGCACCATGTAATCAATCACCAGCATGGCTAGAATAAAGCAAGCAGAAGAGGTGAGAAAAATGGACTTACTGAGTCTTCCAGCCTTCATCCTTCTCCTGTGTTGGATACTTCCTGCCCTCGAACATCAGACTCCAACTTCTTCAGCTTTTGGACTCTGGGACTTATGCCAGTGGTTTGCCAGGGCCTCTTGGGCCTTCGGCCACAGACTGAAGCCTGCACTGTTGGCTTCCCTACTTTTGAGGTTTTAGGACCCAAACTGGCTTCCTTGCTCCTCAGCTTGCAGATGGCCTATTGTGGGACTTTACCTTGTGATCGTGTGAGTCAATTCTCTTAATAAACTCCCCTTCATATATACCTCTACCCTAGCAGTCCTGTTCCACTAGAGAACCCTGACTAATACACTCTCTAATTCATATGTTGAAGTCCTAACCTTCAGTACCTTGGAATATCACTTGATTTGGAAATAGGGTCTTTGCAGATACAATCAAATTAAGACGAGGTCATTAGGGTTGGCCCTAATGCAATATGTCTGATGTCCTTATAGAAAGGGGAAATTTGGACACAGATACACACATGGAGAATGTCAAGTAAAGATAAAGATGTGGGCGATGCTTTTACAAGCCAAGGAAGGCCAAAAGTTGCTGGCAAAACACCAGAAGCCAGGGGAGAAACATGGAACAGATTCTTCCTCACAGCCCTCAGATGGAACCAACCCTGCTGATACTTTGATCTTGAACCTCTAGCCCCCAGAACTGAGAGATGAAAAATTTCTGTGGTTTAAGCCCCCCAGGTTATGGTACGTTGTTACAGCAGCACTAGCAAACAAATTCTACTTCCCCGCCAAATACGACCTGTCCCCCAAATACGACCTGTCCCCCAAATATGACCTGTCCCCCAAATACGACCTGTCCCCCAAATATGGCCTGTCCCCAAATGTGACCTGCCCCCAAATATGACCTGTGCCCCAATAACTGGCAAATTCTTCTGGACCCTCAGAACCCTCACTCACTCCTTTTGTCTGTTAATCTCAGCCTGGCGGTCCCTAGAACTTCTACTTCTCTAGCAGTTTTTCCCCTGCTTGTGTTTTTGATATTTCTTCCCATCTTTTTTTCTTTGTAGATTCGATACCATTATCAACTTTCTAGTCAATGTTTTATGCAAATGATGTCAGTCTCCTTTTCCAGAATACTATAGACTCATTTAACCTTGCATACATGGTCATTTTCTGCAGTTTGAGGCCATCTACTTCCCTGAATCAATTTTGGCGCAGATATTATAAACTCCATTTTACGTATGAAAACAATGATGCCAGATAGGGTAAGTTACTTGTCTCTGATCATGCAGTCATGGGACAGGAGACACCTCAATTCTTAAAATTTTTTTCTATAAATTTATGAGGATACAGTGCAATTTTGTTGCAGGCATAGATTGCATAGTGGTCAAGTCAGGGCTCTTAGGGTATCCATCATCTGAATAACACCCATTAGGTAATTTCTCAATATCTCTTCCCTTAACCCCTCACCCTTCCAAGTCTCCATTTTCTATCATTCCACTCTGTCCATGCATACACATTTGTTTTTTAGTACTCACTTATGAGTCAGAACATGTGATATGTGTCTTTCTGGTTCTGGCTTATTTTACTTAAGATAATGACATCCAGTTTTCATCCATGTTGCTGGAAAATATATAATTTCATTTTTTTTTTTAATTTTTGAGACAGGGTCTTGTTCTGTCACCCAGCATGGAATGCAGTGTTGTGACTTTGACTCACTGCAGCCTCAACCCCCTGGGCTCAATTGATCCTCCCACCTCAGCCTCTCAAGTAGCTGGGACTACAGGTGCATACCACCACACCTGGCTAATTTTGTAGAGATGAGGTCTCACTATGTTTCCCAGGCTGGTCTTGAACTCTTGGGTTCAAGTGTTCCTCCCATCTCAGCCTCCCAGAGTGCTGGGATTACAGTGTGAGCCACTCTGCCTGGTCAATTTCAGTCTGTTTTTATGGCTGAATAGTATTGCATTGTGTATATATACCACATTATCTTTATTCAATCATCCGTTGATAGACACTTAGGTCAGACACCTGAATTCTTAAGACAATGTGTGTTTCACTGCAGGAGTGGCAGGAAGATTTTGTCTGGCATGATATTCTAGCAGATGAGCAGAGTCTGCTTAAAGCATTGTATTGAGAAGGGTTCTGAGGCCTCATCCAAGGTCAGTGCTGTGATCAATTAGAGATGTCTGCCATAGGCAAGGGAGGGAGAAGTGGCAGGGGTCTACTTGGTCTACACTAGGTTTTGCTATTATTCCTCAGAATTTTGGCTCATGCTCTTGAGATGTCATGGTGCTTGCAGACTATGTGGAAGGAGTCTGTGGGAATAAGATCAGTCACTGTGGCTGGCTGTGCTTTAATAATTAGCTTTCTTTTAGGCCACTCAAGATTTGTATTTTAACATAAACTTACAAGTAGTGAGAGAACTTAGTCCTCACCTATCTGTAAGTCCTCACCTATCTATAATCCCTCCCCATCTTCTTCGCTTCTTTCTGGTTTTTCCAACAGATTTTCAGGCAACACCATAGCAGACCAATACTGTCTACTGGGTGGGATTTGGGGCCATAAAACTGTCTACTGGGTGCGATTTGGGGCCATAACACTTTTAATTGGCTTGAAGATCTCTTGAGGGATGGGAAGAAGGATGGGTTTCAAAGTGAGACTACTCAGGGCTCAAATCCCAGCCTTGCCAATGACTTGCTGGGTGAACTTGAACTGCTATCTTTGATCTCAGTTGTTTTCTATACATGGGGGTAACCATTCTTATTTGTAGACTTGCAGTGATAACTAAACAACATGATGGGGACAAAGAACATGAGGCAAGGTATTCATTCATTTGTGCATTCATTCATTCATTCAGAACAGTTTGCGGAGGGTCTGCTATGTGTTAGGCTCTGGCAGTCCAAAGGTAAATAACACATGACTTCCCATGATGTTCTCAAAGCCTGGTGGGGGATACAAACACCCCACCACAAATTCTTTTTTTTTTTTTTTGAGACGGAGTCTCACTCTGTTGCCCAGGCTGGAGTGCAGTGGCATGATCTCGGCTCACTGCAATCTCTGCCACCCGGATTCACACCATTCTCCTGCCTCAGCCTCCCGAGTAGCTGGGACTACAGGCGCCCGCCTCCATGCCCGGCTAATTTTTTGTATTTTTAGTGGAGATGGGGTTTCACTGTGTTAGCCAGGATGGTCTTGATCTCCTGACCTCATGATCTGCCTGCCTCGGCCTCCCAAAGTGCTGGGATTACAGGCGTGAGCCACTGCACCCGGCCCACCCCACCACAAATTCTAAGAGTCATGTGTCAAGGTCTTGGGCAAAGGGGTGCACATGATGCTTCCCCACATGGGGAAACGGGTGGTCATGGGGAACTTCCCTAAAGAGAAATCTCCAAAGCTAAAATCTGAAAGACAAAGGAGATGCTTTCAGGAGGTGACAGGAGAGGAGTAGTCAGCAAAGCTGCAACAGGAGTTTTCTTTTCACTATGTAGCAATGGTGTCTTATGGGCAATGCTAATCTTCTGCTCTGCATAATTTCTGGGGCCTTAGAATTTCAGGCATCCCTGAGGGATCCTCTGAGACATAACCCTTCTCTTAAGGAATGATGTTATCCTCAAGATGCGATAAAGCAACAGCATATTAACAGTTGACAGAACTACTCCTTCCTCAGCCCCAGGACTCTGGGTGGTTGGTCCCGTGGGGGCTGTTTCTGGGGAAGGAGGAGGCAGGAAGAGCAGGGGGCAGAGCCCAGCTCAGGGAAGATGGAAAGGCACAGCGTGGTTCTCCTTGAAGAAGTCTGTGGTTACCCATTTATATTTAGCCAGTAAAATGAAATGTGCCTGCGGAGGCTGGCTGTAAATTGTTATTTATTGCTTTGTGAGAAAACTCCCACATGGGGTTCTCTGGCAAGGGAAGCTTTGCAAAATATTTTTGGCAGAAGCAAGGTATGGCTTTGATTTCCACTTTGCCTCTACTGTTTGTCAATGTGTCACTGTTGAGAGGGAAAACAAAATCGGAGCATACATTTTTGGCCAAGTATGTTTATTAGTTAGCATATATTTATTGAGCAACCACTGTATGCTAGGTGCTGGGGATATAGCGGTAATCAAGGCAGATGTGGTTCCTGTCCTTACAGATGAGATAAGACAGATGATAAACAATTTTAATAACATTTGGGGGTAAGGGCCCAAGAATCATCCACTCTCTCATTTGGGCTCTCAAGATGGGGGGCAATGAAACAAATGAAATCCAAAGTATTCACATTGTCAATGGCTAGGAAAGACCCAATAGGCCACCAAATTCAGAACTCGCTGGTATCAGGCAAATTAAAGAAGTTGGATGAAATTTGAGGTCAAAGTGGAGCATTCTCTCTTCCCAAATCTAGACCTTGGAACTTACCTAGAAAGAGAAAAAGAAAGAAACAAGTACTGTTACCCAGCCAGCCTCAGTCCTGTTGCCAACAAACTAGAGAGAGAAAGACTGTGAAAGACAGGCCTGTTCCTTACAATGACTCTGCCCTCTTTTAACAAAGTGTGTCTTCAATAACATTCTAAACATCCTAAACTTTTATTGGATGTTGCTTGTAGAAATGGTTCTCTACTACACCCTTTGCAATGTAACTTGGCACTTCATCCTTCAAGACATACAATCTCTTTTCCTTGCCCTTGAATCTGGGCTGGCCTGGATTGCTTTGGCTAATTGTATGCAGTGAAAAGGATGGCATGCCAGGCCCAGCCTAAGCCTCAAGAAGCGTTATGAGCCTGCAGTCTCACTATTGGAAGCTTGCCGCCACCCTGTGAACAAGCCAGGACAGACAGCTGGAGAATGAGAGAACAGAGAATGGGGCCAGGCCCCAGGCAGGTGAGAAAGCCCAGCCAAGATCAGCAAAGCCATTCCCAGCCCACAGTTGATGGCAAAGGCGTGATCAGCTGACCTAGCTCAGATCAGCAGAACCCAGCTAGCTCAAAGAGTGGTAAGCAGTAATAAATGGTTGTTTTAAGCTACTAAGATTTTGTTTTGAAGACTCTATTTTTTTAGAGCAGTTTTAGGTTCAAAGCAAAATTAAGAAGAAGGTACAGAGATTTCCCCTATGTCTCCTGCCCCTCCCCCATTATCCACATGGCTTCCTCCATTATCCACATCCCCTACCAGAGTGGTACGTTTGTTACAATAGATAAACCTACATCGATACATCATGATCACCCAAAGTCCATGGTTCACGTTCGGGTTCACTCTTGGTGTTGTACACTCTGCGGGTTTGGACAAATGTATAATGAGATGCATTCATCATTATAGTATCATGCAGAGTATTTTCACTGTCCTCTATATCCTGAGTTTGTCGGTTTGGAAGCTGAATTTACCCAGAGCTTAACATCACAGAAAGCAAGTCACAGTTTGTGAGTATATGGACAATGATCTTAGCTCCAATTCTGGCCACAGCATCTTATCAACATCAGCACTCAAAGTTACCAATGTCCATATGAGGGCCACCACATCTGATAAGAATCAGCAGCATAGGGCTGCCTAATCCATACAACCTACAGGCAAATGGTTGAGGTAACAGGGCCAGCATATACATGAATCAGTTCTAGAACCAACAACTTTGGGTTCACTGATTTTCATAGAGCAAGGGTAGGGACAGAAACATCCCTAGGGGAACCAATCCCAGAGAGAAAGCTTCCCACTAGATTAGTATAAACCTGGAGGTTTCATAGTTCCGTGGCACTTGCTTCCACTTCAGTGGTGACTGCTATCCCTCTGCTCTCTGAACATGTGAAAGTCGAGTCGTGGGCTGCAGATTCTGGACTTCACTCCAATGAGAGTCCTGGGAAGAATTCAGTCTATGATACCTAGGTTGCTGCCAGGAAGTGATCGAGCGTCCACACTCTCAAGGTAACTATTGGATCATCACAGAGGCTAAAGTACAGTGGCTTCCTAACCCTACCCCAAAGAAATGTGTTGGGGAGGGAGGTACGGTTGGGGGCGGGGATGGGATGGATATTGATAAGCATGTTTAGCCTAGACAGATTACACAATTTTGTACTGTGTAATCCTCTTATGTAGAGTAATTCCATAATGAATGCAAGTTGTTTAAAAAGGCTTCTGCTTGTCAGTTTTCAATTATGGTCAAAGCCAGGAAGGCTGAAAGCCAAGCTGTTTCACTGGAAATCTTCAAATGCCCATAGCTTTGACACAAAACAAATGTCTGGAGCCTCTAGGGTACATTGATTGACTAATCCCAAACTCCACAGCTAATTAGGAAAAAAGATAATGACACTGTTGTTGTAAATCAGGCCAGTCTCTCTGGTCACAAGGGCTCATCTATTCTTACTCTGACAGTTCAGGTCCTTTCTTTTGGTTCCTGCTTCTCCCCTGTGCCCTGTGCTGCTGGAGGGGCTTGTCAGCCTAAGGGTGGAAACATAATTTCAAGCTGGCTAATCAGAACATTTACCATGTAACCCAGCCAATCAGACCTTTTCTGGGGTTGATATAGATTGTGGGAGACAAAGGGCCTGTCACTTCTCTGAGATGCTCTGTAAATTACAACCTCCAAAGGAGCTCCTAGACTCATCTTTGCCAGAAAGAGTGCATGAAAAGAAATTCACCCCAAAGAGAAACAGGGCAGAGAGATGGGGAGAAAGGAGCAGATACTGGAATCTCCTTGAAACCTGGATCTAGCTAGACTGGAATTCAGACACACCTCTGGACTTTTGAGTTCCACGAATTGATAAGTTGCATTTTCCTTGATGTGGCTTTAGTTGGGTTCCCCTCCCTTATAAATGACCATGCATAGAGGATAGAGAAAAGCCAAGACCTTTGGTATCTTTGTGAAGAAAGGCCAGAACTCCCCAATCATCAGGGCCCCGTAGGAAAATAAGTTTTGGAGGAATAGCTATGGGAGCCAGCAAAGGGTACTACTAAAATGCAAACCTCGGCTGCTGTCAGTGCCTGAAGTCTCTGTCAGAAGAGCTTGGCCTTGGAGGCAGCATCATTTTTTTGTTAAACTATCAAAGGCTCTGGAAGAGGTAGTACAAAAGTGAAGGAGAGGCATCCTTGAGAAAAAATGTTACCATGGTGAAGGAAAATGGTTTTCTTTCACCATGTTAGCATGAAGTAACTCCTAGCAGACTGTGGCTCCTATGGCATCATTCTAACTCCTGGGAAAAATACCCTTGACATCATGATCCCAACATTCAGTCTGAATGAGTGAGTCTTTTGAAGGCATTTCCAGGGTATTGGCAGGCTATTGGGGTGTCTTGTGGGTGCCCCTTAAGTAATATTGCATTTGTGGCATCTACTCCACTTACACCAAGGGCTGGTCCTTGCCTGTTGATGGTCATTCCAGGTGCAACCATCCAGATCAGAGCTGCTAATTGAGGAACACCTTTCTTCTCTCCCTCAAGGGCAATTGTGTGACTTTTACTTGAGTGAAATCTTCTGTTGGGGTCCAATTGAACCTGCAGATTGTTCTTGACTGACTCTTGACTATTAAGAGACTATACTACGTGGGAAAGCACACCATTTAGAAGCAGGGAATAACTTTCTGGAGGAATGTCACAAAAGACCCTCTCTACCTCCCCAGGAGCAAATCCTTTGCCTACGGTTCTTTTTCATTCTACACTTCTCCCGTGCAATGAGACCATAATTAAAATACTGTGAGAAAGAATTAGAAATACTGCTTCTGAACTTTAATTATAAACTCCATACTCAGGTTCTTTGGGGCTTACACAGGCAGTCCACAGTCTTATTTGTTCTCTAGAACTTGGAATCCATTTCTCCACTAAATCATTGTTGGCAACATGCCCAGCTCAGGCCAGTCCATTATGGCTCATGTTAGCCATGGTTACCTGAGTTATAGTGTTAACAGTCCTCAACCAGGATTATCTGGTTGCAAGCAACAGAAAACAATTGTGACAAAAGTTAGCAAGAAAAAGAAGTATGTTGGGAAGACACTGGGTAGTGTGTCAGTTAGGGTTCAATGAGGGGAGAAAGTTGTAATGATTATTATGGAATAAGAGATGTAGTAGGAATCTGACCTCACAAAGTTGGAGGAGGAGCTAAGGAAGAGAGGTCCAGCAAGAGGAGTAAGAGATTCAGAGAAAAGTCATTAACCAGGCCTTTTGAAGCACTGATGTGGGTGGACACGTTGAAGCTTACAGGATCATCAGGGAGCCAGTTACAGCTAGTGCTGGAGGGGAACCATGAAGAGGAGCTGGGGAAGAAGTCTACGGAGGATTACTGCCACTAACTAGTCACAAAGTCAGTGACTTTGTCTGGAGGTGGACTTGCTGTTGGTCTACAGACCTGGCAGTCAGGGGAAACCTAACCTAAGCAGAGTAGAGAGATGAGCCTGAACCTACTGGCAGTTCAGCACGTATCTCTTGCTGCTGTTACCAGAAAGGAACTGCGGAAAATAACGGATGCTGAGTCACTTCCACTTTTCAGATCTAGTGCGAATTCTTTTTAATCCATTTTAACTTGAAAACATATAGGCAAGGTTGCAGAATCAGAGGAAAAACTATGTGGCCAAGCCCATGACAGATGGATCTCAGTAGCAGGAACTTGGGGTTAGCTCCAGGCACGATTCAGTTCCAGCCACTTTCTGTCATGTGTGTCAGATTCCACTTTCAAATTCCATGTTCCTGGGAGGGTGGCTGCAGTCAATCTAGCCTGAGTGGAACCAACTCTTTGGTCAGAGCAGAGTTCTGTGATTTGCAGCCCACTGGAACTCTCTGGGAGGGGGAGAGGGGCTCCCTCAAAGAATATACACTTGTTGGATCAAAAGAGGGGGAGTCCATTCTTAGCTCTTTCCGCCATTGTTTCAGAGAGAGAAAACTCACTGGCATTTCCAGTTTTCTTATAATTCAGCTCCTGCAATGAAGACACTTAGGATTTCTCTACCCTTCTTCTGAAGCCAAAGCCATAGTGTATCACTGGATGGCAGATTTTTTTTTTTTTTTCTTGCTCTGTCACCCAGGCTGGAGTGCAATGGTGCAATCTCAGCTCACTGCAACCTCTGCCTCCTGGGTTCAAACAATTCTTCTGTCTCAGCCTCCCAAGTAGCTGGGATTACAGGCATGCACCACCACACCCAGATAATTTTTGTATTTTAGTAGAGACAGGGTTTTGCCGTGTTGGCCAGGCTGGTCTCGAACTCCTGACCTCAGGTGATCTGTCCGCCTTGGCCTCCCAAAGTGCTGGGATTACAGGCGTGAGCCACTGCACCCGGCCTGGATGGCAGATTGAGGAATTAAAATGATTTTGATAGGCCAGACAAATGGACAAAATTGAATGGAGGTAATTATATGCTACAGAAATCAACTGTGCAAAATAGTTCACGTGGAAAATATCTCAGGAGGTTTGGCGTTGGGAGGGTCAATTGAGTCAACAGGAGAATGAGGCCTTTAGAAGTTTAATGCCTTTCAGAGCCCTGTTATGAAAAGCTGGTATCCAGAACCAGACTGTAGGCGACTCCCTTGCAGTGCATGAGTCAGGCAGGGCCCCTGGCAGAGGGGCAGGATTTGGGTTTCTATTGGGCCTGGAGCTAGGAGCCAGCCTTGCCATAGGACTAGGACCATGGGCTGGATATTCCAGTACCCTTGTTTGTTTCTTGACTGCAAGACAACTGGCTGGACCTGTATTGCTCTGATGTTCTGTGATTCTGTGAGCCCTTGGTGTTCACCTCTAGGGCCGCATGGTTGAGAAGGGGAATCAAAACAGGGAAACCAATAAGGAGAGAGAACTAGAAAATGTGTCCCATATTTAGGAACTGGGGCAGGGAGGGCTTGGGTAGGGCCAACACTCTAAAACACGAAAGGATTTCCTTATGGACTAAAGAGAACACTTATTCTAATTCTTGCACAAGTGGACATGGGTTTTCAGTTTAACATATCGAAGAATGTCCTAAGAGGTGGCCCTCATTGTGAAGTTGTAAGATCTTCGTCTCTGGAGGCTTTCAAACAAAGGCTCAGTGAACCCCCCCCTCAGGAATGCCCTTGGAGGGGCTCATATCAGGTGACCTCAGATATACATCTTTCTCAGGAGGTCATTCAGCCCTGAATATGTCAGCTAATGACAAATGGCCCAGACTGCATAGGCATTGTGAAGTATCCTGAAGATATGGAAAACAAGGTTCCTGTGCCTTGGGAAGTCAATGAGGGGAACACATGCACCCCCTTTTTATTTGACAAGAGTTTTCTGTCCTGACTGACAGCCACTTTCCAGGGCAGGAACTCTGCCTCGCCACTGCTCAGGCCTGGGACACTATAGTCCTTTACTCAGTTCATTATTTTGTTGTTTGAAGGAGTTTCCTAGAAATATACTTCCTCTTTCCCAGCTCTCTGGTCAATATGAGAACATGATGACTTCTTAGAAACAAGAAGACATTCTGCCTTTTCTCTGGCCTGCCCACAGTTTTGATTTTTTGAAAGAAGGCTTAAAATATTTTTGAAGATATATATAGAGCCCAGTTTTTCTGGAAGAAGCCACTGGTAGTAGCAAGCTTCCCACAAGAAATGCTCCCTGACCTTAGTTGTTTTGTTGATAGGTCTCAGCTGGGCCACCATCTCCCTGTCAAGTGAAAGTTGCTGATGAGCTGCAGCATTCCAGAATGGAATGTGGTGCTGTCTGCTTCCGCCTGCCCCCTTTTTCAATTGTCTGGAATCAAACATGTGAGATTCTAGCGAAGGAAGGGCAGAAGGAGGAGGAGAGAGAGAGAGAGAGTGCAAGGCGAGTCCATTAAAGAGATGGTCCCAATCATCTAGTTGTAAGCAATTTCCAGCTCCCCTAATCAGGGGCTCTTCAAAGTGTGGTCCATGGACCAGCAATCCTCCTTGACAAATCTGTTAGAGATGCAAATCATAGGCCTTACTCCACTCCTGCAGAATCACAGGAGATCTGTAATTTTTGTGTTCAAAAGCCCTCCAGGTGATTTTTGTGTATGCTTAAGGTTGAGAAGCACTGGAAAACCACACTTTGGAAGTTAAGTATTTTAAGCAGAATAGGTGGCTGGTGATTATACAGAGAATTTAGGGGAGCAAATAAATATGCCCTCCCATCCCAAGAGAAGTCACCCACTCCCCTGGCATCTGCTATCTATGCCTAAAATCCCTCCATTAGAGCAAAGCTTTGGGTTGTATTGGGTTCAGCAAATGATATCCCAAAGTGAAGGCTTCAAACGCAGCCTCAAAAGCAAAGTTTCTTTCTGATCTTCTGCCCTCATGTCGCTCACCCCTCATTCTCCAACACCCTCACCCCTCAAGGCAAGACACAGAAACTAGACCTTCTCCTCCCCAAGGCAGGTCATAGGACTTGAATAGATATTTCTTAAAAGAAGACATACAAAAGGTCAACAGGTTTGTGATTATTAATTTACATCATTAATCACTAGAGTAATGCAAATTAAAATCACAGTGAGATATCACCTCATACTTGTTAGAATGTGAGGTCTGTTATCAACAAGATGAAAGATAAAAGTATTGGTAATGATGTGGAGAAAAGGGAACCCTTGCACACTCTTGGTGGGAATAAAAATTAGTATGGCCATTATGAAGAACAGTACGGTGATTCCTCAAAAAAAAAAAAAACCTAAAAATAGAATTACCATAGAATCCAGCAATCCCAAATCTGGATATAGATCCAAAAGAAATGAAATCAGTATGTCAAAGGGATATCTGCGCTGCTATGTTCACTGCAGCCTCAAAGCCCATGTCCACCCATGTAAGAATTAAAATAAATGTTCTCTTCAGTCCATAAGGAAATTCTTTCATGTTTTAGAGTGCTGGCTCTCCCCAAGCCTTACCTTCCCCAGTTCTTAAATATGGGACACATTTTCTAGTAGCCAGGATATGGAATCAACCTAAGTGTCCAGCAGTGGATAAGTGGATAAAAATATGGTATACGTTTACAGTGAAATACTATTCTCCCTTTATAAAGAAGGAAATTCTGTCATTTGCAACAACACAGATGAACCTGAAGGACATTATGCTAAGTGAAAGAAGCCAGGCACAGAAGACAAATATCACATGATCTTACTTATATGTGGACCCTATACAAAGTTGGACCTACAGAAGTAAAGAGAAGAATGGTGATTAGCAGAGGCTGAAGTGTGTATGGGGAAATGGAAGACATTAGTCAAAGGTACAAAGTTTCAGTTGGACAGGAGAAAGAAGTTTCAAGACCTGTTGCATAGCATGGTGACTGTATTAACAATAATGTATTGTACATTTCAGAGTTGCTAAAGGAATAGATGTTAAACATTCTCACTAGATAAAATGATAAGTATCTGAGGTGATGGATATGTTAATTAGCTTGATATACTCATTCCACCATGTATATATCAAGACATTACATCATATCCCATAAATATATATAATTATTTGTCAATTAAAAATACATTTTTAAAGTGCGAAAAAAAAAAAAAAAACACAACAACCCAGAATCCCTTTTCCCCAAAGCCAGCCATAAAACCTGAAAATATTACTTTAACCTTTCCACACCTTTCTGTGTAAGAACTGGCCATAAAGAAATTCTCTGATATGCCTTGTTTGATTGTAGGTCATAAGACCCTCATTCCAGAGAGGGTCCTGCCCCATCCCCAGGAGGAAAGAATGCTATGCAGAGAGGCCAGTAAGAATGTGAACAGGCAGGCCTCGCTGGCTTTTCCCACTCAGTCTGGAAGCATTAGACTATACCCTTTTTGTTCAATCTACACAGCTGGCCTGTCCATTCTTCATCGAACCTAAGCATAAAAATGAAGTTTCCCCTGTATCTCCGGGTCTTTATTCTGAAGGTTCTTGTATCATGTAAAATTACGATCAAAGAAATTTGTTATGCTTTTCTCTTGTTAACCTGTCTTTGTGACAGGGGTGTTGGCTGTGACCCTTATGATGGGGAGGAAAGGGATCATGCCCTTTCTGCCCTTACAGTTGTCATTCTGTCTCTGATAAAATGCAACCATTATAACTATCTCAGTATGCCGTCTACCTCCAACCTTTTCTTCCCCCTTTCCCTCTTTCCCTCTTTCCTTTTGAAGAGAGTGCTCAAAAGATATAATGAAAACAGCAGAGGTTCCAGAAACAGGGGTGGGTGTAACCATGGTGGAGGTGGGGGCTATTTTAGGACTTGAAATGCTCAAATCCCAAAGTACTAGCCCTAAGTGACAACTGATGTTGGCTTACTGGTCACATATCAGGGCGTAGGACTGACCCATTGTCTTACACCTGGCTCTGCCATATAGTTCCAGCATCTGTCTGGACTGCAGAGGTGCTGGAATCTGTGACTCTGCATTCATTGTTAAAGTTGTGTATTTTTTAACAGTCATAAAATTAGCTTTTAACAGCTCATTGTGTCTTCTTGTAAGTAAGGAGAAAGTTACTCCTTTATACTTAGGTTGCCCTAAATGTTTTAGGAGTGTGCTGGGAAACACACAAGTGTCTTGTGTGCCTAATGATTTAAAAATTAAACTATCATGGCCGGGCACAGTGGCTCATGCCTGTAATCCCAGCACTTTGGGAGGCTGAAGTGGGTGGATCACGAGGTCAGGAGTTCGAGATCAGCCTGGCCAAGATGGTGAAACCCCATCTCTACTAAAAATAAAAAAAAATTATCCTGGCATGGTGGCGGGCGCCTGTAATCCCAGTTACTCAGGAGGTTGAGGCAGGAGAATCGCTTGAACCCGGGAGGTGGAGGTTGCAGTGAGTCGAGATCGCGCCACTGCACTCCAGCCTGGGTGACAGAGTGAGACTCTGTGTCAAAATAAATAAATAAATAAAAACTAAAAAATAAATAAAATAAAACTACCCTGGAGATTGGGAACTCACTCCCCACAGCCTCCTGGAGCCAAGCTCCTTGGAGCTGCTCTTTGCAGCAGGGTGGGGCCTGTGAGCTGGGCTCTGAGATCAGCTCTCCTTGCCCACCTGCCACGGTCCAGGTGTAGCCATTGTCCCTAGGCCCCAATTAACACCCAGCATGACACTGGCACTCAATAATGATAATTTCTAGGGTTGTGATCATTTTTCCCTACATGGCAAAAACTGAATAGAAAATGACTGTCCTCCGAAGGAGAACTGAGAAGCTTTGTGTTTCAAGGGCTCTCTCTGAAGAAGATTGGGTTGTTTGTTACACTGAGGGAAGTACAAACTGTTTAAAAAGGTGTGAACTGAGCTGGTCTAAAATAATGCAGCTGGGTCAGGTGTTTCAAGCTCAAAACTGGGCACTGGAAATTAGGCCTTAAAGATTCTCTTCTTTTGGCCCACTCTCTGTGTTCCTGGCTAATGTCTCTGTGATTTCCCTTTGATCAAAATGACAATTATAAGGCAGTTTGGGAGATAATTCTGTAATGTTGCTACAAACCCACTTTAAGGCTTCGTTCAGAAACTTGCAGTCTAAACCGTGCTTTAGCCTGTTCTGGGGTGAAATTGTTCAGGTTCTTTGAGAAAATAGTTTCTGGAAATATAGCATAGGAAGTGGTATGTGAAAGGCAGGCGTGCTAGAGTTTTGCCCAGGGCTGTCTCAGCTGTGGGTGGGTGGGAAGAGGAGGAAGACAGAAGTATGTGTCTACTTACGGATGTGTATTTAAGTCAAGTCATGACAGGAGGAAGCTTATGTTCTAACCCCTGATTTATTTGGAGGCAGCCACATAAAGCAGCCTTCATTGAATGGAGCAGTGGTTTCCAAGTGTCCTTAGGCTTGCTGGAGACCGGCAGCTTCTCTCCCAGAGGCAATACTGAGAATTCTGCCTCGTGAAAAGAAGCCCCCAAGACACACAGCCGCCTTGGGCAGTAGGAGGGTAGGAGAAACCTGAAGATCTGTTTCAGAAGCCGCTCAAATGGGTTATCAGGCTTGCCCCTGCATTCTCTGTTCTCAGTCATATTCGGAAAAGGCAGAAGGACCACTGGGCTATTGTTCCCAGTTCTCTGGGGTCATCCAAAACATTCCAAATTATGTGAGATGCCTTTAAGATGGCTTTCGAGTGCTGATTCCATCTTTTTCATCAACCTCCTGGGCTCAAGTGATCCTCCCACCTCAGCCTCCCAAGTAGCTGGGACTATAGGCATGTACCACCACACCTGGCTAACTTAAATTTTTTTTCTTTTTGTAGAGATAGGGTCTTACTATGTTGCCCAAGCTGGTCTCAAACTCTTGGGCTCAAGTGATCTTCCTGCCTCGGCCTCCCTGAGTGCTGGGATTACAGGCATGAGCCACGCCCAGCCCATCATCAACATTTATTTCTATTTGAAACTCAGTTTTGTCAATGGCTAAAAGAATTTCCTACTTCTTTTTTTTTTTTTTTTTTTTTTTGAAGACAGATTCTCACTCCGTCGCCCAGGCTGGAGTGCAGTGGCGCAATCTCGGCTCACTGCAACCTCTGCCTCCTGGGTTCAAGCGATTCTCCTGCCTCAGCCTCCTGAGTAGGTGGGACTCCAGGTGCATGCCACCATGCCTGGCTAATTTTTGTATTTTTAGTAAAGATGGGGTTTCACCATGTTGGTTAGGCTGGTCTCGAACTCCTGACCTCATGATCCGCTCACCCCGGCCTCCCAAAATGCTAGGATTACAGGCGTGAGCCACCACGCCCGCGCAAATTTCTTACTTCTTTAGGTCAAAACTAAAGAATTGATCTAAAGAAGTAGGAAATTACTTCTTAAAGCAATTCTTAAAGAACTACTGTGTAATTCACTACTCAATATATTACTGTAACTGACTTGTATTAAAGAAACAATTATATCCAAATAGTACAAAATGAGAAAATGTATAACTTCTTTTTCAAATAATTGAAATATTTTCATTTTTAAATATGAGTGTAGGTGCCAGTTGTCTTTCCTTGTGAAGGACTGTTCATGCTAAGGTTAGAGCCTTCCTAATTTTTTGTTTCTTTTATTAAATGATAGCAACAGGAAGTAACAGGCATTTTATCACCTTTTATCACCTAATCTCCCAAATGTCTTTTAAACTTTTACAAGTATGGAATTAAAAAGCAATGGAAAAATAGCCAGGCATGGTGGCTCACGCCTGTAATCTCAGCACTTTGGGAGGCCGAGGTGGGTGGATCACTTGAGGCCAGGAGTTTGAGACCAGCCTGACCAACATGGAAACCCCATCTCTACTAAAAATACAAAAATTAGCCGGACATGGTGGTGTGTGCCTGTAGTCCCAGCTACTTGGGAGGCTGAGGCAGGAGGAGGTTGCAGTGAGCCGAGATTGCGCCACTACACTCCAGCCTGGGTGACAGAACGAGACCCTGACTCAATTTGAAAAATAAGTAAATAATGAAAAAATAGAGGAGATAAAAGTGTCAGTAACAGAGGGATACAAAAGAATAGAAAGGCCTTGGAAAAAGCCAGAAAAAAGGCCTACACCACCACTTGTGAGCTCAAGAGTTTCAATGCCAAGAGTGATGGGGTTTTGTTCTGGAAGATCTAAAGGGAAAAGAGAATAAACAATTAGAAATTTTGTCATTATGAACAAATGAAAAATTTTACCTTACTTTTGGTTTTCTTTAAAATGTTGTTGTTTATACATATCCTATTTTAAAATATTTCTAAAGGTACCCATTTAAAGAGTACTTACTGTGACAGATATTAAGCTGAAAAGTGATCACTTTGGTATCTAGATAAAAGGTGTATGTTGCAGGGGACCCTCAGAATACTTGAATTAATTGTACTTGATAGCATTATGTGGTCTTCCAACTGGAGCATCCAACAGAATCCCTGGAGGGTTGTCAAAGCACAGATTCCGGGCCCTCACTTGCAGGTTGCTGATTCAGATTGCTGGGTCCGAGGTGGGCCCCAGAAACTGCTTATCTAACAAATTTGCAGATGACCTGATACTCTTGCCCTGCCTGGGAGCCACACTTTGAGGACCACTGCTTTAGGGAACTATTTCTAAAGGATGAGAAACTCACAAGTTCTGAATCTCTGCATAAAGCAATAAAGGGATGATGAATATAAAGAAAATTCATTGATTATTTTTGAAACCTGTGGGAATGCATATTCTGTCTCCAGCACTTTTTCC
Source organism: Hylobates moloch (assembly GCF_009828535.3). NCBI lineage: Eukaryota > Metazoa > Chordata > Mammalia > Primates > Hylobatidae > Hylobates > Hylobates moloch. The sequence goes on from NW_026652296.1 coordinate 33,878,901, forward strand.
TTACTTTTAGCTTCTTATATTTCCAGACCCTTCAATGTTTTTCAGGTGTTCGGTGTACAGCCTAGGCAGTGATCCTCAACTAGATTTAGACTTTGCACATTTATAAACACTCAGAATGTCACTCGTCATTTAACTTTTCTTATCATAGTTTTTTTGTGTGTGCAAAAGCCCTTACATTTTTTTTTTTTTTTTTTTTTTTTTTTTTGAGACAGGGTTTTGCTCTGTCACCCAGACTGGAGAGCAATGGCAAGATCATGGCTCACTGCAGCCTCAGCTACCCAGGCTCAGGTTATCTTTCCAACTTATCCTCTTTCCATTTATTTATTGATTTCAATAGGTTTTTGGGGAACAGGTGGCATTTGGTTACATGAATAAGTTCTTTAGTAGTAGTTTCTGAGATTTTTATCCTCCCACCTTGGTCTCTTGAGTAGCTGGGACCACAGGTGCGCACCACTGTGCCCACAAAAATATTCTCCCACCGTATTAGTTTTTCTAGGGCTGCTGTAATAAACTGGGTGGCTTAAACAATAGAATTTCATTCTTTCATAGTTCTAGAAGCTAGAAGTCAAGGTGTTGGTGGGGACTTGCTCTCTCTGAAGATTTTAGGGGAGACTCAGTTCCAAGCCCTCCTCTTGGGTTCTGATGTTGCGAGCAATCTTAGTGTTTTTTGCTCATAGATGCGTCACTTCAGTCTTTGCCTCTGGTGCCATGGGGTGCCCTCCTCATGTGTCTGTGTCTTTCTGTCTGTTTTTACTCTTATAAGGACACCTGTTCTATTGGGGTAGGGCTCATTCTAATCAAGTTAGTCCTCATTTTGGCTTAATTATATCTGCAAAGATCTTATTTCCAAATAAAGTCACATTCACAAGGACCGAGTCTTAGGAATTCAACATATCAGACAGAATTCAGTCAACACCACCTGCATTTTCTTCTATTAGTTTTGTCCTTTTTCCTTTCATTTTTACATCTGTCATCCAGCTAAATTTCACCCTTGTGTAAGGCATGGGTTTATTTTCTTTGTATAGTGGGACAGATTTCCTGGTACTATCTACTCAAGTGTTAACTGGATCAACAACATGGGCATCACTTGGGAACTTGCAAATTCTTGCATTCCACCCCATTCTTACCAAATTATCAATTCTCAGGATGGGGCCCAGCAACTGCATTTAACGCCCCATGTCCCTGCCCCTGCCCCTGCCCCCACCCTGCTAGGAAATTCTGGTTCACATGCAGTTTGAGAACCACTGCACTAAAGAATTCATTTTTCTCCACTGATTTGTGATGCTATCTTTATCACGTTTTAAGTTTCCATATATAGATGCATTTGGTTTTGAACATCATTTCTGATTTGTTGATTATTTTGTCTGGTCTTAGATCAGTACTTTGCAGTTATTGTTGTTGTTCTTAATACTAAATTTTAACCTGTCTTAATATTGGTAAAATAAGTCCTTTTGCTTTTCTTCTTTAAAATTGACTTAGGTTTTTGTGCGCTTTTATTTTTCTATATAAATTCAAGAATGATTTTATCAAGATCTTCAAAAAATCTCTGCAGGAATTAAAAAAAGTGACCAAACTTATAAATTATCTTTTTAATATTAAGTCTTCCAAATAATGAATATTACCTTCTCAGTTTTTAAAATATTATTTATGTTTTTAATAGTGTTACAATAATTTGTCCACAAAGATCTCATGTGCTCTTTTCATTAGGTTAAATCTTAGGTATAGCACAGTGTCTCTTGGTAGTTTCAATGGTATTGTGCTTTTGAAACGTGATTGTGGGACCTAGTTGGATTTTGCTGGTTTAGAGGAACTCACTGGTATTTGTAAGCTGAAACTTAGAAAGTTGTGTCCAGTAACTTTCCTGAGCTCTAGTTTGTTGAATCTTTTAGGTTTCCATATCATCTGTAAACAATGAAAATTTTGTCTTGTATCTTCCAATCCTTACACTTGTATTCCTTTTCCTTTATTATTGTGGAAGCCTGCAGCTCCAGTACTATGTTGAAAGCAGTAGTAACAGTAGCCATCCCTGTCTTTGCTTCATTCTAAAGGGAGTGCATCTAAATTTTCTCCATTAATTGTGATGTGGCTTTTTGGAAGATGTTCTTTATAAACTGAGCAAAGTTAACACATGCCAAATTTGAAATGATTACTCTGTTGTTTTCTTGCACCTAGCATTGCTACTGATATCAATCTGATAATTTTTCTTATGCGGATGGGCTGCCATTGCTCTCTAGAAGGTTTTATGTTACTCTCTTTGTCTCTGGGGTTTTAAAATTTGACAATAATGCTTCTAAGTGTTTTTTTTTATTATTATATCTTCTATTTTGCACTCTATGATCCCTTTCAACCTGAAAGGGATCTTTAATTCTGGGAACTTCTTGATCATTATTTTTTAACAACCACATTTCTTTATTTTTCTCTCTCTTTCTGGAACTCATTCTACACCTCTATGTGCTATATTTCTTACCTTTTTATGTGTATTTTTACATTGCTCCCCACTCCCCATGTGTTTTGACTTGTTCTTCATCCTGACCTTGGAGCACATTAATCCATTACACCATTGTTTTCATTCTGCTATTCAACCCATTATTGAGTTCTTTATTTCAGTTATATTTTTTTCATACTTGGTATTTCTACTGATTCTTCTTTTAGATTTATAGTTGCAGTACTTCTGCCTTGCTTTTTATGGGTTGTTTAGTTTGTATTCTCTTATAGAGGTAGCGGCAGTCCGCAGCTAGCATGGTATTTTTCCTTGTGGGCATATCATCCTCACTGTGGGTTCCTAACCTTGTCTGTACACCGAAATCACATGGGAGTTTTAAAAAGATACTGATACCTGGATCCCATCCTCATACATTTGATTTAATTGGTCTGAGTGTGACTTGGACATCCAGGTTTTTTTTTAAAAAAAATCTCTCCAGGTGATTCTCTTCTGCAGCTAAGATTAAGAAACACTTCAGCTTCCAGTATCAGCTAGTTTGGCTATTAAAGTGTTCATGGAGAAAGTGGCTGAAGTCCAAGCCCTGGGAGTGAAGTGAGAGGGAGTTAAGAGTGGGAACCTCCTTCAGAGTAGAGAGCCACTGGGGCTACTATCTATCCGAAAGGAGATTTTTCTGTTTGCCACCAACTCAGCTACCTCCCTCCATGTCATTCACAAGAACTTACCTTTTCCAAGAATGTCATGTGTAGATTGCAGTCATTCTACCTTTGGGGCATGGTGGAGTTTGGAAAAGAGGGTGAACAGGGCTGATAAAGGGTATCTTCCCAAAAAAATGACCCCTTCTATGTTTATGCTGGTTACAGTCTGTTCTCTCCTTCAGCCAGGCTTGAATGGTGCTATAATAATACTTCCTGGTACCCACACTGGGCTGTTTCTGACTTCATTTTTCTTCCTTATGGAAAATGGAGCAGATAATGGTTTATCTAGAACATTATGGGAAAAGGCAAGAACATAACTTTAAAAACTCCATTCTCAGCCTGTTTTCCCATCCATGGTGCCAGGCCCTTTTTGGCTTTCTTCTAATACCTGTGTCTCCTCAGTTAATAATTTCTCACTCCCCCCAGTTTCCTCTCATTTGTGGCAATTCCACCGTTGGTTTGGGGGAAGGATCCAGTCTCCCCAGCTACTCAGGCTGGAGGAAATTGTCCTGTGCTGTAAAGTACAGTAGAAAATTTTTATTCACTTGGAAAAACACGAAGTTGGATCTTTAACTCATATCATATGCAAAATTCAACTCCAGGTGAAAAAAGAACTTAACTGTCAAACCCAAAAATGTTTAACTGTTAGTAGAAAATCTAGCAAATATATTTAAGTCCTTGGTAAGGAAAGATTCTTAAATAAGATACAAAAAGAATCTATTGTAAAATTGATACATGTTATAATACTAAAAATAAGAATGTTTGCTCACTAAAAGATGTTTCAAGAAACTGCAAGCCAAGACACAAACTGGAAGCAGATATTTGCAGTGCACATTCTATGGTGAAGGACTGGTATCAAAAATATATAAAGAACTTCTGCAGATCAAGAAGAAGGGCATAAGTTCAACAGAAAAGTACAAAAGAGATAGGAACAGGCATGCATGGAGATGACTCAAATGAACCCAACAAGTGTATGACGAGTTTCTCAGCCTTATGATGACTATAGAAGAGCCACAAGGCCATTCTATAGTCAGGCATTATTTAATTGGTAATAATTACAAAGTCTGATGGTATAAAATATTGGAATGGATATAGCTCCACAGATGGTGGGAGTGTACATTAATGTAACCAATTTGGAATATACTTTGGCATAACCTTCAAAAGTTTAAAATTCACACACCCTGTGAACGAGCTACTCTACTCCAAGTCACTGCCAGTAGGAAACATTATGTCTGTGCAGAAGAAAGTACAAATAAGAATGTCTGTAACATTGTTCGTAGAAACAAGAGCCTAGAAACAACACAAATGCCCATAATTGGGAATTAGATGAATAAACTGGAGCATATTCATACAATGAAATATACAGCTGTCAACATAAAGGTAGTATGGCTACAATTTGATGAATCCTGGAAATGTTAAGTGAAAAAAGTTAACTCTCGAAAGATTACACAGAGTTTAGAAAGATAAAAGTACTAAATATATAGTTGTCAAAAACCTTTGCTCCGTGAAAACCCATGTAAAGAGGATTTAAAAAGAAGTTAGAGACTGGGAGAAAAATACTTGCAAATCACCTGTCCAACAAAGAACTAGTACAGCATTGAGAATTTTTAAAATTTTTCAAAACTTAACAGTAAAAAACAATTCAATTAGATGGGCAACAGAAGTAAAGAAATTCACCGAGGAGTGTATACAGATGGAAAATAAGCACATGAAAAGATGTTCAACATTAGCTACAAGGGAAATGCAAATTAAAAATCACAATAAGGTATGATTACAAACCTCTCAGAATGGCTAAAATTAAAAATACTGACACTACCAAATTCTGGAAAGGAGGCAGGGAAAGTAGAGCACTCACATAGTGCTGGTGGGAATGTAGAATGTTTAGCCACATAGGAAAACTGTGTGGCAATTTCTTATAGAATTAAACATGCCATTACCATACAACCCAGCAACTGTATTCTTGGGAATTTATCCCAGAGAATGAAAACTTATGTTCACACAGGAATCAGCCCAGATATTTTTCAACAGGAGAATAGTTAACAAATGACCTAGGTTTGCACTCACATCTTTGTCTTAAATACTTCTTCTAGAGGTACCTAAACTAAGACAATGTGAAGAAAACTAGCAAGAGGATAATTAAAACTCGGGAAAGCAGATGTAACAGATGTCTGAGAAAACAAACAATTCAGTTTACAAAATGATCTGCAAAATGCCACATCTCTACAACACTCAAATTAAAATTAACAGATAGATTTAACAAGATGTTGTAGCTTTAATGTACATAAGAGCAAGTTGCTACTTGAATGGAACAATCAGGGAACAATGACAACAAAATAATTTCTGGAAGTTAAATTTGTGATTTGCAAAATAAAAACAAATATTTAATAGTTGAACTTGAAGATAAGATCGGGAAGTTTCCCAGAATAAAGACGAAAAAGACATATTGACTCACCCTCTGATAAAAAGAATGGCTAAGCCCCAGAGAGAATCAATCAGTTCCGGAGTTTCATTGCATTCTTCATATTTGCTTTCTTCTGTTGTCATGATTTTTGTGGTTCTTTCCTCTTAAGCAACGAGTCCTTTAGAATGGTGCCTCTTAGTGTCTAAGCATAAAGAGCTTCTTTCTTGTTTTGAATGATTTGTTTTTGTTTATCATTACTTTAATTGTATTTTGATCAGATAAATTGATGTATCTGCTACTCACTCTTTAGAATTGGTTGAGATTTCTGAGCCTGTGGACAATGAATGCTTCTTGAGTGCCTGCTCTTAGTGTGATTAAATGGAAGGTATATGCACTATGGTTGGATGCTGGGTTCTGTACATGCATTAACCAAGTGCTATAATTGTGTGGATCACTTTTCTAAATCCCTACAATATTTTTGTCTGCTGGATCAATTAGTTTTTGAGAGCAAGGTGTTTATAAGTACCATCTCTGGATGTGGATTTGTCAATTTTTGCATTGAAACTTTGCCAATTTTTTTCTTTGTTTTTCAAGTCAGTGTCATTTGGTGTTTGCATTTGTATGACTATTATACTTTTTAGGTGTATCCTTTAAATAGCATATATTAATAGCATGATTTTGCTTGTTAAAATTCAGTCTGGGACTTGTACTTCTGGGAAGATGGAGAATATATATTTTTTTCTGTAATTCCCACTAACTAAAATCTCTGAACATTATATATAAAACAAACATGAGACTTTGAAAGGTAGTGAGAAGGAGGCAGATTGGCTAGGGAGCTCAGGACCTGGGGAAAAACATGGTAATGAGTTTCCTTTGTTTTCATTTTGCCCTATATATCCCAGGATACATACTGAAGAAGCTAACACCTGGAAATACCGACAAACAGATAAATAAAGCCTCAAGGAAGGCTTACTCTACCCAGCCAAAGTCCAGGAAAGAGGCAGCCCAGAAAGACAGAAAACTTTTAGGCAGCGGCAGTCCTACTCCTGCCCAAACCACAGGAAAAACAAATGAACAAAAAACCTGCATCCCATTCCTACCACTGCCAGAAAGGTTCCAGTGGGGAGCCTACACTTCCACCCTCCCAGGGCTGTTGTGAGATGCTCCAGCCATTTTGGTGTTATCATGTTTCATGAGATACCACATGGATGTTAACAGCTCCTCTCCTCTGCATTGTCAGTGGAAATCGTGCGGAAAGCCACTTGTACCTGGCAATATCAAAGCATCTCTGTCCCTCCCCACTAACATGGTATCAGAAGACACCTCTTAGGAATTCAGGACTTTTACCTTTACTTAGTAGTAATGATACTGTCCACTCCCACAGTGTCAGTGGAGACCATGTGGAGAGCCTAACACCACCTCAACCTGATGTTAATGGGGCCTGCCTCTCCACCCAGGTGTCATTGGAGGCTGAGTGAAGAGCTGGCCTTCCAACCCCATCTGGGAGTATGGAGGTGGCATTGTGTTCATCTACCAGAGTGGTGTCAGCAGAGATCGGTTAAAACACAAGATTTAAATAAGATCTAGAGCTTCAAAAGAAAGTACCACAAATGTCTAGGATCAATTTTTAAAAAATCACTCACCGCCAGGTGTGGTGGCTCACGCCTGTAATCCCAACACTTCGGGAGGTCGAGGCGGGTGGATCACCTGAGGTCAGGAGTTTGAGACCAGCCTGGCCAACATGGCAAAACCCCGTCTCTACTAAAAACACAAAAAAATAGCTGGGCATAAGCGTGGTGGTGGGTACCTGTAATCCCAGCTATTGGGGAGGCTGAGGCAGGAGAATCTCTTGAACCTGGGAGGCAGAGGTTGCAGTGAGCCGAGATCAAGCTGCTGCACTCCAGCCTGGGCAACAAGAGCAAAACTCTGTCTCAAAAACAAAACAAAACAAAACAAAACAAACAAAAAAACGCTCATTGTATTAAGAACCACAAATATCTCAAACTGAATGAGAAAAGTCAATCAACATATCCCAACACCGAAGTGACACAGATGTTAGAATTATGTGGTATTTGACATCATAAAATACTTCAGTGAGCAATTATGAACATGCTTGAAACAAATGAATAAAAAAGTTTCAGCAAAGAAGAAGTACATGTCAGCGAAGAAATAGAAAACATAAAGAAGAACGAAATGAAAATTTCAGCACTAAAATTTACAATAACTGAAATAAAAAAACTCAAGGATGGGCTCAACAGCAGAATGAAGAGGGCAGTGCAAAGAATTGGTGAAACTGAAGCTAGAACCATAGAAATTACTCGTTATGAACAACAGAGAGAAAATAGAAAATCAATGAACAGAGCTTCAGGAATATGCGGGAACATAAAAAAGATTATAAATTTGTGCAGAGAAGAGAAATAGAGTAGGACTGGAAAAGTATTCAAAGAAGTAATAGCTGAAAAATTCTAAATTTTGCAAAAGATAAGCCACTGTTATTCTACATAGTGCTGGAAGTTCTAGCCACTGCAGTAAGGCCAGAAGAATAAATAAAAGGCATACAAATGAGAAAGCAAGAAACACAACTATCTTTCTTTGCAGATGACATCACAGTCTATGTAGACAATCCCAAGGAATTTATAAAACCTTCTAATAAGTGAATTCAACAAGATCACAAGGTACAAGATCAACATACAAACGTCAATATTATGTTTGTATACTAGCAAATGAATATGTGGAAGATAAAATTACAAATATGGTAATATTTGTAATTGCTCAAAAATGAAATAATTAGTAGTAAATCAGACAAAACATATATAGGACATTTATGCTAAAAACTATAAAACACTAATGTTTTCATGATCTATTTATTTAGCTCTTTTATTTAAAAAAAAAATCGAAACCAAAGATCTAAATAAGTAGATCTAAATAAGTATAGAGATAAGTAGAAAGATATTTTGTGGTCTTGGATTAGAAGAATCAACATAGTAAAGATGTAAATTCTTCTCAAATTGATAAACAAGTTTTAAGCAATTTCTATCAAAATCCTAGTAATTTTTTTGTATATATAGATAAGCTTATTCTAAAATTTATATAGAAAAGCAAAAGAAGAAAATACCTAATTCTTAAATAGGAAGTAAGTCAGGAGGAATCACTTTACTTGATTTCAAGACTTATTATAACATATAGCTACAGCAACCAAAACTGTTTGGAATTGGCAGAGATAGGCACAAAAGGCAACAAAATTTTATAGAGAACCCAGAAACAATGCTACGTAAGTATGTCCAACTGATTTTTGACAAAGAAGCAAAAACAATTCAAGGGAGGAAAGACCATTTTTTTCAACAAATGATGCTGGAGCAACTCTATATCCCAGGTATAAAAATGAGCCTTGACCTAAACCTCAAACTTTGTATAAAAATGAACTCAAATGGATCATAGACTTAAGTGTAAAGCATACATCTATAAACTTTTAGAATAAAAATCTTCAGGACCTAGAGCTTGGCGAAGAGTTCTTAGACATTGCACCAAAAGCATAATCCATAAAAGAAAAAAAATCTATAAAGTAGACTTAATTAAAATTAAAAACTTTTGCTCTGCAAAAGATTGTATTTGGAGAATGTAAGACAAATTATAGACAGAGAAAATATTTATGAACCACGTATCTGACAGAAAACTCTTATCTAGAATACATAAAGAACTTTTAAAACTCAACAGTACAAAAACCAAAAAATCCAATTAGAAAATGTATGAGACATGAACAGACATTTCACCAAAGGTGACATTGCTTGTCATAAGCACATAAGATGTTCAATGTCACTAACCATTAGGGAAATGCAAACTAAGACCATAATAAGATATCACTCACACCTATTAACACAGGTCCAATTAAAAAAACAGCGACACCACCAAATTCTGGCAAGGATGCATAGAAGCTGGATCTCTCATACATTGCTGGTGGGAATGTAAAATGTATAGCCATTCTGAAAAATGGTTTGGCAGTTTCTTAAGAAACTAAAGTTACACTTACCATATAAATCAGCAGTTATACTCTTGGACATTTATCCCAGAAAGATGGAAACTTATGTGTGCATAAAAACGCGTATGGGGCCAGGTGCGGTGGCTCACGCCTGTAATCCCAGCACTTTGGGAGGCTGAGGTGGGTGGATCATGAGGTCAGGAGATCGAGACCATCCTGGCTAACACTGTGAAACTCCGTCTCTACTAAAAATACAAAAAATTAGCCGGGCGTGGTGGTGGGCACCTGTAGTCCCAGCTAGTCGGGAGGCTGAGGCAGGAGGATGGCGTGAACCTGGGAGGCAGAGCTTGCAGTGAGCCGAGATCGTGCCACTGCACTCTAGCCTGGGCAACAGAGCGAAACTCTGTCTCAGAAAACAAACAAACAAAAAAACGCATATGGGATTGCTCATAGCAGCTTCATTTGAAATAGTGCAAAACTGGAAACAATGTAAAAGTCCTTCAATGGGCAAATGAATAAGCAAGGTATAGTAAATGTATTCCATGGAGTACCATGCAGCAGTGAAAAGAAGGGACTATTGATACAAACAGCAACTTGGATGGATCTCAAGGGCATTATGTGAGTGGGAAGAAACCAATCTCAAAAGGTCACAGACTGTATGATTCCATTTATACAACATTCTCAAAATGACACAATTGTAGAGATGGAGAACCGATTAGTGGTTGCTAGGGATTAGGTATAACAGGGAGAATGGGTATGGCATGAGTGAGATCTTTGTGGTGATAGAATAGAGATCTTTGTGATGATGGTTGTATTCACACAAATGTACACATGTGATAACACAGAACTGTAACAAGTTGTACCCATGTCAATTGTCTGGTTTTGATGTTGTACTATAATTATATAAGATGTAACCATTGAAAAAAACTAAATGAAGGTTACATAGGGCCTTTTGTACTGTCTTTGTAACTTCTTGTGAATCTACAGTTATTTCAAAACAAGGATTAGAAAAAAATCCAACCTGAGATTTTTCAGTCCCTCACTAAGTGAATTTAATCATTTATGTTTATCATGATTCCTGATACATTTGTATTTGTATTTATTGTTATTTTTTCCATTTACTGTGCCCTTTTTCTTCATCTTTCTGTGACCTTCTTTCTTGCATTCTATAATCTTGATAGTGTTTGCTATGCCCTTCGGCCTCTCCACTGTTTGGAAGACCATTTTTAATTACATTCTTTTAGTGGTTAAACTAAAAACTTTACCGCATTTACTTAACTTTACATGTTTCTCACACAATCTAAAGCCAAGTCAATCTCTCTTCTCCCTTTAAATAAGGCAATTATCTTAGAATTCTCCTATCCCCTCTACATCCTGTAAGTTATTTCTGGGGTATAATTTGGTTTCACTTGGGTTTTCAACATGAAAATTATTATTTATATACATTAAATTTTCTTTTTAGATTTCTGAACTTTAAAAAACCAATTTATTCCCTTTTATTTAACATTTCTTGGATCTCATTTCTTCTCTTGGGGCTTATGTGTATTCTTGATGAAGTATGTTTTTAGTAACTCTTTTCAACCTTTGTATGCCTGAAAGTATATTTAGTTTGCTCTCACTCTTGAATGGAAAGCTTAGCTGGGTATAGCATTCTTTTCTCTTTGCATCTTAAACATATTGTTCCTTTCTTCTCTGGCATCTATAGCTGATAGTGAGAAGTCAGCTTCTTTGTATGTGACCTGTCTTTTGAATTTCTAGGAGCTTAAATTCTTTTTTGATGTTTGAAGCTCCATAGTTATAGCATGAAATGTTCAGATATAGCATAAGAGAGATATTTCTGAGGATAGAACAGTTCTGAATCTATTTTTCCGTAAGACTCCTGGATCAGAGACAAAAAATAGTTCTGAATCTTGAATGTAGTGGTGGTTTCACAAATCTACACATGTAATAAAACGGCACAGACCCTCCCCCACACACATGGTACCCATCTCAGTGAGTTTCTACCTTTATTTCTCAGCTCTCATAGCAGTTATCAATATCTAATGTTATGTCATGTATTTGTTTATGGGTTTATTTTCTTTCTTTCCCAAGTAGAACATAAGCTCCATAGGGGCAAGGACTCTATTTTGTTCCCTGGAGTGCCCAGGACAGTGACTGGCAAATAGCAGATCACTGAGCAATAGATTTCATTGCCAATGGACTCCTGGGGACACAAATAAGTGAACAAAATGATCTATAAATCATCCCTAAAATTAACAAATATAATTGACAAGGCATGACATCCATAAGGGAAGTATAGCTTGTGATAAAATGGAACAGAGAACAAGAAAGAGTTTCTTGGAAATTAAATATGTAATTGGCAAAATAAAAAATTCAATGGATGACCTAGAAGTTGATGTCAAATAAATTTCCCAAAATGGAAGAGGAGAAAGACATATCTTTTTAGCCTTTGATAAAGAGAACAGATCATCATAACAGAGAATCAATTTAGGAGTTCCAACATCTAACAGATACATTTCTCTTCAAGCATGTTTTCTGTACACCACAAGTTTTTCTTTCTTTCCTTGTCATTCACTCTTAAATGTTTTATAATTTTTCTTGCTGACTTTTTTGCTAAGCAGTGTCATTTAGAATTGTGTCTTTGAATGAGTAAATATAAATCATTTATTTTGCTTTTCTTCCTCTTCTTTTCTTCTGTACTGCCAGAGACGTGGCTTATGCCCAAGCTTGGCACAAATTCATGTTCCAATCACTTATAAGTGACTCTATTTCTATTTTCTCATATGGCTTAGAAGGGATCAACAAGTAGAGATTTTTCTACCCTCATTCACAGATAGAACATTATTTCCTGGTTCCCTGTGATACACAAAACCTGAGGCCTTACATCCTAGGCCTGTGTGATCATAAGTCCCCATTCCCTTGTACATGTATTTGGTCTATATTTCTCCCTCCCCATCCTCAGTTCACCCAGGGACCACGTGGATCAAATGTGCTCATTGCTTTAAACATAGGTTTCCTTTTCATTTTTGACACCCAGAATGTTTTTCTATTTTTACCTTTCAGCTTAACAGTGTATGTGTAAACATCACATTTTATCCAGGTATGTCTGCTTATTGGAGTAGCACAGGTGACTCTTGCCTATAGTCAGTTTGACATCTTTACCAGAAGGTACGTTGGCTCTTTCTCCCAGCTCACCAATGTGCTCTTTAGCTATGACCTTCGTATTATCCAATGTCTTGAGTTTTTTATTTCATCAACTTTTTCTTTTCTTTGTTCCCACTTATTTAAATTGATAATAATGATGTATGTTTATGGGGCACAATATGATGTTTTGATCTATGTATTCATTGAGAAAAATTAAATCAAGCTAATTAACATATGTATCACCTCACCAACTTATTTTTTATGGTAAAAACACTAAAAACATTGTAGCAACTTTGAAATGTACGATACATTATTATTAACTGTGGTCACTATGCAGTGAAATAGATTACTGAAACATACTTCTCCTGTCTAACTGAAAGTTTGTAATCTTTGGTCAACATCTTCCTGTTCCTCATCCCTTCCTTCTTCCTGCCCCCAGCCTCTAGTGACCACCCCTTTACTCTCTGTTTCTATGAGATCAAATTTTTTAGATTCTACATGTAAGTGAGATCATATGGTTTTTTTTTTTCTTTTTGTCTTTCTGTGCCTGGCTTATTTCACTAAGCATGATGTTCTTCAGTTTTATCAATTTTTTTTCTTTTTTGTTTTTTTGAGATGGAGTCTCGCTCTGTTGCCCAGGCTGGAGTGCAGTGGCAGGATCTCAGCTCACTGCAAGCTCCACCTCCTTGGTTCATGCCATTCTCCTGCCTCAGCCTCCCAAATAGCTGGGACTACAGGTGCCTGCCACCATGCCTGGCTAATTTTTAAAATATTTTTAGTAGAGACAGGGTTTCACCATGTTAGCCAGGATGGTCTCGATCTCTTGACCTCGTGATCCACCCACCTCGGCCTCCCAAAGTGCTGGGATTACAGGCATGAGCCACCACTCCTGGCCTCTATGTTGTTTTAAGTGACATAATGTCTTTCTTTTTAAAGGCTGTATAGTGTTCCATTGTGTATATATACATTTGCTTTATCCATTCATTCACTGATGGACACTTAGGTTGCTTCCATATCTTGGCTATTGTGAATAATGCTGAAATGAACATGGGAGTGCAGATATCTCCTTGATGTACCAATTTCAATTCCTTTATATATATAACCAGAAGTGGGATTGCTGGATCATATGGTAGTTCTATATTTATATCGAAGAACTGCCAAACTATTTTCCAAAATGCCTGCATTAATTGTCTTTTCTCCATATCCTTGCCAACTTATCATTTGTCTTTTGATAATAGTCATTCTAGCAGGTGTGAGGCCATGTTTCATTGTGGTTTTAATTTGTATTTCCCTGATGAACATTTTAAAAATATATCTGTTGGCCACTTGTATGATACCCAAAGTCAGAGAAGTACACTACAAAAGAAGAAAACTATAGGCTAATACCCCTGATAAGCATAGATACAAAAAATCTCAACAAAATACTAGCAAGGCCAATTCAATAGCTCATTAAAAAGATTATTAACTATGATCAAATGGGATTTATTCCAGTGATGCAAGGATGGTTTAACACACATAAATCAATAAATGCAATATACCATATTAACAAAACGAAGATTGAAAACCACATGATCATCTCAGTAGTTGCAGAAAAAACATTTGACAAAATTCAACATCTCTTTATGATAAAAATTCTCAACAAAGAAGGTATGGAGGAATGTGCCTCACCACAATAAAGGCCATTTATGACAAGCCCACAGCTAACATCATACTCAATGATGTATCTTGCATATTCAACAAGATAAGAATTTCCACTCTCTACTTCTATTCAGTATAATACTGGAAGTCCTAACCAGATCAATTAGACAAGAAAAAGAAATTAAAGGTATCCACAGAGAAAAGGAAGAGGTGAAATTGTCTCTGTTTACTGATGCCATAATTTTATATATAGAAAACCCTGAAGACTCCACCAAAAAAAAAAAAAGGTATTAGAACTGATAAATTCATTGAAGTTACAGGTTACAAAATCAGTAGTGTTTCTGTACATCAACAGTGAACTATCTGAAAAAGAAATTAAGAAAGCAATTCCATTTACAGTAGCAAAAAATATTTAGGGTAAACTGAAGGAGTTGAAAGAGCTGCACTCTAAAAACTATAAAACATTGATGGAAGAATTGAAGGAGCACAAATGAAAAGATATACCATGTTCATGGATTGAAATAATTAATATTGTTAAAATGTTGATACTATCCAAAGTGATCTACAGATTCAATGTAATTCCCATCAAAATTCCAATGTCATTTTTCACAAAATAGAAAAAAACCATCCTAAAATTGTATAGAACCACAAGAGACTCTAAATAACCAAAGAAATCATGAGCAAAAGAACACACCTGGAAGCATCATAGTCCCTGATTTCAAAATGCATTATAAAGCTATTGTAATCAAAACAGCATGGTATTGGCATTAAAACAGACACATGGACCAAGGAACAGTTTAGGAAGCCAAGAAATAAAGCCAAGTATTTGCAGTCAATTGATCTTTAACAAAGTTGCCAAGAATATGCAATGGGGAAGGAACAGTCTCTTCAATAAATGGTGTTGGGAAAACTGGATATCCACGTGCAGAAGAATGAAATTGGACTCTTATCTCACACCATATACAAAAATAAACTCAAAACAGTTAAATAGTTAAACGTAAGACCTGAAGTTTTAAAATGACTAGAAGAAAACATAGATGAAAAGCTCTACAACATGGTCTGGGCAATAATTTTTTGGATAGAACTCCATAAACATAGACAACAGAAGCAAAAATAGACAAATGGGATAACATCAAACTAAAAAGCTTCTGCACTGCAAAGAAAACAACAGTGAGGAGACAACTTATGGATTGGGAGAACATATTTGCAAACCATACATCTGATAAAGGGCTAATATCCAAAATCTATAAGGAACTCAAACAACTCAAGAGCAAAAAAAAAAAAAAAAAAAAAAAAAGAAAACCTGATTAAAAAGTGGGCAGACGACATGAACAGACATTTCTCAAAATAAGACATACAAATTACATCACATTTTTTATTTCCAAGATTCCTAGTTGGCTCTTTTGTCAGACAGCATGTTCTTATTTGATAGATATTTATGTTTCTCCTTGTCCCAGGTGTTGGTTTTTCTTCTTTGTTGAGTTGGGGTTCTGTTTCTGAATGGCATTAGTTTCCCTCAAGAGTTTGATTAGCAGTGTGTGTGTGTGTGTGTGTGTGTGTGTCTGTGTGTGTATGTATTTATTTCTCTATTTGAAGCCTGCATTTGTTACCTGCAGCCTATCTCCAGTAGGGGCAGGGATTGATATGATGCCAATTGTGTAAGATATTATCTGGGCTTGATGGCTGCCTGCCCCTTTGGGGAATCACTAGCCTTTATGATAAAGCACTGGCACCCAGTGCTACCATAGGGAGAGGGACAGGGACAGGGAGGAGACAGAGTTTATCCCTAACTAATTTTCCTATTGGTATGTCTCAGATGCCACTCACTTCATGTATTCATTGACTCTGAGCTTGGAGCATTTCTAGAGTCTCTCCTATCTTTTGCAGCAAGTTTCTCTGAACATCTTTTGGGTTGTGGTTTCCTCCTTCAATCCAATTCATCTACTTTTCATAATTCAGGTATGTCTTATAATTTATGGTCCACCTAAGACCACCAGTGCACTCCTTGTTCGCTGATATTTCCATGGAGTTATTCTTTGTTTTTGTCTTTTTTTTTTTTTTAAGACAGGGTCTTGCTCTGTTGTCCAGGCTGGAATACAGTCGCATGCAATCATGGCTTACTGCAACCTCAACCTCCCGGGCTCAAGCAGTTCTCCCACCTGAGCCTCCTGAGTAGCTGAGACTACAGGCATGCACCACTGTACTTGGCTAATTGTTTTATTTTTGTGAAGACAGGGTCTCCTTATGTTGCCCAGGCTGGACTCAAGTGACCTTCTCACCTTGGTCTCCCAAAGTGCTGGGATTATAGGCATGAGCCACCGTGCCTGACCACATTTGTTCTTTCAAAAGTATCTTTTCTGTCATTTCTAAGGATCTTGCAAAGGAAAGTAAGGCTAGCACAGCTTCTCAATCTGCCATCTCCTGAATATTTCTGTTATTATTTGAACTCTTAAAAACATGAATCACTTTTTCTAGAAAAATGCAAACACTAGAGAAATGTTATTCTGAAAGAATGTAATGATGGCTACTATGTGAGACTATCCAAGACAATTTTAAAAAGAAAAGTAATATAAAGAGACTTTTACCACCAGATATTAAAAGATATTTTAAAGCCAAGTTAATAAGAATATGATGTTGGCATAGAACAAAATGGACAGATCAGTGGAAAAGATTAGGAAATCCAGACATAGAATGTAGTATATAATAAAGTTGGCATTTTGAATCAATAGACAAAATATTGTGTTTGTACAAATGGCTGACCATTTAATAATCTTGGGGTAGGAAAAAACCTTTTCTAAGCAGACACCAAGTCCAGAAGCCAAAAACTGATAAGATTTTATGAGTTAAAAATAACATTTTCAGTACAGCAACAGCAATCATAAGCTCAAGAGACAATTAGCAACTAGAAATACTTTCAATATGGGTGGTAAACAAAGGGTTAACATCATTAATATATAAATACTCAGATTCCAAAAAAGAAGAAAAATAACTAGTACACTCACCAATATACCATCTTTTATATGGAAAATAATGTATATATATACAATTTTTATACACTTGGATTAGCAAATATTAACGAGAATGACAACACCCAGAGGTGACTTGGGTGTGGTACCTACTACATATCTGTAGATGGGAAAGGAAAGTAAGGATAACCTACAGGGAAGGAAATTTTACGTGATGTATCAAAATCCTTAAAAATGTGTCCAGAATATTTGATCCAGATGTTCTATTGCTAGGAATATATTCTAAGAAAATGATCAGACAAATGGACAAAGATGTGTCTGTATGTGTGTGTGTGTGTATACACACACACACACACATACACTCATATATATATATATCTATATCTATCTATCTATCTATCTATCTATCTATCTATCTATCTATCATCTATCTATCTATATATACACACATAAGGTAGTTTATATCATGGCATTGTTTGTGATAGGGAGAATGCATAGCAACTTAAGTATCCATCTGCAGGGAAATGATAAAGCAGTGGTTGTCAGATGTGAGTGTGTGTGTGATTTTTCCCCTCAAGAGGCATTGGGCAGTGTCTGGAGACATTTTTGGTTGCCACAACTGGGGTGAAGGGACTGCTACAGGTATTTTATGGGTAAAGGTCAGGGATGCTGCGAAACATCCTACAATACACAGGACAGCCTCCTACAACAAAAAATTATCCAGTCCTAAATGTCAACAGTTCTGAGGTTGAAAAACCTTGAAATAACTGTTGGTACCTTCATAGAGTGGGAAGCCTTTTGTGTATTCAAGATGAGCCTGTATATTTCCATTTATTGAAATATAAATATGGCCATGAAATATTATGAAAAAATGTTGCTGGTTATAAATCAGAAGTAGCAAAACAAAGCTAGACTAAGCAGTGGTTGAAACAGTTGAGGTATCTGATTGTATCCAAATATTAACTGTCTCCAAAATTGCTCTAAATGGTGTATCATCTTTTTCAAAGTAATTAGTAACTACCAAATATTTATATGTAGTTGTTTTAGTAAGGAGACTTTTAAAAATAGCTTCTATTTCTGGAGTTCTTAGTATATGCCAGGTATTGTACTAAATGGTTTATTTCACTTCTCTTTTTAAAAAGGAAAGCTTTTTATTGGTACCAAAGCAGGACATGTAAATTGTACAAAATTATAAATATGTATAATCAAGCATTTACATTATTAAGATGTTCCCACTTCCCAGGGGACCCCATTTCACAACACATTGGTGCATATCCTTCCAGATCTTTCTCTGTGTGTATACTTTTATACATATATGTAGTAAATGAGATCGTGGTGTTTTGTAACGTGCTTTTTTTCAATTCACAATCTGCATCTTTCTGTTACAGTACACTTTTATATCATCCGACCAATATTCAGACCATATGCAAACTTTCCCAAATGATCCAACAATGTCACTTGGTTTATCTTCCAAAAAGAGAGAGAGAGAACACGAAAGAGAAAGAGAAAAGACACAGAGAGAGACAGAGAGAACAGGAAAAAATAAACCTAATTCATCACCATTTGAAACAGCTATTTGGAAAATGGTAATTAAAGGGGAAGAATCAAACAGTTATACTGTCTTTCCTTTAGGAACTGAATTTTAGGGTGACTGGAAAGCTCCAGTTAATGAAAGAAAACCCTGTTTTACCTGTGTGCCCTTTGACCTGAATCTCTTGCATACCTTAGGAGCTCAACAAATGTGTGTTGATTATGGATGAATGCTGACCACTTGGTAGCAAGTAGCCAGGAGTAACTCACTTCCTGAGTGATAGCCTTGGAAAAACAGACCTAGGAATCACGGCCAGGTCAGCCTGTGAAGAACCAAACTGCCCGTCTCCTATTGGCCTACACTTAAGAAACAGTTCATATTTTAAGTATTAGGTTTGCTTCATCTACAGACGATAGCATTTGAGAGACTGTATGAGTCAGAACTGTTGGCTGGAAGCAACAAAAACTGCTTCTGATTAACTTAAGTCTGAGTGGGATTTATCAGAAGGGTTTTGGGCAGTTTACAGAAGACATGGGGGATCCAGAGAGTGAAAGACCTGCAGCCACAGGCACTGTCTGACCATGAGGACCCAGTCACCTGAAACACTCTGTTCCTTCCACAGCAGGCACCTGCATCATACCCTGCCTGGCATCCTCTATCCCACTCCAGTCACATTGAGAAAACTTCAACAGATCATAGTCCTTTGTGTCATTCCTTTTACATTCAAAATCCTGGGTGTGAATGTCTGATTGGCCATGTTTATGTTGTGAACCCATATTTAGTTGCCAGGAGGCATGGAAAAAGAAATATCTCCCCAATTTCCATAGCCAAAAGTTGGGCTACCTCCCACTCTTCCTTGGATGACCCCATAGTGGAAAAGGAATTTGGATGAACTCTGTGCAGTAGAAATGACAGCTGCCCACTCTAGAGACCAGTGCTCAGAAGTAGTAGATGTATGATTAAATGTCCCCAATATTACAATGAGCCCACATTTTCTCCTCTACTCCTGGCCCTGGTTCCATTGTCTTGATTGTATAGATAGGAAGCTGAGCCTCAAAGAGGGTGAGCAAAGAGTCCCAGATCCCTCAGCAATTAGTAGTAGAGGTGGGATTCGAACCCAGATTGTTAGAGCTTTTCCCATTGCACTGCAAAATGGTAATGGCTGTAGCCAGGAAATCAAAGAGGGAAGAGGGTTTGCCAGAGATATACTCTAGGGTTCTGTGCAAAGCCTGGGAGACAGAAAAACTGTGATCACCCTGAGCATGCCTGGACTCAGAAGCCATCGAGCTTTGGAGCAGGATGGGACAGAAGTTTCTTTTTCAAAAGAGGGGAAAGTATAAGAGAATGTTTATTAACTGCCCCATATAGACAAGGCTTGGCAAGATCTTCTTGAAGCAGTCCTGAACAGCCCCCTCCACAGCCCACCCAATCCTCCTGGAGCTCTCTCCCCTGACACTTCACAGGGGGTTGGGGACCTCCACTAGCCCCTTCATGCCAGGAAGTCCTGCTTCTTCTGACTTAGCTGTAAGCTCAGTGGGTTTGAATGCAAGTCCTTCTCCATCTCCTCTTCTCTCCTCCTCGGTGCAGTCAGCAGAGCCTGGCACGTGGAGGGGACCATCCCCTTTATTGACTTAAAACTGGATTTCAAAATCAAGGTAAAGGTCAAGGAATAGCTGTAAACCCACTTTCATGTAATCTTTTTAGCTTTTCTTGAACCATTTTGGGCAGAAGGCCTTACCTATAAAGTGCACGAGGTCAGAGTGATGCACTTTTGAAAGAGAGAAGAGGAGCTGGTTGTCCTACAGACCTGGGTTTCAGAGCTGTGCAGGAGACCCTGGGCAAACTACTTTCCTCCCCAAGCCTCAGTTTTCCCATTAGTAAAATGTGGATAAACATAGTACCATCTCCATGGGTTTGTGGTAGGGCACAGTGCTCGGCATTTGTATGAGTGCTTCATGAAATGTCTGTATTTAACAGAGGGAAAGAAAGAGTTATTTAAAACTAAAACTGGCTTTAGCAAACTTCTGCCTTTTAAGGGAAGAGGCAGGGGAAGGCAGGAATACCTGCATTGGTGGACACATAAATCTCTACACTGCTTTCTTGTACTCGTGGAGGGTCCAGGGCTGTGGGTCGGGGAGGAACAGCTGGAATTTCAAGTTTCTGTCAGGTCTTCTGAACTGCTCAGGACCTGCAGGGGATGGTTCTTTGTTCAGAGGACACTTTGAACATCTGTATGTGAAAACGTATGTTTGGAGCCAAGTAGAAGGTGGGGAGTTGTTACTGTTCATAATGAAGAATGGGTAAAAGCTGGCAAGAGAGGGAATAACCAATGATGAGGGGGTTTCACCTGCCGAGAAAAGCACAGAGAGAAATTCTCAGTGGCAGGGTGACCCAAACACTCAGGAGAACAAGAATGTCTGATATTCATTTTTAAGCTGTTTGTGTTGCCGTGACATAAATAGCCCCATCCAAACCTTCAGCAAAGTGTGCTCTTGACATTGATGTTTCGTGTGGGCAAATTAGGGGAAATCAAGAAAAAGAGGCTGGATTTCATGTCAGACTGGAGCGGAGAGAAGAAAAAAGCCATTGCAAGTGGCACACAAGTGAGGTCAGGACTTGGTGGAGGTGACCCTGGAAGCAATGCCAGGGAATTGCAGAACACTCATAGAAGGGCATTGGACTTTCTGCAGGAGGAGAGATGCTGACTCAAGCCAGTTTTACGTAAATCTCAAAGACAGAATGACCTCAGTCAATATCTGAGTTCCATACACATGGCTGAGAAATCACATCATGGAAGAAACAGATGGAAGAAAAGTGATGCTGAGAAAGGCAGAACTGGTGATTGCAGCTGCAGAGAGGAAACGTTTAAGTTTTTAATATTAAAAATATCTAGATGTATGAGGGAGTATAGTATTCATTGGGGCTGTTTGCAAATGTTCCATGTCTTTCTCCTTCCAAGCACAGGGCAAAATTGCATTTCCCTATATGTCTGAAGTTCGATTGTGGTCATTGATAAGCCTTGGCCCATGAAAGTGAGTGGAGGGTTCCTTCCAGGCAGGAGCTGAGTCAGTGCAAGCCTTGAGCCTCTCTCTTTCCCCTCTGCCTTGGTGACTGGCAATGGCTTAGAAAGTGACTCTTTTGTCACCCTGAGTCCTCATCGAGGACAACATCAATAAGCCTTAAATAAAAGTTTTTTTGGGGCTTGTTTTTAAAGCAACTGAAATTTGGGGATGGGGGATTGCTATTGCTATATAACCTAAGCCCATCCTGAATGATACAGGAATTTGTGCAAAACCTTCCTTTATTAAGGAGGAACCTGAGACTTAGGAGCAGTGGCCAACCTTGGCTCACTGAGAGACTGTGCAGAAAATCTTCAACTAGGACCCAGCTCTCCTGTTTCCCAGCAAGCAGCCACCTCAACCTTGAATGTTCCACCTGCTGGGAGTGTGATGCAGTGATGCTGAGACATCTACATGCAGGCACCAATGAGAACAAGGTCCAGACAGAGAGCCCAAGCCACTTAACGGGAAAATTCCTTAGAGTTCTCCCTCTGCCTCACTTGCCTCCAACTTGGAGGATACTCCACTCATTTGTGCTTGATCTGTCGACCCCCAGTCCACCTGTCCTGAGTGTGCATGTTGCTTCTCTGATGATGGTATTTGTCAATCCTATTTGACACCATTCTGCCTTTGCCCTTTGTCCCCTTTGCGTTTCTGATTAATCTGGGCAATGGCCATCAAATAAACCATATAGAACCAAAATAATACTACATAACAAGAACCCTAAAACCTCACTGATATTCCACAATAAGTGCTTAATGTTCGAGCATCTCTTTCATCATCTTCCTGGGAGCAGTGGCCCAGCCCAGGAATCTCATTCTCCTGATGGTGGCAAAGGTACCAGAGAACAAACAGAAACAAGTCTGATTGTCTCCTGCCGTTCAGGCTTGTTGGTAGGACTCTCAGAGTCCTAGGTGGTATTATCCAGTGCATATAAACAGCCAAAGACAAGCTGAATAAGTATGCTGGATGGCAAAGCCTTTGTAAAAGATTTATTGGCCCCCGCAGAAACAGCCTTTAAATCACCCAAGACCTGTAATTGCATTGGGTGTACAAGTAAATGCATCTAGCTAGCACCTGTGAGTCCAAGTTCACCCTTTGCCACTTCTTACTGGCAGAGTATCCATTCCTTATTTATTGAGTACCTAATAGGGATTGTATACTATACCAGGCCCTGG
Source organism: Hylobates moloch (assembly GCF_009828535.3). NCBI lineage: Eukaryota > Metazoa > Chordata > Mammalia > Primates > Hylobatidae > Hylobates > Hylobates moloch. Next base: position 33,901,932 of record NW_026652296.1, read on the forward strand.
AGACACAAGGAAAATACGAACAACATTCTTCTCTTAAAGATCTATGAGGTCTACAGTTGGGTAGAAATATATGGTGTGGTTAAGAGTAAGGGCACAGAGAGAAAAGACTTTCTAGTACTGCAGAGGGGGCATAAAGGGAGGGTTGGATAACAAACTAAGCTTTGAAGTTGCATAGAAATGGATGTAGTAGAGACAGAATGAGCATTCAGACAAAGAAAATTTCATGGTGGCTTAGTTTGTGCTGCTATAACAAAAATATCATAGACTGGTGGCTAAACAACAAGTTATTTCTCATAGTTCTGGAGGCTGGGAAGTCCAAGACCAAGGCACTGGCAAATCTGGTGTCTGGTGAGCACCTGCTTTTTGGTTTGCAGAAGGCTGCCCTCTTGTATCCTCCCATGGTGTGCACACATACATGCAGAGAGAGAGGGGGAGAGAATGAGAGAGAACGAAAGGAGAGAAAGAGAAAGTAAGCTCTCTCCTGTCTCTTTTTTATAATGGCACTAATCTCACCACGAGGGCTCCACTTTTATGACCTAATTACCTGTCAAAGGTCCCACCTCCAAACACAGTCACACTGGGGATTAGGGAATTTTGGGGGGACACAAACATTCAGTCCCTAGCACTCGGGAAAAGACAGGAAGAAAGGAGCATGGATATGATGTGTGTTTGCGCATAAGGTGGATGAGGAGTGAGTAGGCAGCATGCAATTCGAGCAGGGCAGGTTTGGGTCTGGTATTCTAGGACCTGAAATGCCAAGGTAAGGACTTAGGACTTTATCCAGTGAACGTTTGGAATCATTGAAGAGTTTTAATTGGAGGAGAAAGAGCATTCAATGTGTGTTTTTGAAGACACCCTTCGTGTAATGTGGAGTATGTATTAGAGAAAATGACATTGGTTTGGGGACAACTGTAAAGTGTCTAAGAGACAGCAAGGCTCTGAGGGGTGGACAACAGTACAGCATGGGGAGGATACAGCCAGAGGAGACTTAGTTTTCTAAGTTGGGTGCCTTAATAGGAAGCAGTGTCATTAACTAGGAAAGAGAATGTGGAAAGAAGAGGGGCAAGGTTAATATGGGTTTAAGATGCCTGAAAGTTGTGTGGGTGGCAAGGCTTAAGAGCTTTGGAGCTGTGACTCATGAGTGTGGAAAGAGGTGGTTGGAGATTGGGAGCTGATTAATGTCCTCAAGGAGAGTGTGCAAGATGAGAGAAAATGAGAAAGAGTAGTCAAAGTGGTAGCAAGGGAATAGGGAAAGAGTGGTGTTGAGAAAGCTAAAAAGGAGTTTTGCAAACAGAATAAGGCTGGATAGATCAGCCAACCATGTACAGTTTTGAAGGTTGTGTACAGCACAAATTTAGAACAAACTATTTCCAATATAGATTATGTGAATGAAGCCTTCTGGAATTGTGCAGCATGCGGCCAATATGGCTGTAAATGTCAGACCTGGCCACAAGGCTGGTTGGAAGACACCACTGGATTTGATGCCCAGACTTTACCTTATACCAATTAAATCAAGAATTCCAGGAATGGGAAGGTAAAATGTAGGTATCAGTTTTGTTTTTGTTTGTTTGTTTGAAAGGGGTCATGTAGGGGATACTTAAAAGCTTCCCAGGTGATTCCCATGTTAAGTTGGGGTAGAGGACCACAGTGTCCTGCCCTCTCTCCACCATCTCAGTCCTGCATCCTAGCAGCTAAGCATTGCTTAACAGGGCAGCTTCAAGTCAACTTCATGCTTACCTACCACAAATGAACATTCAACACTGCTCGGGAGTCGAACCATATTACTCTAAGAGCTACCTTCCCATGATACAAGATGACCACTTTATAGCTCCTTCTCGGTCCTCAAAATACATCCCCCAATTCCCATTCAACTTATGATCTCATCTCAAATGTCACCAAGAAAACCCGCACCATTACAATGAAACTGCCTAATCTTCACACCACCAAATCTACAATCTTACCAGAATCTCTAACCATCTTCTCAGTGCTTGCACTGTCTCAGGCCATGCCCCTTCATGTACTCTAGACTCCACACCCACTCTATTCTGCATCTTCAGCCCTCTTTTTTATTATGATATTCTCATCCGCACCCAGGCAACTCTAATATCTCACTGTTGAGGGTACAGGCTGTTGTGGCTATCCGTACCTGGGTGACACACCACTCCAAAATTTAATGACTTAAACAACAACCCTTTTGTTGCTCAACAATGTGAACAGCTCAGTAGGGATGGCTTGTGTCTGCTACTCATGATATTGGCTGGCACTATTCACCTGGGGCTGGAGAGTCCAAGATGGTGTCATTCACATGTCTGGCACCTCAGCTGGGGAGGCTCTGTCACCTGGGGCTTGGCTGGGGTTGTTGGGCTTCTTTTCTTCTCATGGGCTTCCTCCTGTTTCTGGGGCCCTAGTTCTCTTCCACGTGTCCTCTGTTTCCATGTGTTGGTAGATTGCTGTTACCTTCCTCCCCAGGCACAACCCCCTGTGTGTGGCTCTGACTGGCAGTGTTCTCTTGTTTGGAGCTGTGCGTTACCAGAGTTTTGCCGTTCATCTATGCAAGTGTCATTGTATTGTGTCTCGTCAGCAGAAGAACACTAAAGTCTTATAAAACACAGGGTGGGCCATCTAGCTCTTTCCCTGAAAACTGTGAAATAGATCAGCACTGTACATTAACTAAATCAACTCTAAGACTTACATCCTGTGCTGACAATTCACTCTGTTCTGTTCCCATCTCCAATGATGGCCTGTTGCACAAAATGCCTCAGCTGAGGGCATGTAATGAGCGCCAATGATAGATTTTAATAACTCTATTATCATAATAGTGGTGATATAAAACCGTCCCAAACTTGAAAAATAGCATTTAGCCTCCCACTATCAAATATTCAAATACCTGCTTGTAAATGTAGTCCAAGATACAGAAAATAAAAATTGTTAAGAACTCCATGAAAATTAAAATCTCCAAATCACTCTTGTCAATGCTAACTCTGCTGTCACAACAAAGAGATGTCATTCATATGCCTAAGAATATAAGGAGAGTCTACATCCCTTTGGCAGCCACAGTTAGGGTGTTGTTACTTCAGAACATCCAAGCTGAATTCATCTAACCCAAAGTCTAGTGCCTCATGTTTTATAGAGAAGAGAGTTAAGAGGACACATAAGACTTTCACAGCTCTGATGCACACCCATGGAATTCAGAAATACAAGAAAAAGAAAAAGGGTGCAAAGCAACTATTCCAAGAAAAAGTTGTTATTTGCATTAAACCAAACATATATGACCATTGCTGAGATGTAGCGTGGTCTGAGAGAGGGTAAAAGGTTCATATTTGTTTCAGCTTCATTGTGATGCCAGCCTCAAGCTATGCTAGTTGTCCAGTGTTATGAGAACAAAACTCAAGTAGGAGAAATTTCCCATCAAGAGGCTAGCTAGAGGACTTGTTTTCCAAATGTGGTTGATGCTGTTGGCACCCACTCTGCATGCTCTCGGCCCTCACTCTGCCTGTGACGTTGATGGATTCCTCCTGCGAACACCCGAGACTCTCCAGCTGAAGGCTTTCCCTGAGTGTGGGAAGAGGTATAGGACTGGCCAGAAGTGCTCATGAGTTAAGGACCCAGGAGCAGCCCCTTCTATTAAACGATGGACAGGAGGAGTGCTGGATAAGCACCCCAGCTTCCTTGCTGCTTGAGTGGCACAAATCCAAGGTGCATTGCACCACAGTCTCTCAGAGGGTCTCCAACAGGACTGGGTCTCAGTTGCCCCTGCAATGCCCTGTGTTGACTTTCCTTCCTTTCCTGCCCCACTTCCTCACTCTACTGTTAGTGCTTCTTTGGACCGTCTCCCAAATAATCTACTTCCACCAAAATCTTTGTCTCAGGTTCAACATCTGGAGGACTCTGTCTTGAAACCCCATACCTGTGGGAAAAAATCCATGCTACATCCTCTTTTCTCTCTCATAGAGTGGCTTTTTAGATACTTTGATTTTTCAGCTAAAGTTTTAAATAGATAGTATTGACATAGCCAGTTACCAAGTGTTGACTGAGGTGTTCCTCTTTAATACCTTGTGGGTATAAAACTTCATTTCCAAATTCCCTCTCAATTTTTTATTTTTCCCTGAGACTGAGTCTCGCTCTGTTGCCCAGTCTGGAGTGCAGTGGCAGGACCTCAGCTCACTGCAACCTCTGCCATCTGTATTCAAGCGATTCTTGTGCCTCAGGCTTCTGATTAGCTGGGACTACAGGCACACACTGCTGCACCTGGGTAATTTTTGTATTTTTAGTAGAGATGGGGTTTCACCATGTTGGTCAGGCTGGTCTCGAACTCCTGACCTCAAGTGATCCGCCCGCCTTGGCCTCTCAATGTGCTGGGATTACAGGTGTGAGCCACTGCTTCCGGTCTGAATTTTATGCTCCTTGAACCCAGAGATAAACTGAGTTTAAGCAGAGCCTCTAGCACCTCTGGTGAGTATTCATATTGATTTTCTCAAGCTCATGAAGCTCATTAAATCTTAAGGTGCCAGGGACCTGGTGAGGACCAACACTCTATCATTTGCCTTTTCCCCAGAGCCTGGAATGTATGCCACTTGGATGGCAGCTACAAATCTTTCTGCTGCCACTTGGTTCTCTGTAGCACTCTCTGTGTCATGTGAACCTCCAGTGTTCATTTCCCTCTGTCTTTTATCAGGGAGTTTTGGATATGTTTTTAGCATGTTGACCTGTTTCTTAAGTGGATCCCCTATCCTTTTACTCTACATATAGGGCCACCAATGTTTGATGGGCATAAATGCCTTTCTCCTCATATTTCCTCACAGCCTGTTTCTCTCAGACCCAGATTTACCTAAGTACACCTAAGGATTCTGTCTGGCAGAGTCTCCCATCATGAGAGAGGGGAGCAGAGTCATTAATGGGGGTTATGGTTAGGGGATATAGCTGTGTGTGTGTGTGTGTGTGTGTGTGTGTGTGTGTGTGCGCGCGCGTGTGTGTGTAAGAATTAAATCTTAAATAATTATGAGAATCAAAGATCCAGAGGGAACTTGAGGAATCAGAGAGGGAGTCCCTAGCCAGCCAATTTGAGAAGCCAAGCACATCTAGCTTGTGAAGCAGAACTGTGAAGTGGAAGCTCGTGGGAGGTCTCTGGGAAGCCCCCACCTCTGTGGTACACAAGCATCTGGGGTGAGCCTGAGGGGGCTGTTGGTCAGCAGAACCAGTAATTAGACCAAATAGCTGGAAGCTGAGTGGGGAGGGTGAGAGCAATCTGGATCCTCTGGCACCTCTATGTCTAGTTGCCACCACGTGACCAGGACCTTCAGAGAGCAATGGCCATTGCTAACTGCCACCGTCTAATTGCATGCAGAGTTTTTTCTGGCATACTCTAAACTAGAACTGCAAAGGGAGGGTATTATGGGAGACAAAGCTCCCCATTTAACCAAGTTGACCCAGTACAAACTACCACAGAGATACAAAGTAAATTGTTCAAGTAATCTTGTCTATATTCTCTCCCATGAATTAGATAAGCCCATCTATATGATCAACATTTTACTATTATTGCTCAGCCTGGCTCCCCTGGGCATGTCTCACCTCTCCTTTGCCTTCCTTTGTGTCCTGATTCCCTAAATTTTCCAGGCATATTTCCAAGGGCACATGCCCTGAGGCTCACCTAGTGATGTGTTCCATGCATTCTTGCTAGGGACCTTCCAAATCTGTCCATACCATCTCTAAGCACTTGAGAAAGGGCTGCTTCCCATGTAGTTTAGTAAAGATTCTCTATCTGCTACTTTAAAAAGCTGAGGCTTGTCAATTGTTTCTTGAATTCAGGCCCGCCTGGGAAAGTTATACCACTCAACTCCCTGAAACTGTGTTTCTTTTCTTCTGTTAGATTTCCTGGGGTCTCAATCTTCCTGATATAGGAAGAAAAACAAGATAGTTTCCTCTTCAAGAGGCCACAGTGAGCTAAGAGCAGGTGTACAACTGGAGCAGGCAGCCACAATATAGGCTGCTCCTGCACCTGCCAAAGTCTAAAGGATTGTTAGGTTTGTTCTTGGGCTGAGCCCAGAGCCTGTCTCTTTGGCCCCAAATACTTGTCCTTGCACCTATTTCTCAAGGTTTCAGGCCTTTGCATCAATATGTTGGGGGTTTAAGGTAACAATAAATCATGTCTTTTTCCCCCATTTCTTTCTGAGTATGAAACCAACTGGGAGACAACCACAGGATTCAAAGAGAACTTAAAATATCAGCTTGATTATTACAGTTATGCTTGAGGATGATGACTTGACCAATTAGGCTTCCTAATACTTCATCCTCATGATAGGCAGGGCTCTTAAGGCTCCCCTTGCTCAGGGCAGAGCTGGCTCTTTAGGCGGACCAGGTGGAGGAGAGGAGTCCTACAGACCCGTAACCCAGGTAGGGATGCTCATGAGAGAACAACCAGGAGCTGCTGGGCCTCACTTGCCCTGTCCATGCTCACAAACCTATCAACCCCATAAGCCATTGTCCTGCTGGGAATGAAAGGCAGGGAGAGAAGAAACATTCTTCAGGTACATTTCTCTCTTGGGGAGAAGAGTTAAAAATTGCCTTCCTTTATGGGAGTCTGAGGTGTGGAGGAAGAAATGACCCCATCTGCTCCCACCTCCTAAAAGCCAGTTCCTTTCTTAGTGCCCCTGCACTGCTGATGGCAATGCAAATGTGTAGAGTCATCAGGGAAGGTGGTTGGTAGCTAGGACTGAGGCTGAGGATACTGTGACCCAGCAGTTTCACTTTCGGGGCCACATTGTAAGTAAATTGTCTAATGGTCCATGAGAGGACATATACGGGGATGTCCACCACAGCAGCTGGAGGCAGCCTCGAGTCCCAGAGGAATGGAAAGGAAGTTCAGTGGACCCTCACTACTGAATACTACACAGCTCTTAGAGCAATGAGCCCGAGGCATGTATAACTACGAGAAAAGAGCTTTTCAAAAAAAGTGTTGAGTGAAGGAAGAGAGAAATAGAACAAGGTCTATTGCACAACGCCATTTATGTAAATTAAAATGACAAATATACAAAGAGTAAGCATTTCATTTTTGCAAAAAGGCACACATGCACACTCAAGACACGAGTCAAAAACATGAGCATGAGAGCCTGTGGGGGTCAGAGGTCAAAAGGAAAGCACAAGAGATAGAGGCCTTGCACAAAACGATGATGAAAGTGTGCCATGAACTAGGACTCTGGCCAGCTCAATCCTTGGCTCCTGAGGTTAAAAAATACCCTTTCCTCGACCCCATCAGCTCCGGCTTTTCCTCCTTTTCCCCTGAACATTCTAGGGGACTTCAGTGTGTGGCACCCCTTTCTTGCCCCTCTTTCACTCATGTCCCTCTTTGGCTGGTTTTCCATGTCAGTGGTCCTCCCAAACTGCTTTTCCAGAAGTCACCAGTGACTTCCACATGGCCAGATTTATTGGGCATTTTTTATTGATATTCTTCTTCATTCTAAAAATTAAGGTTAAATGAACTCACCTTCTTAAGGGTACAGTTCTGTTTTGACAAATGCTACCCCCATTGTAATCAAGATATAAAATGGTTCCACATCCCCCTAAATTTTTCATGGTACCCTTTTTTATTCCCTCTCCCATCCACCCCTGGCAATAGCGAATCTACTTTCTGTTCCTGCAGTTTCGTCTTTTGGAGAATGTCACATAATGGGATCGTACATTTTCAAGTGTATGATTTTGATCCAGATTGTGTGTGTATCAATAGCTTGTTCTCTTTATTACTAAGTAGGGTTTTATTGTATGGAATGACCACAGTTTGTTTATCTGCTCACCTGTTGAAGGGCATTTGGGTTGCCTCCAGGTTTGGGTGATTACAAATACACCTGCTATAAACATTCGCATGCAGGTGGCCATAGGTTTTCATTTCTCCTCGTAGAGACCAAGGAATGGGATTGTGGATTATAAGGCAGGTGTGTGTTTATCTTGTAAGAAACTGTAATGGACATTTTAGAGTTCTCATTTTGCTGGAATTTTCAGCATCTTGTACCATGGTTGACCTCCTCTTTCTGTGAGGTTACTTTTTCCAGTTTCTTTATTGTTCCCCCTGTCCCCCTCCCCCAGCTCCCAGCCAGACTGGGATGCTTCCTGGGCTCAGTCCTGTGACAGTGAAAAGAAGGCCCAGTATGGCTGCCTCCATTTCGCTCCTAACCCCCCGCCCCCTGGAGGTGATATCTTCTAGGTTAACTGCTTTTGCTCATCTCTGCACATAGACCAAGCTAACTATAGGAAGAATTTATAGTTTAAAGCAAGGATGAAAATAATCCTTTCCCAAAATTACCCCCCAAGAAGATAAGGAGGGTGTACGCATAAAAACCATGTTGTATTCAAGATTTGTGGGAGCGTGTGGCCTGACCGAGGACAGAGAGGTTTCATGGCCTCATCAGACAGTCACTGGTGCCCACAAGTCTGCGGTTGTTGGTCACCTCTTGATCCCAACCCTTTCTTCTTCCCCCTGCCCCTAACATAAAAAGAGCCTGAAACTTTTACTGACTTAAGATGGTTCTTTAGGACGTTCGTCCACCATCTGCTCAGTGTGCTGGCTCTCCAAAATAAAGCTGCTTTCCCTGCTCCAACTCCTTGCCTCTCGACTTACTTGCTGTGCTGTGGCTAGAAGAACAAGTTTGGACTTGGTTACAGTCCTGGAGTCCCTTCCCTCCATTGACTGCAGCTGTTTCATGGCTATACCATAAATGCTGTCTCTGGTTTGTGGCTCCCACATTTATAACTCTCTCCTCAGCCTCTCCTAAACCCCAGGCTTATGAGTCCCGCTCTGAATGTGCCATCATCTGAGAGCTTTCTGCCATGACTCTGAAACACTGATGTCCTCTCCACTCCGCCCCACCTCGACTGCTTCCCCTCTGGTTTTCCCACGAAGTGAAGACATCTCCACCCACCATTGCTTAAGACAAACACCAGGGAGTTATTCTTTATACTCTCCTTGTATTTGTTATCTGTTGCTGCCGAACAAATTACCACAAACTTAGTGGCTTTAAACCACACCCATTTATCATCTTACAGCTTCCATGGGTCAGAAGTTGGGCACAGTGTGGCTCAGTTGGTTCCCCTGCTCCAGGTCTCAGAGGGCCAAAATCAAGGTATCAGCAGGGCTGTGCTCCTTACTGGAGGCTCTGGGAAGAATCTGCTCCTAAGTGTATTCAGGCTGATGGTAGTTCCTTGCAGTTGTAGAACTGAGGTCCCCATTTCCTTGCTTGCTGCCATCGAGGGTACCCTTACTTCTTTAGAGCCCTCTCTTTGTTTTTTTTTTTTTGTTGTTGTTGTTTGTTTTTTTTGCACATGACTCTGTGTTGTTAAGAAGCAACAACAATTTATTGTGGTAACGTTTACAATAGCAAAGACTTGGAACCAACCCAAATGCCCATCAATGATAGACTGGATAAGGAAAATGTAGCACATATACACCATGGAATACTATGCAGCCATAAAAAATGATGAGTTCATGTCCTTTGCAGGGACTTGGATGAAGCTGGAAACCATCATTCTCAGCAAACTAACACAAGAACAAAAAACCAGACACCACATGTTCTCACTTGTAAGTAGGAGTTGAACAAAAAACCAAACACTGCATGTTCTCACTCATAAGTAGGAGAACACATGGACACAGGGAGGAAAACATCACACACCGGGGTCTGTTGGGGGGCAGGGGGCTGGGCAGGGAGAGCATTAGGAGAAATAACACCATGGCACGTGTATACTTACATAACAAACCTGTACGTTCTGCACATGTACCCCAGAACTTAAAGTATTAGGAAAAAAAAAAAGCAACAACAGCACTTAGAACCCTTCTCATGATTGACATCTCTGTTTTCCCCTGGTGCTGCAGCTCTCTGACTCCAGCAGAAGGAAGTTATCTGCCTTTAAAGGCCCATTCAGTTAAACTGGGCTCACCTGGATAATCCAGGCTAAATCCAGGATAATCTCCCTACTTAAAAATCAGCAGTAACACTGCTGTGGGTTGAATTGTGTCTCCTAAAAAGATATGTTGAAGTTATAACCCCTGGTACTCATGAATGCGACTTTATTTGTAAATTGAGCCTTTGCAAATGTAATCAAGTTAAGACAAAGTCAGATGAGGAGTAGGTGGGCCCTGAATCCAATCTTACTGGTGTCCTATTAAGAAGAGTAAAAGACCCAGCACTTTGAGAGGCCGAGGCGGGCGGATCACCTGAGGTCGGGAGTTCAAGACCAGCCTGACCAACATGGAGAAACCCCCGTCTCTACTAAAAACACAAAATTAGCTGGGCGTGGTGGCACGTGCCTGTAATCCCAGCTACTTGGGAGGCTGAGGCAGGAGAATCACTTGAACCCGGGAGGTGGAAGTTGCGGTGAGCCGAGCCGAGATTGCGCCATTGCACTCCAGCCTGGGCAACAAGAGCGAAACTCCATCTCAGAAAAAAAAAAAAAAAAAAAAAAAAAAAAGAAGAAGAAGAAGAGGAAAAGAGAAAGAAAAACACACAGAGGAGCTGTCATATGAAGACAGATGCACAGAGGGCAGATGGCCGTGTGATAACAGAGCCAGAAACACAGGTTATGCAGCTATAAGCCAAGGAATGCCAAGGACTCCCAGTAACAACCCAGAGCTGGGAGAGAGGTCACGGCCCTGCTGACACCTCGATTTCAGACTTCTGGCCAGCAGATGTGTAAGAGAACACATTTCTGTTGTTTTAGGCCACTCTGTTTGTGGTGCTTTGTTACAGCAGCCCTAGGACACAAATACAAATCCCAATTACATCTGCAAAGTCCCATGTAAGGTCACATATGGGTATGGTCACATATAATGCCCATATATAAGGTCACATATGGGCATCAGATTCATAGTCCCAGAGATTACAGAGTGGAATCTTCTTGGGGCCATAATTCTGCCTATCTCCTCTCCCCGTTCCATATAGCTAATCCATCACCAAGTCAATTCTTCCTTAAAAAATTTTTAAAGTTTTTGAACTATTTATCTGTATTTCTACTGTAGTCAAGACACCTTCATGTCCTACCTGGATTATTACAATAGTTCACTAACTTATCTCCTTGTTTCTCCTCTTCCGTATCTCACAAAATTCTTTTTTACAAAACAATCAGATCATTTTAGAACACAAATTGGATCACAATATTTGCATCAGTGTGGAATTTATTCAGGAACAAGTAAGAGAAAATCCACCTTATGATGACTTGAAAAAAAAGAGAGATGCCTATTTTTTCTCACATGAGAATGCCCAACACAGGCAGTCCAGAGCTGATGCAGAAGCTGAATAATGTGATTAAGGACCGAGTCACTTTCTACATTTCTGCTTTGCCATTCTTCAATTTATTTACCTTCTGTCCTCATGGTTGCAATATGACTGCCATGCCTCCAGGCATCACATTTGTGCTCAGGATGGAAGTTAGTGAAGGACAAACGACAAAACCTGCCAAAGTTTACTTCCCTTTTTATTAGGTAGTTCAAAAATTTCTCAGAAACTGTTCTTACTGAACATAAGCTTATATCTCATTGTCTAAAACTATATCACGTGACTATCCCCAGCTGTGAGGGAGCCTTGGAAACTGAATATTTCTTTAGAGAAAGGCATGAGAAAATGATGTTGAGAAAGGGTATTCCATGAGCCTACCTACATCATCTCCCTTACCACTGTCTTGTTTAGAAGCTCGCTGTTTGACTTATTATTGTTATCATTATACTTTAAGTTCTGGGATACGTGTGCAGAACGTGCAGGTTTTTTACATAGGTATACACGGCCATGGTGGTTTGCTGCACCCATCAACTCGTCATCTACATTAGGTATTTCTCTTAATACTACCCCTTCCCTAGCCCCCCACCCCCCGACAGGCCCCAGTGTGTGATATTCCCCTCTCTGTGTCCACGTGTTCTCACTGTTCAACTCCCACTTATGAGTGAGAACATGCGGTGTTTGGTTTTCTGTTCCTGTGTTAGTTTACTGAGAATGATGGTTTCCAGCTTCATCCATGTTCCTGCAAAGGACATGAACTCATCCTATTTTATGGCTGCATAGTATTCCATGGTGTATATGTGCCACATTTTCTTTATCCAGTCTATCATTGATGGGCATTTGGGTTGGTTCCAAGTCTTTGCTATTGTAAATACTGCTGCAATAAACATACAAGTGCATGTGTCTTTATAGTAGCATGATTTATAATCCTTTGGGTATATACCCAGTAATGGGATTGCTGGGTCAAAGGATACTTCTGGTTCTAGATCCTTGAGGAATCACCACACTGTCTTCCACAATGGTTGAACTAATTTACACTTCCACCAACAGTGTAAAAGCGTTCCTATCTCTCCACATCCTCTCCAGCATCTGTTGTTTCCTGACTTTAATGATCGTCATTCTATCTGGTGTGAGATGGTATCTCATTGTGGTTTTGATTTGCATTTCTCTTTTTTTTTTTTTTTTTTTTGAGACGGAGTCTCGCTCTGTCGCCCAGGCTGGAGTGCAGTGGCGCAATCTCGGCTCACTGCAAGCTCCGCCTCCTGGATTCATGCCATTCTCCTGCCTCAGCCTCTCCAAGTAGCTGGGACTACAGGCGCCCACCACCACGCCTGGCTAATTTTTTTGTATTTTTAGTAGAGACGGGGTTTCACCGTGGTCTCGATCTCCTGACCTCGTGATCTGCCCGCCTCGGCCTCCCAAAGCGCTGGGATTACAAGTGTGAGCCACCGCACCCGGCAGATTTGCCTTTCTCTAATGACCAGTGATGATGAGCTTTTTTTCATGTTTGTTGGCCACATAAATGTCTTCTTTTGAGAAGTGTCTGTTCATATCCTTCACCCACTTTTTGATGGGATTGTTTTTTTCTTGTAAATTTGTTTAAATTCCTTGTAGATTCTGGATATTAGCCCTTTGTCAGATGGATAGATTACAAAAATTTTCTCCCATTCTGTAGGTTGCCTGTTCACTCTGATGATAGTTTCTTTTGCTGTGCAGAAGCTCTTTAGTTTAATTAGATTCCATTTGTCAGTTTTGGCTTTTGTTGCCATTGCTTTTGGTGTTTTAGTCATGAAGTCTTTACCCATGCCTATGTCCTGAATGGTATTGCCTAGGTTTTCTTCTAGGGTTTTTAGGGGTCTTACATTTAAGTCTTTAATCCATCTTGAGTTAATTTTTGTATAAGATGTAAGGTAGGGGTCTAGTGTTCTGCATATGGCTAGCCAGTTTTCCCAGCACCATTTATTAAATAGGAAATCCTTCCCCCATTTCTTGTTTTTGTCAGGTTTGTCAAAGATCAGATGGTTGTAGATGTGTGGTGTTATTTCTGAGGCTTCTGTTCTGTTCCATTGGTCTATGTATCTGTTTTGGTACCAGTGCTATGCTGTTTCAGTTACTGTAGACTTGTAGTATAGTTTAAAGTCAGGTAGTGTGATGCCTCCAGCTTTGTTCTTTTTGCTTAGGATTGTCTTGGCTACATGGGCTCTTTTTTGGTTCCATATGAAATTTAAAGTAGTTTTTTCCAATTCTGTGAAGAAAGTCAGTGGTAGCTTGATGGGGATAGCATTGTATCTATAAATTACTTTGGGTGGTATGGCCATTTTCACGATATTGATTCTTCCTATCCATAAGTATAAAATGTTTTTCCGTTTGTTTGTGTTCTCTTCTATTTCCTTGAGCAGTGGTTTATAGTTCTCCTTGAAGAGGTCCTTCACATCCCTTGTAAGTTGTATTCCTAGGTATTTTATTCTCTTTGTAGCAATTGTGAATGGGACTTTACTCATGATTTGGCTCTCTGTTTGTGTATTATTGGTGTATAGGAATGCTTGTGATTTTTGCATATTGATTTTATATCCTGAGACTGCTGAAGTTGCTTACCAGCTTAAGGAAATTTTGGGCTGAGACTATGGGGTTTTCTAAATATACAATCATGTCATCTGCAGAGACAATTTGACTTCCTCTCTTCCTATTTGAATACGCTTTATTTCTTTCTCTTGCCTGATTGCCCTGGCCAGAACTTCCAATACTATGTTGAAGAGGAGTGGTGAGAGAGGGCACCCTTGTCCTGTGCTGGTTTTCAAAGGGAATGCTTCAGCTTTTGCCCATTCAGTATGATATTGGCTGTGGGTTTGTCATAAATAGCTCTTGTTATTTTGATATACGTTCCATCAATACCTAGTTTATTGGCTTTTTTTTTTTTTTTTTGAGACGGAGTCTTGCTCTGTCGCCCAGGCTAGATTGCAATGGCATGATTTTGGCTCACTGCAACCTCCATCCCCCAGGTTCAAGTGATTCTCCTGCCTCAGCCTCCTGTGTAGCTGGGATTAGGGGCGCATGCCACCATTCCTGGCTAATTTTTGTATTTTTAGTAGAGACGGGGTTTTGCCATGTTGGCCAGGCTGGTCTTGAACTCCTGACCTCAGGCTGAGATCATCTCAGCCTCCCAAAGTGCTGAGATTAAAGGTGTAAGCCACCACTCCTGGCCTCTGTTTGGCATTTTAATGCAGTATAAATAAAATTTGAATTTCCTCACTGCCTCTCTAATATTATAATTTATGACTCTTCTTCCTCTCTGGGTGTGCCAGTCACTGCAGTATTTTTTTTTTTTTTTTAAGACTGATTCTCACTCTGTTGCCCAGGCCAGAGTGCAGCAGTGGCATGATCTTGGCTCACTGCAACCTCTGCCTTCCGGGTTCAAGGGTTTAAGCGATTCTCCTGCCTCAGCCTCCCAAGTAGCTGGGACTACCAGTGGGCACCACCACCCTCGGCTAATTTTTTATATTTTTAGTAGAGACGGAGTTTTCACCACGTTAGCCAGGATGGTCTCGATCTCCTGACCTTGTGATCCACACGCCTCGGCCTCCCAAAATGCTGGGATTACAGGCGTGAGCCACCGGCCTGGCTTCACTGCAGCCTTTTTCCTAGTTCTTTCCTTATGTGGAGGCTTTGCTCATGCCTTTCTTTTTGTCTAGGAGGTAGATTGCATTATTGCTCCCGATTCTTCACTCTGTCCCTATAATAAAGTGTCTACTCATGCACTTTGCAGAGCCTCTCTGTGGAGGAAGTAAGACATGTTTTCTTGCTCCAGTACGTGGACTGATGTATGTTAATAGATGTAATGCTAGCAGAGGCTTTAGATGTGCTTGGGATGTTTGTCTTGGCCTCTTCCACTTCTGTCATCCACCATGAGAGATCGTGTTTCTGCAGCTTTTTGGCTCTGAGTGAGACACTGGAGCTAACTCAAAACCAACCTGCAGCCTGGTGCTGAGCCCAGCTGAGTCCAGCTGAGATCACCCAGACTCCAGCCAAATCCGAGACTGAGTGAGAACAGTAAATGGTGTTGCAAGCCACTGAGACTTTGCTTATGATTGTGATGCAGAATTAATGCCGCAAAATCTAACACAGTCTGAATTATTCTTCCTCTTCCTCACACTTGAACTTCTACTTATCTTTTGGGTCCCAAATGGAATACGGCTTCCTCAGAGAGCCTTTTCCTGTATCCCCAAAGTTAGTTATGCTAAGCTTTCTCATGTAATTCTATTCTTTCCTATGATTAAATCTATTATAATTTGTAATTGTAGCTTTGTTCTCATGTTCATTTGTTAAAAATACACTGTCTACTATAGACTGTTAGCTCCCTGAGTGTAAACTCCTGTTTGTTAATAAATTAACACCAAACACCAAATACAAGGCCTGCACATAGTAAGTGCTCAATAAATGTGAGTTATCATTTATTGAACAAGTATACCCCTAATTGAAGAAATATAATTGAGTTATTCAAAATTTCATTCTTGAAGAATGACATGTAACCTATAGTTATAGAATTATGATCCAAATTGTATGAACAAATGTGAATGTATTCATATAAAAATACTCAAAGGAACTATACCAAAGAATTAATAATGCCTATCTCTGTGTGGAGGCCTTATACTTTATCTTTTTTATTTTTTATAATTTTCTGTATTCAATACAGTTCTTCTAATATTGTGGCAATATATTACTTTTGTAATTAGAAAACATAATAAAAGTTATTAAAGATATACATGTATCTTTTATATGTACGTGTGTGTGTGTGTGTGTGTGTGTGTGTGTGTGTGTGTGTGTGTGTATGGACTTAATCATGCTTTTCTTAGTGATGTAATGAGAAGATTCTAAAGAACATCAGAAATCAGAACAAAGCCTGGGTGGGTGGCCAGAACATTCTGAGTTGGAAATAGCTTGTCCTGGGTTTCTCTGGTTTTAGGGCTCCCCAGGTTCTGTTCCCTGCCCTCTGGGAGGGTGTCTGACAAATATAAGGGACATTAGGGTCAAGAGGAAGGCATGGTCCCTTGGGACTAGGCTGACTAAGAGTATGAGTAGCTGAGTGAGACTAGATAGTTTGGTGGGAAATCTGGGCCAATGCCATCTTGAAGGGTGGACCAGGTGAGCAGCCCAGCAGAAATACCAGATGGAACTGTACATGGCAATTTGCGTCTCCGGAGACCATGATCTTGAGGCAAATGAGCACCTTGATTGGCTGTTTGGATTTCATAGGCCAGACGTTTCCAGGTAGGATTTCTCAGATTCCAGGGTTTCTCAGGGACATCTCCTGGGGGACAAGGAAGGGCAAGGGGGAAGCTGGAAGGGCCTCCCATCCCCTCACTTCAACCCAAGCAGGTCCTCTATTATCTGTAAGAGCCCACTAAAAGCAAAGGAACAAAGGGTTCTATTGCTAAAAAAGGAGTTGGGGGGGAGTGGTCCTTAAAATCAATGACAATGATAGGAAGCCACTGAAGACTTTCAAGGAGGGGAGTGACTTATTCAACATAAGGCTGCTGTTTTCACAGCACCCAGCAGGCCAGGCTGCAAAGCCAGGAGGCTTGAAGAGAGACTGGAAGACAAGAGACTGTTGCAATCAGTGAATAATGTGACTGTGATAGTAATAACAATACTATTTATTGAGTCAGGCACTGTTCTAATTCCTTTACCTGTATTAACTCATTCTTCCCCATAACAATCCTATGAGGTAAGTACTATTATTATCTTCACTTTATCACTGAGGAAACTGAGGCACAGAGATGGTAAATAACTCATGGTAAATTACACAGCCAGAAAGAAGAGAAGCTGGGATGTGATCCCAGACAGGCTGAGCCTTGCCCAGAGGGAGGTTGAGGACAAAAGTCCATCTGGCCTAATAGATTGGCCTGACCTTCCTTCATTATGCCCGCTGTTGCGCTGTCTCTTGATCTTTTAATAGTGTCTAGTGGATTTAGGTTATTAGCCAGAGAAACAAGCTCCCACGGCATGAGGACAGATGGGATAGGGGTGGGAACAGCAGAGGATCAAAGCCATACTGAAACGTCAAGTCTAAAATCCCTGGAGGCACCGAAATTGAAGGAATAAGGTAAACCAGGAGAAGGTGATGCTGAGTGGAGTGTGTCCAGTTTGGGATGATGATGGTACCCAAGGGACATGCAGGTGGAATCACTGACTGTAACAGCATGAACCATTACACATCTGCATGTTTAGCATGAATCAGAATCACCTGTAGTGCATGTTAAACCAAAGATCCCTAAGCTTCATCCCCGGAGTGTGTGACTCAGTAGAATTTTTATTCCTAAAAAGCTCCCTGGTGGTGCTGATGTTGCTGGGTCCATGAACTACACTCAGGAGTACTGTTTTGCATCTCCCAGCCAGCAAAGCCCTTATGCATGTACAATATCGTGAATTCTTCTGAAATGCTTCCCCAATTATATTTTGGTGACATTAGGGTTTTGAGAAATAAACATGTGAACTTGTTTTCTCTTGTTTCTGACACCTTTTTCTGGAGTCATCAAAACCCCTAAGTAGCTGTCCTACATCTGTGCCTTTACATAAATTGTTCCTACAGTCAGCTATGCCCTCCCTACCCTGCCTCCAAATTTAGCTAATTTATTTTATTGCTTAAAAGTTTATCTTCCCTAGGAAGCCTCCTCTGACCTCCTAATCTCGTTTGGTTGCCCCTGCTGTGTACTCCCATGGAACTTTCTACCTACTTCTGCCATGCACTCAGCATGCGGCACTATATCTTTAATTGTCTTTCCCCTCCACTGACATCATAGACTTTGTATCTTGCAGTGCTTAGGGCAGCGCTTGGCATATGGTAAATGCACAATAAATATGTGATGAATTCAATTAAGCGAATGAATAAACACTTTCTTCTTTATCAGAGCTATCATCCCCTAAATCTCTTCCATGGTGCATTCTTTTTTTAATTAAGGAAAAACTTCTATTGAGATGCATGAAACTATGAATTCATAACATAAAATTAACCATTTTAAAGTGAACAACTCAGTGGCATTTAGTGCATTCACAGTGTTGCTCAACAATCATCTATATCTAATTCCAAAACACTTTAATTCCCAAAAGGAAATCCATGTTCATTAAGCAGTTATTCCCCATTGCCCATCTCCTCAATCCCTGCCAACCACCAATTTGTTTTCTGCCTCTATGGAATTAACTATTCTGGATGTTTCATACAAATAGAATCATACAATCTGTAACCCTTTGTGTCTGACTTCTTTCACCTTTTGAGCCTCATTCACACCGTAGCGTGCATCAGTACTTCATTCCTTTTTTTTATGATTGAGTAATATTTCGTGGTGCATTCTTAATAGCACAGTCTAATCTGTAGAACAGGCATGGAAAATGTGCCTTGTCTTAGATTCCAGTTCCTATCAATTACTGTACAGGCGATTTTGAGGCCATATCTGGGCACAGCAGAAAACAACAAGTGATTGATCACTGTTATGGGCAAGACTGTGGGGAGTGGGGGTCATAATGCCATATATATGTCACTCCCACTCTAGAATGAATTGATTCTCCTCTCCTCCTGTCCATGCTAAGGATGGGGAGTTTCGATAATAGGGCTTAAGATACAACTGGACCCAGTGCATTTTTCAGGAGTATTGAGAAGGCAACATTGTGAATCTGGGGTAATCAGGGAGGGCTCACTGGATGCAGTGACCTCAGCAAATGGAATTCTCAGCCTCTGAGCTGGCTGCTCAGAAAAACAAAACTGATTCTCCTCAGACGGAGACAGATTGGCTGAGGGAACTTAGGGTGTATGGCCTAATGCAAAGTGACCAGTGTCTAACAGAAGTTTCTTTCTTGTTGCTTGAATTTCCCAGGGTAGAGAGCCCCAGACTGGGTATTCTGGCCCTAGGGAGAGTTAACAGATCTTGGCACATTTTTGGACCAGGGCAGTTTCCAAATAAAGACCTGCATATCCTGACTGGTTGTCAAATGGAATTAGTGGCTTTGAGTTCAGCCTGTTCCTCACTAGAGTTACCACATATAGGGAATGTTCTGGCGGCAGAGGGAATACCAAGGGGCCAGGGCAGGACCAAGGGAGTGGAGTGGTGGGCAGTACAGATGCTCCTCAACTCATGAGGGGACTATGTCCTGACAAACCCATCAGAACTTGAAAATATGCCAAGTTGAAAATGCATTTAATCCAACTAATGTGCCGAACATCATAGTTTAGCCTATGCTGCCTTAAACATGCTCAGAACACTCATATTAATCTGTGGTTAGGCAAAATCATCTGGCAACATGGTATACTGTAGGGTATCCGTTGTTTACCCTCCTGATTGTGTGGCTGACTGAGAGTTGTGTCTTGCTGCCACTGCCTAGCATCTCAAAAGAGTATCATACCTCATCTTGCTAGCCCAAGAAAAGAACAAAATTCAAAATTTGAAGTACAGTTTCTACTAAATATGTGTTGCTATAGCACCACTGTAAAATTGAAAAATTATAAATCAAACCATTGCACATCAGGGACCGTCTGTACAAGCAAGGCCGCTAGGGTGAAGAGGTGGGGACTCCAGGGAGCTCAGTTTCCTCTGGTGTTCCTAATTAAATGGCTTTGCTTTTTCTTATTTTAGTTCACAGTTAAAATTCTAAGGGGATCAGTTACTCTTGTTAGGTAAAAGATTTTCCACCTTTTCTCTGGCTGGAGTCCCAGTTGCACTCTCTTTAAAATCCAATGCTAGAGACATTCAAGGCTCCAGAACAAATTTGAGAAAGGGATTCTCCTTCCAGCCTCTAGACCATGTGATATGGGAAATGCCTTCTTGAGCTCAGCCTTGAGGTCTCTCCAACCTAGATCTCCCACAACAGATGTTCTACCCTATCCCCCAAACACTGCCACTGTGAGTCCTTTGGCAAGGGATTTCCCCACTTTCCCTGGTTCACTTTATGCACCAGCCTAGATTATTCTAGCTAGTACGTAAGGCATATGTCCCAGCATTTAGGGCCTCTGGGATATGTCTTTGTTTTATGTCTTCACATAAACATTTAATGTTAAAGGACACAGGCCAGGAGGATACTATCATCCAAATCCGGACCATCTAAGTAGAGTCATTGTCAGCCTTTGGGGTAGCTCTGGACAGAGGTGCTATTGTAAATCATTCCTGGGGAAGGATTAATAAAGAATAGTTCATGAATATAAACAGGTGATCAGCCTTTGGAATTTATCAAAGAGGACGGCCATTTGTCACTCAGGGATGTGGAGGGAAGCTCCTGAAACACAGTGATACAAGTAATAGCATTCTATTAGATTAGTTCTATGGTCAGATAACTTTTGGAAATTCCACACGGCATATGGAATTTGTCACAAGACAGGTCTGTCAAAGGCCATTAAGATTTCCTGTAGTGAGGAGCATATCTTCATTTGGCAATTTGGCTTGCTTTGTTTTTGTCCTAATTACTTAAGTAGATCAAAAGGGTCTTGAAGGCAAGAATTATGACTTTGAACCAATGCACATTAGCACCCAGCCCACACTCAGAAAATTATGAAGTTAGGGCCGGGCATGGTGGCTCATGCCCGTAATCCCAACACTTTGGGAGGCCAAGGTGAGCAGATCACTTGAGGCCAGGAGTTCCAGACCAGCCTGGCCAACGTGGTGAAACTTCATCTCTATTAAAAATACAAAATTAGGCTGGGCGCAGTGGCTCAAGCCTGTAATCCCAGCATTTTGGGAGGCCGAGGTGGGCAGATCATGAGGTCAGGAGATGAGACCATCCTGGCTAACATGGTGAAACCCCATCTCTACTAAAAAAATACAACAAATTAGCCCGGTGTGGTGGTGGGTGCCTGTAGTTCCAGCTACTTGGGAGGCTAAGGCAGGAGAATGGCGTGAACCTGGGAGGCAGAGCTTGCAGTGAGCCAAGATTGCACCACTGCACTCCAGCCTGGGCAACAGAGTGAGTCTCTGTCTCAAAAAAAAAAAAAAAAAAAAAATTAGCCAGGTATGGTGGTGTGTGCCTGTAGTCCCAGCTACTCTGGAGGCTGAGGCAGGAGAATCCCTTGAGCCTGGGAGGTGGAGGCTGCAGTGAGCCAAGATTGTACCACTGCACTGCCTGGATGACTGACTAAGACTGTCTAAAAAAAAAAAAAAAAAGATAAAAAGAAAGAAAAAGAAAATTACGAAGTTAATCCCTGCTGTCTACAGCCCCTTTAGAGTATCCAGACCGGCCCCCTGTGGGTGAAGTCCTATAACATCACCCCCTTGTCCTATTGTGCCCTGCCCTCCTCCTGCGGACATCAGAATGAGCAGCCAGGCCCTGCTTTTCAGGCCTGGGAAAATGGAAGGAAAGCTATTTCAAGAAAGAGGCCAGTCAGGATGCCTGAAGAAGATGAGTTACCATGGTGACAGGATAAGACTTTGTCACTTTGAAAATGAATGACTTTTTTTTCCTATAGGAAAGCCATTCAGTGGGCAGGGATGGTGGCTCTAACTGAGGCTTTTGTCAGCTACGGTCCTTTATCACCATGGGTGTTGGTGCACTGTCAGATAATGCAGAGTGTTTCTTGTATAAGGTGCTACGCCGGACCCAGGAAACAGGGCTGAGAGTTGGGACTCCTGGAGCCACTTCTGCCTTGACACAACTTGTAGGCTTAGACAAGTTGCATCATTTCCTCTAGGTCCAGTTTCACTATTTACTAAATGCATAGCTGAAAATTTGGAGCAGGAGTTTTGGTGAGTTCCAAATGCTGCATCATTCAGTTAAAATCCAAGCAGGGTCTTTTTTCTTTTTTTCCCCCAGAGATTTCAGAAATTAAGTTGATTCTAAAATGTATATGGAAATGCAAAGGGTCTAGAGTAGCCAAAGTAATCTTAAAAGAGAATAACAAAGGGCCCGGCATGGTGGTTTATGCCTGTAATCCCAGCACTTTGGGAGGCTGAGGTAGGTGGATGGCTTGAACCCAGGAGTTTGAGACCAGCCTGCAAAACAAAGCGAGAACTTGTCTGTATAAAAAGTACAAAATTAGCTGGGTGTGGTGGTGCACACCAATAGTCCCAGCTACTTGGGAGGCTGAGGTAGGAGGATTGCCTGAGCCTGGGGAGGTTGAGAGTGAGCCTTGATCCTCAATTACACCACTGCACTCCAACCTGGGCAAGAGTGAGACTGTCTCAAAAAAAAAAAAAAAAGAATAACAAAGTGGAGAACTTACAACCTTACATTACATAATTTCAAGACTAACTATTAAGCTACGATAGTTAACACCATGCAACACTAGAGCAAGAACAAAGAAATCTATGAAATGCAAGAAAGAGCCTGGAAATAGACCCTCACTTAAATAGTCATGTAATTTTCAACAAAGGGAATCCAATGGAGAATGGACAATCTTTTCACTGAATAGTCTTGAGACAAATGGATATGTATATGGAAAAGAAAAAAACCTCAACTCCTACCTCATACCATATACAAAAATTAATTCAATTATATTAAAAAATACCCCACATTCTTATGTTTGTTGTAGAACCATTAACAATAGCAAAGTCATGGAACCAACCTACGTGTCCATCAATGTTCAATTGAATAAAGAAAATGTGGTACATATCTACCACACGATAGCACACAGCCATAAAAGGAATGAAATCATGCCCTCTGCAACAACATGGATGAAGCTGGAGGCCGTGATCCTAAGTGAACTAACTCAGTAGCAGAAAATGAAATATCACATGTTCTCACTTATAAGTGGGAGCTAAACAATGAGTACACATGGACAGAAAGTTGGAAACAATAGACACTGCGGACTCCACAAAAGGAGGGTGAGAGGAAGATGAAGGGTGAAAAATTACCTGCTGGATATAATATTCAATATTCAATATGACACGCATATTAGAAGTCCAATCTCTACCATTGCACAATATACCCATGTAACAAACATGCATGTGTACCCCTGGAATCTAGAATAAAAATTAAAAACAATAATTTGGGATGAATGGTATACCTAAGGAGTAAAAGTGAAAGCTTCTTAAAGAAAATGTTCCATCAAAATGTGAAATTCTCCTGCGTGTGTTCACCACGTGTTCCCCACAGACCTCCCTGGGCCTTGTCCCGTGGCTCCTCCTGTCCTTAGTGTGTTCCAGGAGTTCATTTAAGCACCCGTGGTGGTTTGTATTATTTGGCAAATTGTCAAGATGAGTTTAATAGCTCCTCTTAAAAGTGCACCAAAATGCGATGGCCTTATCCAATGTAGAAAGTGGCCTTAAGCCTGGGTGCGGTGGCTCACGCCTTTAATCTCAGCACTTTGGGAGGCTGGGGTGGGTAGATCACTTGAGGTTGGGAGCTCGAGACCGGCCTGACCAACATGGTGAAACCCCGTCGCTACTAAAAATACAAAATTAGCTGAGTGTGGTGGCGCATGCCTATAATCCCAGCTACTCTGGAGGCTGAGGCAGGGAATCACTTGAACCCGGAAGGTGGAGGTCGCAGTGAGCTAAGATCATGCCATTGCACTCCAACCTGGGCAACAAGAGCAAAACTCTGTCTCAAAAAAAAAAAAAAAAAAAGAAAAAAAAAAACCCAAAAAACAAAAACAAACAAAAAAAAACCAGAAAGTGGCCTTATTCAAATGTCCATTACTCATAAAATGAGGGAGCTTGTCCACAATGTGAACTTTTGGGATCTTTCCGGTTCTAAATAAAGGAGGAAGTGATGACTCCCAGGCAAAATGCTCAAGATCCACAAGCAAATGGCCCAAACTCTAGTCTGAGATTGTGGGTTTTAAGGATAACAGGTCTCTCCTGATTTCGAGGCCAACCTGGGCTGGCTGGGCACAGTGGGGTGGAGGAGAAGGGAAACAAAAGGAGAGGGCACAACTCAACCACTGATTAGTCCTGGCGTAGAGAGTTGGAGTCACCCAGTGCATGTTCCAAAAACAGCAAGAAAAATAGCCCCTGATCCTCCCCAGGGTTGTGGGGGAGCGCTAGATGGCAGCTAACAGACCTTGGTTCTTTTTTCTTTCTTTCTTTCTTTTCTTTTTTTTTTTTTTTGAGACGGAGTCTCCCTCTTTTGCCCAGGCTAGGGTGCAGTGATGTGATCTCGGTTCACTGCAACCTCTGCCTCCCAGGTTCAAGTGATTCTCCTGCTTCAGCGTCCCACGTAGCTGGGATTACAGGTGCACACCATCAGGCTCAGCTAATTTTTGTATTTTTAGTAGAGATGGGGTTTCACCATGTTGGCCAGGCTGGTCTCAAACTCCTGGCCTCAAGTGATCCACCGGCCTAGGCCTCCCAAAGTGCTGAGATTATAGGCGTGAGCCGCCGTGCCCGGCCCAGACCCCAGTTCTTACCCAGGATGTCACTGTTGACTTTGGGCACCTGCTGGGCCTAGGCTTTCTCATTTGTAAAATGGGGGGCTTAGGTTCAGGAGTTGGGTTTTTCTTCTGTTTTTAACCTAACATCTTGTTTCATTGATTAAATACTTTTTAATAACTCACTCCCTTTAATGTCTCCCCCTCACCCCCTTCTCCTCCCCACCACGGCACCCTTTCTGTTGTGCTGAGTGTGTATCTTTTGTTTAGCTTTCTTCTTGCAGAATATGTATTGCTGTGCTGTGGCCACCATAGTTCAGGTAAATGTTACTATCTTCTATTATCTCAGTCTGTCTTATTTCGCCTGGTGCTACGTTTTTGAGATGTATGCTGGTTGCTTTAGGTACATCTAGCCTGATGAGTCTAGCTCCAATCAGTTGTTCACAAATTGTGCCTTGGGAAACCCTAGCGGTTCCCCTTGTCACCTTGAAGAACACTGGAGGGAAGAGGAGGAGATGTGGATTTCAGAGTTGCCCACCACCCCTGGTTTAATTCTCCCACCTCCACTTTTATCTGTTTTATGCACTGAGCCTATGTTCACCTGGGATTTTGTTCTGTTGTTAAAATCCCTAGCCTAGGAAGGAAGTGGAGTTCTTCCCAGCTCGGCAGTCAGGAGCTATGCACATAGAAGGAGTTGAGCAGGTATAGAAACCACGGACTTGGCTCAACAGTAGCAGGTCCAATGAAGGAGGCTCAGTGGAGGCCATGAAGTCACAATGAGGCTTGTATGGTAAAGACTATGATGTGGAAGGAGCCAGGAACCACCCTTGTCTGTTCTCTGGTCTGGCTGGCCCCCAGGTCTGTGATGATGGAAGAATTTTACATAGACCCCTTTCTCTCATGGCTACAGGAAGGTTTTCCAGGTGTCAAAGTGTTGGGCAAGCTTCTGAGCCTGCAAGAGGCTGTGAACTGCACATTAGGTCAACACTCCTTTGCAGGGTAGACACCAACAGTGTATCTATTTGACTTAATCAGACCCAGCTCCAGTTTATCCTAGGCTGACTGTCCACAGAGTAAGACAAGGTGTCCTAGGTAAACACAGCTCTATACATCACAGAAGATCTTGGCTTCCCAGATAGAGTCAGACTTCATCCTACATTGTCACCCAGGAAAGGTTGGGGTGCAGATTTGGGACATGAAGGATGACTCCAGATGGTTGCATCACACAGATTGGCAGGGTTTTGACATTCTAACCACAGGCGTGGGTTCTGCTCTTCAGCTCTTTTCATGTTGGAAGTGTGTCTTTATTGCTGCCTTGGGAGCAATTAGATCCAGCTTCTTCTTTTTTTTTTTTTTTTGAGACATCTACTCTGTTGCCAGGCTAGAGTGTGGCATGATCTCAGCTCACCACAACCTCTGCCTCCTGGGCTCAGGTGATCTCCAGCCTCAGGCGCCTGAGTAGCTGGGACTGCAGGTGTGCGCAACTACATCTGGCTAATTTTTGTATTTTTAGTTGAGATATGGTTTCATCATGTTGACCAGGCTGGTCTCAAACTCCTGGCCTCAGGTGATCTGCCCCCCTCAGCCTCCCAAAGTGCTGCCACCGCACACTGGCCTAAATCCATCTTCTTATACACAAGATGCTAGAATGTCAACTTGCCATTAACCATACTAAAGAGACAGGAAGTCTTTTTCAGTCGCTCAGGACATTATTCACTCACAAGAAAGCACACAGTGACTGAGAGTATTAGCAGAGGGTGACCTCATGGGCATGGGACCAGGAGAAGTAGGTAGTCTTAGGGGAAAATAAGCTCATCTGTAAGATACATCCTCAAGGATGGCAAGGACAGGGTCTGGGGTGTTTGAGGAACAGTGTTAGTGCAGCTGGAAAAAAAAAAAAATCCTAGAGCAAAGGTTTATGGATTAAGGGAATGGGAGCAGAGAGCAAATTGCCTTGTAAATCCCAACTTTACCCCTTAATCTCCCTCCCGTGTTTCTTGTGACATGGATCATTTAGAATTTCCATATTAGCCCTTGTCACATGCTGCATTATATTCATTTTAGAATATAATAGCACATCTTTTCATTAGAAAAGTTAGAGTTGACCTGGCGTGGTGGCTCATGCCTGCAATCCCAGCACTTTGGGAGGCCGAGGTGGGTAGATCACCTGAGGTCAGGAGTTTGTCACAGCCCAGCCAATATGGTGAAACCCCATCTCTACTAAAAATACAAAAATTAGCTAGGTGTGGTGGTGTGTGCCTGTAATCCCAGCTACTTGGGAGGCTGAGGCAGGAGAATCACTTGAAACCAGGAAGTGGAGGTTGCAATGAGCTGAGATCGCACCATTACACTCCAGCCTGGGCAACAGAAGTGAAACTCCATCTCAAAAAAAAAAAAAGTTACAGTTAAATTTTTACAAAGAAAACAAGATTGTTGTTGACATCACATGACTTAAACTCCACAATTCTGAGTCACCCCATTTCTACCACTAAATAGCTCTGCAACTTGGGCCAAGCCACACAAAGACAAAGAGTGGCCAAGTGGTGGGAGTCTACTGGTCTGTGCCTCCTGCCCTGAATCATGACCGGTGCACACGCATCCATGTCTGCTCTGCTCCTTACAGCCTAACTCTAAGCAGTTCTGGCCTCCTCCTGCCCAAGGCAAACTCTTTCATCCATGCTCAAGGTCCCTCCTCTCCTAGATCCGTACTGCCCACTTCCCATCAGTCAGTACCCCCATCTCCTTTTTTCATCCTCAGCCATGAGTCTTCCTCGTTCCTAAGTCCTGCTATGCCTTCTCTCTCCCCCACTTCACAGCAAACTCTTTGTAAGAGTGGACATTGCTTTCTGACTTCAATCTCTGTCATGATTAAAGAAATTCAAATTTAAAAATGAAATACTGTTTTTCACATATGAGACTAGGGGGAAAATTAACATTGATAATACCTAGCGTCAATGAGGGAATGAGAAACAGACATTGTTTCCGTACCCTTTTTGTGGAAACATAAACCATTGCATCCTTTTCTTGAGGACATTGGATAATATATGTCAAAATTCAAATTATTTGACCCAACAAACTTCCTGCTAAGAATTTACTGAGAGTGCATCTATATAATGTATATTAGGCAGGTTTTTTTTTTAAAAAAATGGATTTATATATAATAAAATAAAATATGCAACATACAGAACAGTGTGTATAGTATAATCTCTTTTTTTAAATTATTATACTTTAGGTTTTAGGGTACATGTGCACAATGTGCAGGTTTGTTACATATGTATCCATGTGCCATGTTGTTTTGCTGCACCCATTAACTCGTCATTTAGCATTAGGTATATCTCCTAATGCTGTCCCTCTCCCCTCCCCCCACCCCACAACAGTCCCCCGAGTATGATGTTCCCCTTCCTGTGTCCATGAGTTCTTATTGTTCAATTCCCACCTATGAGTGAGAACATGTGGTGTTTGGTTTTTTGTCCTTGTGATAGTTTACTGAGAATGATGTTTTCCAGTTTCATCCATGTTCCTACAAAGGACATGAACTCATCATTTTTTATGGCTGCATAGTATTCCGTGGTGTATATGTGCCACATTTTCTTAATCCAGTCTGTCGTTGTTGGACATTTGGGTTGGTTCCAACTCTTTGCTATTGTGAATAGTGCCGCAATAAACATACGTGTGCATGTGTCTTTACAGCAGCATGATTTATAGTCCTTTGGGTATATACCCAGTAATGGGATGGCTGGGTCAAATGGTATTTCTATTTCTAGATCCCTGAGGAATCGCCACACTGACTTCCACAATGGTTGAACTAGTTTACACTCCCACCAACAGTGTAAAAGTGTTCCTATTTCTCCACATCCTCTCCAGCACCTGTTGTTTCCTGACTTTTGAATGATGGCCATTCTAACTGGTGTGAGATGGTATCTCACTGTGGTTTTTTTTTTCTTGTAAATTTGTTTGAGTTCATTGTAGATTCTGGATATTAGCCCTTTGTCAGATGAGTAGGTTGCAAAAATTTTCTCCCATTCTGTAGGTTGCCTGTTCACTCTGATGGTAGTTTCTTTTGCTGTGCAGAAGCTCTTTAGTTTAATTAGATCCCATTTGTCAATTTTGGCTTTTGTTGCCATTGCGTTTGGTGTTTTAGACATGAAGTCCTTGCCCACGCCTATGTCCTGAATGGTATTGCCTAGGTTTTCTTGTAGGATTTTCATGGTTTTAGGTCTAACATTTAAGTCTTTAATCCATCTTGAATTAATTTTTGTATAAGGTGTAAGGAAGGGATCCAGTTTCAGCTTTCTACATATGGCTAGCCAGTTTTCCCAGCACCAGTTATTAAATAGGGAATCCTTTCCCCATTTCTTGTTTTTGTCAGGTTTGTCAAAGATCAGATAGTTGTAGACATGTGGCATCATTTCTGAGGACTCTGTTCTGTTCCATTGATCTGTGTCTCTGTTGTGGTACCAGTACCATGCTGTTTTGGTTACTGTAGCCTTGTAGTATAGTTTGAAATCAGGTAGCATGATGCCTCCAGCTTTGTTCTTTTGGCTTAGGATTGACTTGGCGATGCGGGCTATTTTTTGGTTCCATATGAACTTTAAAGTAGTTTTTTCCAATTCTGTGAAGAGTCATTGGTAGCTTGATGGGGATGGCATTGAATCTATAAATTATCTTGGGCAGTATGGCCATTTTCACGATATTGATTCTTCCAACCCAGGAGCATGGAATGTTCTTCCATTTGTTTGTATCCTCTTTTATTTCATTGAGCAGTGGTTTGTAGTTCTCCTTGAAGAGGTCCTTCACATCCCTTGTAAGTTGGAGTCCTAGGTATTTTATTCTCTTTGAAGCAATTGTGAATTGGAGTTCACTCATGATTTGGCTCTCTGTTTGTCTGTGATTGGTGTACAAGAATGCTTGTGATTTTTGTACATTGATTTTGTATCCTGAGACTTTGCTGAAGTTGCTAATCAGCTTAAGGAGATTTTGGGCTGAGACAATGGGGTTTTCTAGATATACAATCATGTCATCTGCAAACAGGGACAATTTGACTTCCTCTTTTCCTAATTGAATACCCTTTATTTCCTTCTCCTGCCTGATTGCTCTGGCCAGAACTTCCAGCACTATGTTGAATAGGAGTGGTGAGCGAGGGCATCCCTTTCTTGTGCCAGTTTTCGAAGGGAATGCTTCCAGTTTTTGCCCATTCAGTATGATATTGGCTGTGGGTTTGTCATAGATAGCTCTTATTATTTTGAGATACATCCCATCAATACCTAATTTATTGAGAGTTTTTAGCATGAAGGGTTGTTGAATTTTGTCAAAGGCCTTTTCTGCATCTATCGAGATAATCATGTGGTTTTTGTCTTTGGTTCTGTTTATATGCTGGATTACATTTATTGATTTGCATATGTTGAACCAGCCTTGCATCCCAAGGATGAAGCCCACTTGATCATGGTGGATAAGCTTTTTGATGTGCTGCTGGATTCGGTTTGCCAGTATTTTATTGAGGATTTTTGCATCAATGTTCATCAAGGATATTGGTCTGAAATTCTCTTTTTTGGTTATGTCTCTGCCAGGCTTTGTTATCAGGATGATGCTGGCTTCATAAAATGTGTTAGGGAGGATTCCCTCTTTTTCTATCGATTGGAATAGTTTCAGAAGGAATGGTACCAGTTCCTCCTTGTACCTCTGACAGAATTCGGCTGTGAATCCATCAGGTCCTGGACTCTTTTTGGTTGGTAAGCTATTGATTATTGCCACAATTTCAGAACCTCTTATTGGTCTATTCAGAGATTCAACTTCTTCCTGGTTTAGTCTTGGGAGGGTGATTTGTGGAGGAATTTATCCATTTCTTCTAGATTTTCTAGTTTATTTGCATAGAGGTGTTTGTAGTATTCTCTGATGGTAGATTGTATTTCTGTGGGATCGGTGGTGATATCCCCTTTTTCATTTTTTATTGCATCTATTTGATTCTTCTCTCTTTTCTTCTTTATTAGTCTTGCTAGCGGTCTATCAATTTTGTTGATCTTTTCAAAAAACCAGCTCCTGGATTCATTAATTTTTTGAAGGGTTTTTTGTGTCTCTATTTCCTTCAGTTCTGCTCTGATTTTAGTTATTTCTAGCCTTCTGCTAGCTTTTGAATGTGTTTGCTCTTGCTTTTCTAGTTCTTGTAATTGTGATGTTAGGGTGTCAATTTTGGATCTTTCCAGCTTTCTCTTGTGGGCATTTAGTGCTATAAATTTCCCTCTACACACTGCTTTGAATGTGTCCCAGAGATTCTGGTATGTTGTGTCTTTGTTCTCGTTGGTTTCAAAGAACATCTTTATTTCTGCCTTCATTTCATTATGTACCCAATAGTCATTCAGGAGCAGTTTGTTCAGTTTCCATGTAGTTGAGCGGTTGTGAGTGAGTTTCTTAATCCTGAGTTCTAGTTTGATTGCACTGTGGTCTGACAGACAGTTTGTTGTAATTTCTGTTCTTTTACATTTGCTGAGGAGAGCTTTACTTCCAACTATGTGGTCAATTTTGGAATAGGTGTGGTGTGGTGCTGAAAAAAATGTATATTCTGTTGACTTGGGGTGGAAAGTTCTGTAGATGTCTATTAGGTCCACTTTGTGCAGTGCTGAGTTCAAATCCTGGATATCCTTGTTAACTTTCTGTCTCGTTGATCTGTCTAATGCTGACAGTGGGGTGTTAAAATCTCCCATTATTATTGTGTGGGAGTTTAAGTCCCTTTGTAGGTCACTCAGGACTTGCTTTATGAATCTGGGTGCTCCTGTGTTGGGTGCATATATATTTAGGATAGTTAGCTCTTCTTGTTGAATTGATCCCTTTACCATTATGTAATGGCCTTCTTTGTCTCTTTTGATCTTTGTTGGTTTAAAGTCTATTTTATCAGAGACTAGGATTGCAACCCCTGCCTTTTTTTGTTTTCCAGTTGCTTGATAGATCTTCCTCCATCCCTTTATTTTGAGTCTATGTGCATCTCTGCACGTGAGATGGGGTTTCCTGAATACAGCACACTGATGGGTCCTGACTCCTTATCTAGTTTGCCAGGCTGTGTCTTTTAATTGGAGCAGTTAGCCCATTTACATTTAAAGTTAATATTGTTATGTGTGAATCTGATCCTGTCATTATGATGTTAGTTGGTTATTTTGCTCGTTAGTTGATGCAGTTTCTTCCTAGCTTCGATGGTCTTTATAATTTGGCATGTTTTTGCAGGGGCTGGTACCGGTTGTTCCTT
Organism: Hylobates moloch; assembly: GCF_009828535.3. Lineage (NCBI taxonomy): Eukaryota > Metazoa > Chordata > Mammalia > Primates > Hylobatidae > Hylobates > Hylobates moloch. The sequence goes on from NW_026652296.1 coordinate 33,933,700, forward strand.
TCCATGTTTAGTGCTTCCTTCAGGAGCTCTTTTAGGGCAGGCCTGGTGGTGACAAAATCACTCAGCGTTTGCTTGTCTGTAAAGTATTTTATTTCTCCTTCACTTATGAAGCTTAGTTTGGCTGGATATGAAATTCTGGGTTGAAAATTCTTTTCTTTAAGAATGTTGAATATCGGCCCCCACTCTCTTCTGGCTTGTAGAGTTTCTGCCGAGAGATCAGCTGTTAGTCTGATGGGCTTCCCTTTGTGGGGAACCCAACCTTTCTCTCTGGCTGCCCTTAACATTTTTTCCTTCATTTCAACTTTGGTGAATCTGACAATTATGTGTCTTGGAGTTGCTCTTCTCGAGGAGTATCTTTGTGGCGTTCTCTGTATTTCCTGAATCTGAATGTTGGCCTGCCTTGCTAGACTGGGGAAGTTCTCCTGGATAATATCTTGCAGAGTGTTTTCCAATTTGGTTCCATTCTCCCCGTCATTTTCAGGTACACCAATCAGACGTAGGTTTGGTCTTTTCACATAGTCCCAAATTTCTTGGAGGCTTTGTTCATTTCTTTTTATTCTTTTTTCGCTAAACTTCCCTTCTTGCTTCATTTCATTCATTTCATCTTCCATCAGCAATACCCTTTCTTCCAGTTGATCGCATCTGCTACCGAGGCTTCTGCAATCTTTGCATAGTTCTCGATACTTGGCTTTCAGCTCCATCAGCTCCTTTAAGCCCTTCTCTCCACTGGTTATTCTAGTTATCCATTCATCTAATTATTTTTCAAAGTTTTTAACTTCTTTGCTATTGTTTTGAATTTCCTCCTGTAGCTCGGAGTAGTTTGATCGTCTGAAGCCTTCTTCTCTCAACTCGTCAAAGTCCTCCTCCGTCCAGCTTTGTTCTGTTGCTGGTGAGGAACTACATTCCTTTGGAGGAGAGGTGCTCTGGTTTTTAGAGTTTCCAGTTTTTCTGCTCTGTTTTTTCACCATCTTTGTGGTTTTATCTACTTTTGGTCTTTGATGATGGTGATGTACAGATGGGTTTTTGGTGTGGATGTCCTTTCTGTTTGTTAGTTTTCCTTCTACCAGACAGGACCCTCAGCTGCAGGTCTGTTGGAGTTTACTAGAGGTCCACTCCAGACCCTGTTTGGCTGGGTGTCAGCAGCGGTGGCTGCAGAACAGTGGATTTTCATGAGACCACAAATTCAGCTGTCTGATAGTTCCTCTGGAAGTTTTGTCTCAGAGGAGTACCCGGCCGAGTGAGGTGTCAGTCTGTCCCTACTGGGGGGTGCCTCCCAGTTAGGCTGCTCGGGGGTGAGGGACCCACTTTAGGAGGCAGTCTGTCCATTCTCAGATCTCCAGCTGCGTGCTGGGAGAACCACTACTCTCCTCAAAGCTGTCAGTCAGACAGGGACATTTAAGTCCACAGAGGTTCCTGCTGAATTTTTGTTTGTCTGTGCCCTGCCCCCAGAGGTGGAGCCTACAGAGGCAGGCAGGCCTCCTTGAGCTGTGGTGGGCTCCACCCAGTTCGGGCTTCCTGGCTGCTTTGTTTACCTAAGCAAGCCTGGGCAATGGTGGGCGCCCCTCCCCCAGCCTCGCTGCCGCCTTGCAGCTTGATCTCAGACTGCTGTGCTAGCAATCAGTGAGACTCCGTGGGCATAGGACCCTCCGAGCCAGGTGCGGGACACAATCTCCTAGTGTGCCGTTTTCCAGGACCGTTGGAAAAGCGCAGTATTAGGGTGGGACTGACCCGATTTTCCAGGTGCCGTCTGTTACCCCTTTCTTTGACTGGGAAAGGGAACTCCCTGACCCCTTGTGCTTCCCGAGTGAGGCAATGCCTCGCCCTGCTTCGTCTCGCGCACAGTGTGCTTCACCAACTGTCCTGCACCCACTGTTTGGCACTCCCTAGTGAGATGAAACCGGTACCTCAAACAGAAATGCAGAAATCACCCGTCTTCTGTGTCGCTCAGGCTGGGAGCTGTAGACCAGAGCTGTTCCTATTCGGCCATCTTGGCTCCACCCCAGTAGTATAATCTCTTTTGTGTTAAAAATAAGAAAAGACAAGTGAATAGACACATATTTTGTTGTGTATGCATATTTTTTCCCTGAAGGGAACAATAAGAAATTGCTAATGTTGATTAATTGGCAATAGGAAAGGGAATATGGAGTGGAAAACTTTCACCTTTCATTTTGCAACTTCATATATGGCTTGAGATTTCTTAATTTACACACAATTATTTTATTTATTATTTTTACATATCAGGAGTTACCTGAATAAAGACGGTAGTGGTCAACTTTTATTTTCTTCTTTGTATTCCTGTCTACTAAGAAATACTAAAGAAAACAATAAGGGAGAATGATAAGAAATAGTTATAGAGAATATAAACTATGTAAAAAGAGTTTTGCTTTTCAAGTACAGTGAATTCTGGTCCTACATATTCTAGCCTTTAGCCCCATGAGGTTTGTCTAACTATGAAGATACCTAGCCCAACTTCTTTCTTTCCCACATCCCAAGCCTGTCTCAGTCTTGCAACTCCCACTCCTTAGGAGTGAAGGCCCCAGGAGAGGAAAGTCCTGGGGGGCCAGCGGTGTCTCCTTGCAGCAAAAGGATCTGAGTGTGTTCTTGCAGTTGGCCCAGCTGGCCCAGGCACTGGGTAATCTGCGGCAGACACAGAGCCCACCCGCTTTTCTCTGAAGCCCTGGCTTGTTGTAGTAATAACATTTAGCTCACAAACAGGATGGGAGCATCATTCTCTCAGCTATAATCACAATGAGCCTGGGGATACACAATTTATGTCCTGAATACAAAGCGAAGGAAAGGGCAAAGGCAACAAGGGGAGGGAAGATGAATAGGAAAATAAAAAGTGATAAATATCTCTAGGAGCTAAAGAAGGGACAAAGAGAGAAAAATGGATTGGGAAGAAGGAAAATCCCAGAAAAAAAGATAATGATAGAGAAAAATCATGAAGAGAAGAGAAGGTGATGATAAAAAAGAGAGACAAATAAGAAAGAAAGGAGAGGTGAGAGGAAGAAAGAGAAAGGGGGAAAGAAGGAGGGAGTTTTACCTAAGACACCATAAAACTTTCATAGACAATAAGTCTCCCCCATAAACAAGATGAGGATGAGTTAAATTAATAAGAATTCAAACATGTGGATTATATTTCCCTTCAAAGCCACATGGGTTTCTAAAAGAAACAGGCTAGGGGTTGGAGGCAAAATGCAAGCAATGTTTTTGCAATCTCATCATTTGACAAAAAAAAAAAAAAAAAAAGGATTTCCAGTTAGAAGAGTTTGACATGCTTTTGAGTTCAGCGAATTCTGTGTTCTTAGAATCACCTCTTCTCTCTAACTCCTGCTTTTGATTATGGGAAGGGATGCAGCTTCTGAGAAAATAACATCTGCCATTTTGGAAACAAAAAGGAAATGAATGCACAATCATTGTCTCATCTGAGGGAGGCCTCACAAATCATCCAGGTGTGTGTTGTGATGTTGGCCCTGCAGGGATGGTAACGAGGGTGTGGGTTTTATTTGTGGGGACCAGGCCATCTCTCATGCATGGAATAGCCTTGCACAGAAGCTGAAGGGACACCTCTGCCTTCAGACCTCAGAAGCCGTGTTCCTCACGATCTAACTGAATATTCTCACTGAATCAGCAGTCCCAGTGCCCTAGGGAGAGGCGTGGGCGGATGGGTGCTCACTTCCTATCCCTGTTGGTGTTTCCTGCCCACCTATTTCAGGCTGCCTCCTAACTGGCTCTGAGCTGGCTGAAATCATGCCCACAGCTTGCATAGGAGCCTGGCTGATAGGGCCTGAGTGACTTCACATGTCACCTACCAGTGACATAGATCAGAGCTTACAGTGAACTGATAGAAGAGCTCAGAGAATTTGCCATGAATTGTTATAAACCAGAAGGTGATTCCACCTGCCTTGGACTTTCTCTTACTGATATTCAACCCTCTGTTGCCTCAGGACTCAGACAGTGCCTACAAAATGCCAAACCATCAGAAAAAGCTAAGAGCTTATTAATCATCTGGGAACTTCCAAAAGAAGTCAATCAGTGATGTAACATACAGCAAATGCACGTCTGTCATGTGTCCTGCAGTGACAGATGCTGTCCTTGTTCTAATCAAGCCCCCTCAGTGAATCTCCTTACAGTTTGTACACTGCTTCTAGCTCATGTGTGCTTTGCTCCTAGTGGCCTGAACCTATGACTTCCTTCAAATAACTGAACCAACCCTTGGAGCTACTCTGCCCAGGCTTGGAGACTTCGAAGTGCCTGGTAGTTTACATCCCCCAGTAGCCACAGACTGCCAGGACAGGAGCCTGAAGGCCTTTTGACTCAAGGGGTCACTTGCAGACATGGTCAGGCCAAGGCTGGGACCCCCCTGAGATCACCTCCTTGCTTGGCTTCTTCCCCTCCCCTTTTCTGCTTACCCTACTCTCTTACTGGTCTCCCCTGGAAGCACTTCCTTAAGAAATCATTTACTCTTGTACTGTTGCCTCAGAGAAACATCTTAGAGAACCTGACCCAAGACATCTGCCCCATGATAGGCACAATGAGGAGAAAAATAAAACTCTTGCCTTCAATGTGACTGTCCCACAACAAAGCAGTTAAGAAAAAATGTATATATTTTTGAGACAGGGTCTCACTCTGTCACCCAGGCTGCAAGCAGTGGCACAATCTTGGCTCACTGCACCTCCACCTCCTGGGTTCAAACGATACTTGTGCCTCAGGCTCCGAGTAGCTGGGATTACAGGCACATGCCATCACGCCTGGCTAATTTTTGTATTTTTAGCAGAGACAGAGTTTTGTCATGTTGGCCAGGCTGGTCTTGAACTCTTGGCCTCAAGTGATCCACCCACCTCGGCCTCCCAAAGCGCTGGGATTACAGGTGTGAGCCACTGTACCTGGCCGAGAAAAATATTTCTTAAACAGTAACAAGGGGTCAAAAATGTTGGGGTCCAGTTACACCCCATCTCTATCATTGAATGCTTGTCATGGTGCCAGCACAGAGTAATGCTAATGTTAATAGAAAAGAAGAGTGAATAGAGCCAGAGGAGAGATAGGGGCACTTTCAAAAGAGATGGACTTTGAGACATGGGTAGAGCTCACAGCACTTGGTATAATGTTGGCACTAACATTGCACATGAACTCAATTCCTCCCTCTTTTGATCTAGAACTCTGCTTAGAAGCAGGTTCAGGGGCTGAGAGAGAGAAACTTCCCCAGGGATCTGCCTGCCCTTTTCACCACTGCCTAATTCAGGAGGGGAGTTGGCTGCCAGAGTTGTTCCTTGTGAATTATTTGTGTCCAGACCAGAGTCCACCCGCTTTGATAGTCAGCTTTTTCCCAAGGTCTTGTGATTTGAATTCTCTTTGGGAAATAAGGGCATGACACGAGATATGTTATCCAGGGAGGTGTGAAAAGTGCTCCAGGTTTAATTTCTGAAGAAATAAACTCCATCTTGCTTTCAATTCCGTTTTCTGATTGACTACCTTGTTGATTCACTCAGCTAGCATTATCCAGCACCGACTGTGTGCCAGGCATTGAACTAACCTCCACTCACTCACTGTCTAATACGGGAGAAGACACATAATATTTTAGTTCAGCGTGATGAGGGCAATGATCTAACGAGAATATTCTCCCTGAATCAGCAGTCCCAGTGCGCTAGTTGAGAGACCCACATGGGGCTCATGGAAGTACAGAGAAGGGGACCCTACCCCACCACTGCCTACCATGCTTAATCAAGGCCAATTGCTCTTGAGTGAAGCCATGTGCAAATTAGTAGTCAAGGTCATTCTTTGGGTGACTACAACCTTTTTTACCACATACTTGTCTACATCACAGCTTTCAAAATAATTATTTTTCATATGAAAAATCTCTTCCCTTGTATCCTGGGTCTACAAGGGTAAAGAAAATGAAGCATTATGTAAACCACTTCTCTCATATAAATATGAAGAGCTTTCAAGTGGTAGATGTATGGTCTGTGTGTACACTGTTGGTTAGATCCCAACAGAAAAACAAAATGTCAGCTAATACATACACAGGTAGGAGAAATTCATATTTCACATGATATCCCAAAGTGATACCCACACTGACACCTGGTAAAACATCATTCTACTTCCTTTCTGAGTATCATCTCTGTGAATATCTTTGCAGCTGTTTTTATGAGCTTATTGGCAATGATGTGACCTTTTAGTGTCAACAATGCAACTTTAAATATTGCTTCTGTAGGTTTGATCTCTTCTCTATATTTAGAAAGAAACCCCAGTAATTCCATGTTGAAAAACATTATTTTACACTCTTTCTGACTGGGGGTGTGGGACTCATTTAGTTTACTAAGGAGGTGATTGCATTGTATTGGAAAATCCCATAAATGCTTAAATGGCTTTTATGCTGCTGTTCAGCCATGACTTTGAGAAAGTCAAATGGATTGACTGAATTCAGTGAATAGATGTAGAGAGTAAAGAAGATTAAGGGTTCAGGGTTGACCCTCAAGTTTCTTATTTGTTGGCTGGTGTGTGGTGAAACCCCCAGTTGAGAGACAGAATCCAAAATCAGGAGCATTTTGGAGGTGGGAAAGGTAATGAATGCTATTTTAGATCTGTTGAGTTCGAGGTGCCCATGGGGCATCTAAGAATGGTCAGTGTCTGTGAGTCTTCTGTGAGTGCATGAGGATCTAGGATAGAGGGGTGGACCTGGAAGTTATCCGCATATGGTGGCAATTAAAACTGAAAGCTAATAAGGTCACTGCAGGAGTTAGAGAGCAGTGGGGATGGACTGACCTTCGAGGGGCAAGCAAAGGAAGAGGTCCCCAAAAAGGAGAGAAGGCAGTGCTAAAGAGACCCCAGGAGAGTGCAGTCATATGGAAGGGAAGGGAATAGAATGTTTTATAGAGAAGGGAGTGTGCTATGGACAGGATGTATTCTCCCAGAGTTCATATGTTAAAGCCTTAACCCCTAATGTGATGGTATTTGGTGATGAGACCTTGGGATTTAAATTTATTTAGATGAGGCCTTTGGCCTTTAGATTTAGATGAAGTCATGAGGGCAGGGTTCTCATGGTGAAATTAGTGCCCCTATAAGAGAGCAGAGAGATTTCTCCCTCTCTCTCTTTCTTCTACCATGTGAAAACATGGCCATCTGCAAGCCAGGAAGAGAGCCCCCACAAGGAACCATATAGACTTCTCAGCCTCCAGAACCATAAGAAAGAAATTTCTGTTGTTTAAGCCATCAAGCTGATGACATTTTAATAAATAGCAGCCCTAGTAGACTGAGACGGAGAATTCCAAGGATACAAAGAAATCCAGCGAGATTAGAACTGAACATGGTATAGAGGTAATGTGTGACTTTGCTGGGTGAGTAGTTGGAGTAATTGGCAAAAGCAAGGTCTGATTTCATGGGTAAAACAATGCCAAGTCTTCTGGAAGGATGTGGACGAATAGGGAAGGAGAGCAATTACAGAGCAGACAGAGGGTAACAAATAAACATGACTGTTTTGGATGTCAGGCTTGTTTAGAGTCTGAGAGGAAGCTGCCAGCAGAGAAAGACAAATGGAAAGTGTTAGGGAAAGAGGAAGACTGGATTGAGGGGCTGGCCTTGTACAGGGGAAGGTAGGGGATGGCTGTGAGTGTAGATAGGCATATGAGGGTGTAGGGGTAGGAAGCTGGTGTTCATGTCTGATGGCGTTCATGTCTTCATGAAGCAGAAGGCAGAGTCATCACTGCCTTCTGTGAGACTCAGGGGAGGCTTCAGAAGCAGGGGAAGGCTTCAGTAGGGGCTCTATGAGGGCAAAGAAGTTTAGAATAATTGAGATGGTAGAAGGAGATGAATCCTCCTCTCCCTCCCCCAGAAGATGAGTAACAGAATTGCTTAATTCAGGCACCAAATTAAGTTTGGAGAACTTGAATTTATAATGATCTGATTTTCTCCAGCAACCCTTGGCTTCAGAAGTGGAGAAAATGGATTGGGTATTGCCCCTGGGTGTGCATTTTGCAGGACAGGTGAGGCAGACAGATACATGTACAAGGAAACTGAGTGTTCTGGATAGAAGACAATCCAATGAAAGTGTTCCATCTGAGAGAAAACAAAACAAAACAGAAAACAGGCCAGGATGCAGCTGAGATGCGAGATACATGATATGGGAGGTAGTGGCGTGTCAAGGGACAGAGACGTCTACGAGGTAGAAGAAGAGAAGCGGAGGAATCCAGGGTTGAACGCATGGCCAATCCGTCAGTGCCAGTGGAACTGAAAGGCTGAGATAAAATAGAAGTGATAGAGCAAGTACCTAGGAGGAAAACACAAAGCGTGCAGATGGGCTGTCAGAGGGCCAGCTCGCTGGGATCACCCAAAACAATGTCAGGAAATGGTGCAGAGGAAGCACCACAGACTGGAATTCAAGTCGTTAGTGAATGAGATGGCAAGGCCTGGAGGTGGGCAGTTTAAATTAACCAGATGAGCCACAGAGTGGCAGACCTGGATGATGGGGACATCAAAGGAAGAGAGGTTTTTACTCAACAGGCTCTCAGGGTCCAAACCATCATCAGAGGAGTAAAATGGGATCAGGAGGATGTCCCAGTGGTGTGTGAGTATGAGGAGAGCAGCCCACAATGAAGAGGGCTGCAGAAAAGTCAGGGTCCTCAGGGAGAGTTCCTGCTAGTGGTTTAGGACACAAGGGGGTTTGCTTATAATGGAAGGAAAGTTCCAGAGAGGTATTAGGATGGAATAGGGATGGGTAGGCTGGGCATCTATTGAGGGGATCCAGGAGGAGAAAAAGATAAGGTCTGCAAAGGATGAAGGGTTGGGGAGGGAGTTTCCCCCACTTTTGTGAGACAGGGTCTTGCTCTTTTGCCCAGGCTAGAATGCAGCGACCCAAACATGGCTCACTGAAGCCTCAACCTCCAAAGTTCAAGCAATCCTCCCATCTCAGCCTCCTAAGTTACTGGGACTACTGGTGTGCACCACCATGCTGGGCTAATTTTTTATTTTTTTGTAAAGACAGGGCCTCACCATGTTGCCCAAGCTGATTTTGAACTCCTGAGATCAAGCAATCCTCCTGCCTCAGCCTCCCAAAGTGCTGGGGTTACAGACAGGAGCCACCATGCCCAGCCAAGAGTTGCCCTTTTATGGATTCCAAGCTGTACAGGATGAGAGACATGATAGGAATATCCTCAAATGCCTTGACTCTGGCACAAGCCAGTTTAGTTTTAGAGTCCCTGAAAACCCTAGGGGTGGATTATTTAGCCTCAGAAGAGGCAAGGCCTCCCCACATGCTCCGAATGGTGATGGAAGCTCCTAGGCTACAGAAAGATGATGGAGGTACTAACTCCTCTCATCTGTCATGGGTTTGAAATGCTCTCCCTCATGCAGAATCTCACACAATGCTCATACAGCCTGTTGGTTTATGCCATTCAGGGATAATGACCATCAGGCTGTGAGACCTCAACAGCAGTTAATGCCCAAAGTAAAGAAAAGGAGATTTGGGGCCAGGAGACAAAGCTGGGTGTACCCACGATTTTGCTGAGGCTTCACCATAAGCATATTCGTCCAAGACATCTCAGCATAGCATATGGGACAAACACAGGGACTGGGTCTGACCTGCATTTAAAACCTGGATCTACCACCTTCCATGAGCAAATTCTTGGCTCTTTGAGGTTCATTTTTCTCATGGGTATAAAACGGGGCTTTCAGGATAAAGCAAAGCATCATTTATAGTTCCTAGCTAATAGTAGGTGTAAAATTAAAGATTTATCTTCTGATTTCTCAAAGAACTAAAAATAGAACTACCATTCAACTCGGCAATTCCATTGCTGGGTATATACCAAAAGGAAAATAAATCGTTCTACCAAAAAGACACTTGCAGTTGTATGTTCATCGCAGCACTATTCATAATAGCAAACATGTGAAATCAACCTAAGTACCCATCAATGGTGAATTAGATAAAGAAAATGTGGCACATATACACAATGGAATATTATGCAACCATAGAAAAAAATAAAATCATGTCCGTTGCAGCAACATGGATGCAGCTGGAGGTCATTATCCTAAGTAAATTAATTCAGAAACAGAAAAATGAAATATCATATGTTCTCACTTATAAGTGGGAGCTAAATCTTGGGTACATACAGACATAAAGATGGGAACCATAGACACTGGGGACTCCAAAAGGAGAGAGGGAGGGAGAGAACAAGGGCTAGAAAACTTCCTATTGGGTACTATGTTTCCTATCTGGCTGATGGGATCAATAGAAGCCTACATCTCAGCATCACACAATATACCCTTGTAACAAACCTGCACATGTACCTCCTGAATCTAAAACAGAAATGGAAATTGGCCGGGTGTGATGACTCATGCCTGTAATCCCAGCTTTTTGAGAGGCCAAGGTGGGCGGATCACCTGAGGTGGGGAGTTCGAGACCAGCCTGGCCAACATGGTGAAACCCCATCTCTACTAAAAATACAAAAATTAGCCAGGTGTGGTGGCAGGTGCCTGTAGTCCCAGCTATTTGGGAGGCTGAGATGGAAGAATTGCTTGAACCTGGAGGCAGAGGTTGCAATAAGCCAGGATTGTGCCACTGCACTCCATCCTGGGCGACAGAGTGAGACCCTGTCTCAAAAAAAAAAAAAAAAAAAAATAGCTTACCAACCAAAAAGAGTCCAGGACCTGATGGATTCACAGCTGAATTCTACCAGAGGTACAAGGAGGAACTGGTACCATTCCTTCTGAAACTATTCCAATTGATAGAAAAAGAGGGAATCCTCCCTAACACATTTTATGAAGCCAGCATCGTCCTGATAACAAAGCCTGGCAGAGACATAACCAAAAAAGAGAATTTCAGACCAACATCCTTGATGAACATTGATGCAAAAATCCTCAATAAAATACTGGCAAACGGAATCCAGCAGCACATCAAAAAGCTTATCCACCATGATCAGGTGGGCTTCATCCCTGGGATGCAAGGCTGGTTCAACATATGCAAATCAATAAATGTAATCCAGCATATAAACAGAACCAAAGACAAAAACCACATGATTATCTCAATAGATGCAGAAAAGGCCTTTGACAAAATTCAACAACCCTTCATGCTAAAAACTCTCAATAAATTAGGTATTGATGGGACGTATCTCAAAATAATAAGAGCTATCTATGACAAACCCACAGCCAATATCATACTGAATGGGCAAAAACTGGAAGCATTCCCTCTGAAAACTGGCAGAAGACAGGGATGCCCTCTCTCACCGCTCCTATTCAACATAGTGCTGGATGTTCTGGCCAGAGCAATCAGGCAGGAGAAGGAAATAAAGGGTACTCAATTAGGAAAAGAGGAAGTCAAATTGTCCCTGTTTGCAGATGACATGATTGTATATCTAGAAAACCCCATCGTCTCAGCCCAAAATCTCCTTAAGCTGATTAGCAACTTCAGCAAAGTCTCAGGATACAAAATCAATGTACAAAAATCACAAGCATTCTTGTACACCAATCACAGACAAACAGAGAGCCAAATCATGAGTGAACTCCCATTCATAATTGCTTCAAAGAGAATAAAATACCTAGGACTCCAACTTACAAGGGATGTGAAGGACCTCTTTAAGGAGAACTACAAACCACTGCTCAATGAAATAAAAGAGGATACAAACAAATGGAAGAACATTCCATGCTCCTGGGTTGGAAGAATCAATATCATGAAAATGGCCATACTGCCCAAGGTAATTTATAGATTCAATGCCATCCCCATCAAGCTACCAATGACTTTCTTCACAGAATTGGAAAAAACTACTTTAAAGTTCATATGGAACCAAAAAAGAGCCCGCATCGCCAAGTCAATCCTAAGCCAAAAGAACAAAGCTGGAGGCATCACGCTACCTGACTTCAAACTATACTACAAGGCTACAGTAACCAAAACAGCATGATACTGGTACCACAACAGAGACATAGATCAATGGAACACAACAGAGCCCTCAGAAATGATGCCGCATGTCTACAACTATCTGATCTTTGACAAACCTGACAAAAACAAGAAATGGGGAAAGGATTCCCTATTTAATAAATGGTGCTGGGAAAACTGGCTAGCCACATGTAGAAAGCTGAAACTGGATCCTTTCCTTACACCTTATACAAAAATTAATTCAAGGTGGATTAAAGACTTAAATGTTAGACCTAAAACCATTAAAATCCTACAAGACAACCTAGGCAATACCATTCAGGACATAGGCGTGGGCAAGGACTTCATGTCTAAAACACCAAAAGCAATGGCAACAAAAGCCAAAATTGACAAATGGGATCTCATTAAACTAAAGAGCTTCTGCACAGCAAAAGAAACTACCATCAGAGTGAACAGGCAACCTACAGAATGGGAGAAAATTTTTGCAACCTACTCATCTGACAAAGGGCTAATATCCAGAATCTACAATGAACTCAAACAAATTTACAAGAAAAAAA